>NC_092871.1:58065190-58081676 GCF_032062135.1 Pyxicephalus adspersus | reverse complement strand
GGAAAAGGATCTGGGGGTTCTGGTAGATCATAGACCTATTAACAGCATGCAATGCCAAGCTGTAATATCTCAAGTACTTTCTTGTATTAAAAGAGAATAGACTGCAGAGACAGAGACATTATCCTGCCCCTGTACAAAGCTTTGGTCAGACCACATCTGGAATATGCAGTCCAGTTTTGGACACCAGTTCACAAAAAGGATATTGTGGAATTGGAGACTGTGCAGAGAAGGGCAACTAAACTAATAAAAGGAATGGAGGAGCTCAGCTATGAGGAGAGATTAGCTGAACTGAATCTATTCTCCCTAGAGAAGAGACTTTCAAACGGGGATATGATCACTTTGTTTAAATATATAAATGGTCCATATAGGGAACTCTCTTCCCAATTATTCACATTGAGGTCATTACAAGGAACAAGAGGGCACTCTTTGCGTCTGGAGGAAAAAAAGGTTAAACTCTGGATAAGTTTTCTGGTTTGTGAAAATGTGGAATTGGCTCCCTCAGGAAGTAGTTTCAGCAACTACAATAGATAGCTTTAGGAAAAAGCTGGATGTTTTTCTAGAAGCACAGAAAATACCTAGGTATTAAGGCTTTAAAGTAAAAATACCAGTGACTGTTGATCAGGAAGGAACTTTTTTCCCTGTTGAAGCAAATTGTACAAGGGTTTTTTTTGCCTTCCTCTAGACCAACTGTGTCCATAGGGTTTTATATCTGGGATTTGTTTACTTCCCTTGTTGAACTTGATGGACTTAAGTCTTTTTTCAACCTGACCTACTTCGTAACTTTGAACCTAATTGTCTGAAGCCTAATTGTAATAAGTTGTCATTCTGCAAAGATTCACAAGAATTGCCACTAGTTATTCCTGACTGTGTCAATAAGGCTGACTATATAGGAGTTACAACTGAAAGTTCTCACATGTCCATGATCTCCCCTACTCATGGATGTTAGTTTCACATATAATAACATAGTTTCTAGTGGTGTGTAATTACAAACTCTCAACAATGCAATATTTCAGTTTGAAATAGCTACAAGGCTACAAAAAGTATCTATCCAGTGGTTTATTTGTGCTGTGACTGCACGGAGGCAGATTTTTGTACCTCCCTTCTTGATCTGATGTGTCTGCACAATAGACCCACAAATAGCAGCAAAACCCTGACAAAGACTCTAACTCTGCTTTTGTGAAACTTTATAACCTAGAGAAACTTTTATACCTCTAATACATCCAGCTCATTGTCCGTGGTCAGTGATCATTCCACTTCCTTTAGTGGTCACTGAGAAGAATGCCCCTCTGGTGGTAGTGGACAGAAAACCACCCTTGTTATAACGATGGTTGGCTTTTTCTTATGACAAGACATTTAGTTACTATTGCATGCCTTGCCAAGGCATGCAACGAGGCAGAAATTATAATTGAACCTTTTGTTTTATAAAATATGAGTGAACCTTTCTGGTGCAATACCAGGAAGAAATTTTAGTTGAAACAAACACACTAATACTAAGAGCTTAATGATGGAAAGGCCAGGAGGAGAGGTATGTTTTTTAAGTATGTTGCTGCTCCTTCATTGCCCTATGAGAAGAATGTGGGTTGGGAGTTACCCAAACTGTTCGTTAACTGCAGTGAAAATAAGTGAGGTCAATGACTTGCTGTGATATCTGGCTGATCATTGCTTCTGGTGCACCCTTGGATGTGGTAGATACCACCTGGCAAACAGCAAAAAGTCCCAGTGGTGGCATTACGCAAAGCAAAAATGGCATTAAGCAAAACTGGCTAAGTTCCATGTCTAAGGACCCCTGCAGGGAAAAGTCCACCCAAAAGTGACCTTTAGGTTAGATGATGCTTGGTGGATCAAGTCAATTCCTGGCTTCTTCTACAATATGTTTAGAATACCCCAACTGTGAGATCGTCCTGCCACAATTTCTGATCACCTCTGTATGTTCCAACTCGTCCTGTTCTATTCTCTGTAATAAAAAAAATAAATAAATAAAGGTGATCCCTCATGATGCCATCAGCAGATCTACAGAGTCCCTGCAACATTTAAAAGAAATATCTGCCCATTCAGCATACATCGAACGCTGAACTACGACTCTGGGTGGGCTCTCTCTTTCCTAAACAGAAAATTAAGGCAAATGTAGTTCATGTACACATTTCTCACATTCTTTTCATGTATGAATGGTAGCAGTAACTCCTTCGCTGGAATGTTTACTATTTGCCCCAGGTGAGGGTGGTAGACTAATTCACATACAATACCGTGCAAAAGTTTTAGGCAGGTGGGAAAAACTGCAGTAAAGTAAAAATGCTTTCACATAGATGTATTAACAGTTTATTTGATATATGAACTATCATTGCACACTGGACAGAAAATACATCTAAATCAAATCAATATCTGGGACCCCCCTCCGAAACCCAAGTTTACTTTGAAAACTTTGCCAGGAAGAGAACTAGCTGATGTATACCTAACCTACCTTATGTCTTGTTGTTGCCATGGTGTATGATCTGTGACATAAAACCATTCCACAACTTCTTGGTTGCAGAGTTTGGCTGTTCCTCACCCAGCTTTAGGCCTCCTACACAGCTTTTTATATCTCTGTAATTGTCTAATTGTCTGTGTTACAACTTACACATAAAAATAATGATTGTTAATACCTCTTTGGTAGAATTGGTTATTCGTACACCTGATTATAATGCTACAAAATCCCTGTGCAAGTCTACCTAGCAGTCAAATGGTAGTCACAGTAAATAATGATGTGATATAGGTTTTTCTTCTGTTAGCTCACTTTGTATTTTGTAAATTAATAAAAATAAACAATTACAATTTATATGTGCAAGTGTATTCGTATGTTGCAGCATTTTTCACATGTGCCCAAAACCCTATATTTACCCTAGTACCCATATAAAGGAAATCCATCATTTATCAGAATATCTGTAAATCCTCCGGTATGGTGATCATCTGTTGTGTTTTTTTGTTTTTTTGTTTTTTTTGTTTTTTTTAGTAGGACACTAGTGGCCCAACCAAATGTGGCACTGGGCAAACATAAAGGGGTGGCTAAATACACAGTATTCCAGCATCCTGCCATCTTCTTTTATAGAGTGATCAGTTTTTTACAATGAATATTGATCATCCCACCTTAATTACATTAATTGACAATAGAAGTTGAAAAAACTGATCACTACTTTTTGTAGCCACAATTACTACTTTAAAAAGTGTCTATCAACAGCCATGGTGGCGATTGCTGTGGAAATGGCAATCAGAGTGATGGCATTATTGGTGCCTCTCTGCCCTTTATAAATAGTCCCATTCTGGGAAGTATATGTGTCTGATCAATGAGTCATAGGATCATAGCTTTCATCAGAAATCTCTAGGGGTGGCCGCTGGTGTTGTATTTTGCTAAAATGAGGTTGATCTATATAGGGATCTAATGGTACACAGACAGTAGTTATATTATTAAATTTTGTATTCTTTAAAATTATTAGAATAAAAATCAGGAATGCTAATAGATTTTGGTTTTCATGCATAGTTCCATCTAAGATTTTAAATCAGATGACCACACACCTTACAATCTGGGGCAGTTGGTGGCGTCGCAATGATTAGAAGTCACAGTGTGATGGGATTGTGTTTGGTACATTGCACAACGATCTGTTTACACACACGAATATACAGTGTGGAGGGAATTCTAGGAATCTGGGACTACAGCCAGATGGCTAAACAATGTGTCGTGTTTTGTTTGTGTAGCAGCCAGAACTTACTGGCCATTACATGTTCTGGTGTCACAAAATTCTGCATTCACCCCCCCCCCCCTTTTAATAGTTATTTAAGGACACCTACCTCTTGTGAGGGGTGCCAATGTCAAGGCCATGCATGTCTACCGCCACAAGGGCAGCACAGCAAAAAGATCAGATTCTGAAAGGGGGCTTTTTGTGTTATATCAAGGACATGCAAAACAATGTAAGTGTGTCTGGTGGACACCATATTTTTATTGTTGTGCCGAGACAACCGAACTCTTTACTGTCACACAGTACATAGAAAGGCCATCAAGCGCTGTCATTCTGTGTTTGATTATTTACTTTTGGAAAAGTTCCAAAAGTGTCTCACTGTTTTCTCGTTGCAGTAGGAGTGGTCTATTGTGGTCAGTTGTAGTGATATGTGATTTCATGCTGAGTAGTACAGTGTAGAACAATCAATAAATCTCCATTCTCCTGGTTATCTATCTGGAGTGTGACAATCATGTCATAAAAAACTGAAAATCTCCTGTCTGGAGGCCAAAAGTCGCACTGATTGCTGTCACTGATGTTATTCACACATCTTCAGCTGTTGTATTAGAGTCATGCCAACCTTTCATAACACAGAGAATCTCAATTACCAATAAAAATATTAATGCACACAGTTGGCGAAGTGTTTTTGCAGCATTTCTCTCAGGTTTAAATCTGGCCATGGCACAATTTGCATAGAGTTTAAATTTGATCATACCCCTAAATTGGCATTAGATTATGTCAGGGACATCAACCTGTGAGTCTCCCAACACAAAGATAGTGACATGGACAGTGTTGCATGATATGTAGGTGCTATATACCGTATTTTTTGTCGTATAAGACGCACTTTTTCTTCCCCAAAACTGGGGGGGGGGGGAAGTTGGTGCGTCTTATAGGACAAATACCGTGTTATAAAATAATTAAAATAAGATACTCACCCGATACCGGATCCTGCGTGTGTCTCCTCTCCTCGCTGGCTGCAGCATGTGTCTCCTCCTGGCTGCAGTGCAGAGCGAAAGAAGCCAGCACAGCACCCCCTGCTGATCCCTGCCCTAACTCCCGTACAGTGGAAAAAAAGGTAAGTGAACGGCACAGAGCGATCAGAAGGTTAATTTGAACGGCACAGAGTGATCAGAAGGGGAATTTGAATGAATGGCACATGAGTGATCAGAAGGGGAATACCGGTATGAATGGCACATGAGTGATCAGAAGGGGAATAATCTTTCAGAATATTTTTTTTCTAGATTATCCTCCTTTAAAATTGGGTGTGTTTTATATTCTGGAGCGTCTTATACGACGAAAAATACGGTACATAGATATTATATTTTTTAAGGTAAAGAACTGATAAGCTCAGCTTTCAGTCACTCTGCTCTCTCCTCATATTGGCATGCTCCCTGCACTGAAATTATTGATTTCTTATGCTGCTTCTCCCCACCTCCTTAGCCCTGCTGTGCAGGGACATCAGTATTATGACCTGACCATAGTGAGGAAACATTTACATGGAGCCGATAATAACAGGTTTGGGGTTATTGTAGCATATTCATATTGTTGGCTCTGATCTTTGTATGCACAAAGCAGTTAACAATGGGTGACTTTGTCTGCCTCCTGTCAGCTGAACACAGGCTTCAAAGTAGTATAACTGGTTTAACCCATCCGCCATCACACAGCTCCCAAATACACCCTGAGAAATGTCAACACACACAGCTGAAGCCAAAGGAATGCAACATTCACTCAGATGTTTTAAACAGGGGGAAGTCCTAGGCATAAAGTGGACCATTTAACCCAACATGGATCACTTGGGCACATGATTGTACTGGTTATTTGGTATTTATCACATAAATTAAAGCCCATCAACATGTTCAATATAAATCACCTAAATACATTCTATACACATACTATAAACATACAAACGTTAACATACATATGTAAATCTATATGAGGAATCTATATGTAAATCTATATGCCCCATTTTCTTAGCCATTGTTTCTTATTTATACGTTGGTCATTGTCATTGTTGTTATTGTTTCTTTTTTTATACTTTGGTAATTTTTACACAAAAGAAACTTAATGATATTTACAGGACAATCACTCTTCACAATGCAGTCAGCTTTCCAGATATTTCAAAAATGGTGAAGAATGGTCAGTTGGTCACAAGCCTGAGCCCAGGAAAATGAAAGGTGTATATAAAAAAAGTCCTTTGTTGGTATGAGGCAAAAGCCTTGTATGTAGTATACTTTATGACTCCTTCTTTTATATGAAAATATATAGTTAGGTCCATAAATATTTGGACATAGACCACTTTTTTTCTAATTTCTGTACATTACCACAATTAATTTTAAATGAAACAACTCAGATGCAGTTGAACTCCAGACTTTCAGCTTTAATTCAGTGGGTTGAACAAAAAGATTGCAAAACATTGTGAGGAACTAAAGCCTTTTTTACACAATCACTTCATTTTAGGGGCTCAAAAGTAAATGGACAAATTAAAAAGCTGAAAATAAAATGTTAATTTCTAATACTTGGTTGAAAACCCTTTGCTGGCAATTACAGCCTGTAGTCTTGGACTCATGGACATCACCACATGCTGGGATTCCTCCTTTTTAATGCTCTGCCAGTCCTTCCCTGCAGCATCATTCATTTGCTGTTTTTTTGTGGGCCTTTCAGTCCGAAGTTTAGTCTTCAACAAGTAAAATGCATGCTCAATTGGGTTTAGATCAAGTGACTGACTTGGCCATTTAGGAATATTCCACTTCTTTGCTTTAACCCCCCTAGCGGTAATCCTGAGTGTGACTCTGAGTGGAAAAAACATGCAAAAAGCGGTAACCCTGAGTTACACTCAGGGTAAATTTGGGGGTCCCCCTTACCTCAGCCCTGCGCTCCAGTGGAGATCAGACGATCCCGCTGTGATGCTGGGGCACCTCTCCTTTGGGGGGCGTGGCCGGGCAGGAAATTTAAAAGCAGATTACTGAGTAATCTGCTTTTAAATGGCGCCCGGGTCCCCGCCACCCAGCTGCTTGCTTCTACAGTTAGGATTTCTGCATGGTGCATCACATCTAACTGCAGATGCGATTACCAATAGTAAATTCCGGGGGTGATGCCAATGGCGATATCCCGCTGGCATCACCCCCGGAATTTATTGTAGCTGGTCGCATCACCCGGAGATCAGCCTCCGGGTGATGCGAGCAGCTTCGTTGGCTTCAGTAGGTGATCAGGACGGGGACATCCCCACCGCATCACCCGGCAAGATGTGATATATCCCGGGTGATGCGATGGAGTGATGGATTCTGGGGGCGGGAAATTTAAATGCAGATTACTATGCAATTTGCTTTTACATTTTTTTTTACAGTAAAAACACATACTAAAACACACAATAAGAGTATAAAAATACATTTTAGTGCACCAAGCATCATTGCCCAGTGCCCTGATTTACATTTTGCCCACTATTATCCCTGACCTTGATCTGACCTATTGATGACTTATAAATCACTTCCTGAATGTATCATTTCATCACTTTGTCTTTGACCTTGATTGTTCCTGACTGATTGCTGGAGACAGCATGGCATCCAAAAGGCATCTCGCTGGCGCAAGCGCTGTTTTGGAGGAATTTGAAAGCAGCGATAGCGATTTGGAGTTCCTTGTGGAATCGAGCGATAGTGATTCACCAGGAAATTTGTCATCGGACAGCCAAAGTGAACTGAGCGACGATTCTGAACCTGAGGTCAGTGCTGTGCGCACATGGTGTCCTATTGACCTTTATGCGGACCAGGCAGCACCACCAAGATTTCCATTCACTGGCGCACCTGGGATGAAAATTGAGGCTGAATGCGACGACCCCCTGGCATACCTGAAGTTGTTTTTGACTAATGAAGTTATTGAAAAAATTGTTGCAGAGACAAACAGGTAGGCCACTCTTGTTTTAGAAATTTTTTGCTAAATTTTTTTTTATGCAAACATGTGCTGCTCTGTGCTAACTTTTTGAAACTTTTGAAATTTTTTGGTCATTTTTTTTATGCAAACATGTGTGCTGCTTTGTGTTTGCTAACTTTTTACATTTTTTATACCAACATGTATGCTGCTTTGTGCTAACTGCCAATTTTTTTTTTTTTAATGTAAGCGTGTATGCTGCTCTGTGTTTGCTAACATATTACTTGCAACCTTCACACTATAAAAGAACATATCCTAAAATACATTTTTTCATTTTGTTTTATGCAGGTATGCTGGAAAACAACAAGGTGCTCCACACCTGAGGTTTGCAAGAAGCAGAAAGTGGGAACCTGTGACCAAGGATGACATTTGGCTGTTTTTGGGCTTGGTGATCCTGCAGAGAGTTGTGGGCAAACCCGTGCGGAAGTGGTACTGGTCCAAGAACAAAATGATTGCCACTCCATTCTTTGGCACAGTAATGCCAAAATACTGCTTTTCCCTCATTATGAAGTACCTGCACTTCACAAACAGTGAAGAATTTGATAAGACTACCCATCCTGCACCAAAACTCAAGAAAATTTGGGAAGTGTCTCAGATGATTCTACAAAATTTCCAGCAAACCTATGTGCCAGAAAGAGATGTCAGCATTGAGGAAAGTCTAATGGCTTACAAGGGGAGGCTCAGCTGGGTGCAGTACATTGCGTCAAAGAGGGCATGATTTGGCGTGAAGACCTATATGCTGTGCGAATCCTCATCTGGCTACATCTTGAATACGGTACTGTACACTGGAAAAGGGACACAGTTCAACCCCAGATACAAGCCATTATGGATTGGCAACATCTTCAGTGCTATTCCTCATTGAGCCATTGCTAGATCAGGGCTATTGTGTCATAACTGACAATTTCTACACCTCCTGAACTTTATGAGTTCCTTCTACAACACAGAACAGATGCTTATGGAACTGATAGGGCTAACCGGCACAACCTGCCATCACTGTTTGCAAAAGGGAAGCTGAAGACAGGAGAAATTGTTGCCTGGCAGAAAGGAAAGATGATGGCCCTGAGATGGCGTGACAAGAAAGATGTGTGCCTGATGAGTAATGTCCATGATGCCTCCACCTTTCTGGTACACACAAAACGTGGGAAAGAAGTGATGAAGCCACAGGTGGTGATTGACTACAACAACACCATNGNAGGTGTCGACAGAGCTGACCAAGCCATGACATTCTACCCAGCGATGAGGAAACAGCAAAGGAAGTACTACAAAAATATTTTCAGGCATCTAGTTGAGCAGTGCCTATGGAATGCCTACATTCTGTACAAAATAATTAGTCAGAGGCCTGTAAATCATTCAGACTTCATTTTGCAAGTTTCCGAATCCATAGTCAAGAACCACCAAACACCATCAGTGGCTATGAAGAGACCTGGACGTCACTTCACTGAATACATCCCACCAACCCAGAAAAAGGCAGCACCTACAAGCATGTGCGATGACAGAGGAAGGAAGAAACGCAAGGAAACCAGGTTCTACTGTCCTGACTGTGATGTTGGACTTTGTGCGTGCTTCAAAATCTACCATACCCAAGATGTTCACTAAAAATTTAAATATTTTTTTTTCTAAAATCTGCATTTAACCTATATTATTATTTATCAATAATATTGCACCCTTGTTTGGAAAATTTCAGTGAGAAATTTTTGATAAAATATTTTTTTTTTATAAATTACATTGTTGTGGTCTATTATTTCATTATTTTTTATAATTATGATTTATAATTATGTATTATAATTTATGATTATAATATAATAAATATAATTATTATACCCGGGAGTTAATCCTAAGAATTACAGGCCCACAATAAAAAAAACATTTCTATGCAAAAAAAATAGTATCACAAATTGCATCAAAAAACTGACAGAATTAGAACACTAGGGGGGTTAATAAACGCCTGGGTTGCTTTAGCTCTATGTTTTGGGTCATTGTCCATCTGTATTATGAAACGCCTCCCAATCAATGTGACTGCATTTAGCTGGATTTGAGCAGACCGTATGTCTCTGAACACCTCAGATTTAATTTGGCTGCTTCTGTCCTGTGTCACATCATGGATAAACACTAGTGTCCCAGTGCCACTGGCAGCCATGCATGCCCAAGCCATCACACTGCCTCCGCCATGTTTTACAGATGATGTGGAATGCTTTGGATCATGAGCTGTTCCATGCCTTCTCCATACTTTTTTCTTGCCATCATTCTGGTAAAGGTTGATCTTGGTTTCATCTGTCCAAAGAATGTTTTTCCAGAATTGTGCTGGCTTTTTTAGCAAAGTCCAATCTAGCCTTTCTATTCTTGAGGTTTTTGAGTGGCTTGCACCTTGCAGTGCACCCTCTGTATTCTCTTTCATGCAGTCTTCTCTTTATAGTAGACTTAAATATCGAAACACTTACTTCCTGGAGAGCATTGTTCACTTGGTTGGCTGTTGTGAAGGGGTTTCTCTTCACCATGGACATGATTCTGCGATCATCCACCACTGTTGTCTTCTGTGGATGTCCAGGTCTTTTGGTGTTGCTGAGTTCACCAGTGCTTTGTTTCTTTCTCATAATGTACCAAAATGTAGATTTTGCAACTCCTAATATTGTAGCAATTTCTCAGGAGTTTTTTTCTGTTTTTGCAGCTTAAGGATGGCTTGTTTCACCTGCATGGAGAGCTCCTTTGACCGCATGTTGTCTGTTCACAGCAAAATCTTCCACATACAAGAACCCCCCTCAAATCAACTTCAGGCCTTTTATCTGCTTAATTGATAATGACATAACGAAGGAATTGCCCACACCAGCCTATGAAATAGCCTTTGAGTCAAATGTCCAGTTACTTTTGAGCCCCTGAAATGAAGTGATTGTGTTACAAAAAGGCTTTAGTTCCACACATATTTATGCAATCTTTTTGTTCAACCTATTGAATTAAAGCTGAAAGTCTGTAGGTCAACTGCATCTGAGTTGTTTAATTGAATATAAAATGAATTGTTGTAATGTATGGAACCAAAATTAGAAAAAAGTGGTCTATGTCCAAATATTTATGGACCTAACTGTATATCAAAAAGTCCACATCATTTCCCTCCTCAAGTTTATTCCCTGAACTTATTTTACCTTCAAGGATTTTGTACTCATACAAGAGACTTGGGGAGCCTGCCACCCACACCACTTACTCCTTGGCAACACCGGCTTAGATTCAAATTGGTGTCACAAAAGCAAAGAAAATATAAAGGTCACTGGTAACAAAGATGACTTTTCGAACTTGTAGGTCTTAGGTGCCAGGGAACACTGTAGGCCTGGAGCTTATACTGTGCATCATGACTTTCATGGTATTCACACAAAACCCTCACAGGAGTACTCTTTCAACCTTCTGCCTTGGAAGAGTGGAGTAGCATCCTCATAGGTGAGATGATGGTCTATGGCTTGACTGGGCTTGTCTCAGAACCTCATGGAAACTTTTTTTCTAAAAATGGTAATGGGTTCCTTGTAGTAACTTTTATCCAGACTTTGGTTTGAGTAACAAATAATTATTAGGTGTGGGTATAACAGGGTCAGGTATTCCTTGGTCATCTTGAATGAATGCAAAATCTACAAATCATTTATTGATATTCTCCAAGATACATGAGGTCAGATTTGAATAAAGGTGATTTAGCATGAGTTCAAATATATGATGAAAAAACAAAACAACAAAAACTTTTAAGGGTAAGAATGTACATAGGCAAAATTTTAGCTGTAAACAAGTCATAAGCAATTCAGTGATTATATATCATAAATGTTTTAAACATAGCAAACCTTCCTAACCTGGGTAGTCAGAGCTTCTCCCTTTACATACACTTTACCAGAAGGCTAATCCTTCTGATATAGTGGGATTCAGGCCCTTGTAGGCACCTCGTCCATCCCAAGGGGGTTGACTGCCCACATCTACCATACCTGTTTTGATTGCACATCAATACATTTTTCCCAGAGGTGATCAAACTCAATTCATACCCAAAACAAAGGAGGTGTCCCCTTAGATGTCAGGCGTTGGGGAGTCTTGTTGAAGTATTGCCCCTATGTTATTTGTCTCTCTTACTGTTCAAAAAGAAGTATCTAGTAGAGGTACTTCCTTTTTTTTTGTTTTAGCTTAGTTTCTTAATCCATAGTGTTTAATGTTTATATTGCAATTATACCTGCCTGCAAAGCTCTATCCAAGATACCTCTTTTTACCTTATTGCAAGTATAGCCAACAATAGCCATCCCTTGAGCATATAGATCTCATTCTTTACATATATAGCACATCTCTTGTCCCAATTAATAACTCTAAAATCCTTCATTGTTATCCTCTAAGTGCATAATACAAACTTAGTTCCTGTTAATACAATCCATTGTAAGAATAACTTGTGGGACTACCAAGTCTGCAGCTTTTAACTATGGGTGTACTACATTTACCAGGATTCATACTTGAATTATTTGAAACAGAGTTACACACACCTTACCCCATGCTTCCCATGTACACCATTGTCTTGGATCCCCTACCAAATCACTTAAACCTGGGTAATTTTTTTTAACTTAATTGTATTGTATAAACGTCCAGTAACCTTTACAAAAGGGCCATAAAAAAGGCCCAAATCGTACCCACAGGGTCCTGCACTCAGTGGTCATATTCACACATCTCATATCCTCATTCATTGGCCATCCAATCATTCACTCATTTATTCAGGGTGAATCTATACCATTACATAAAACATCCCACTTCCAAGGATTTAGACCAAGAAAATATAAAAATTTGTTTGCAAACAAATATACCACTTCAAAGAATTATTATCTTTCAATGGTGCAAATGTCTCTCACAACATGTATAATGAAACTAAGTATAGACACTTGTACATGTTTTCATTAAACCAGTGTCTTTGCATACTTTGTCGTTCACCTTGTATGTCATTTTTGTTTTCCCCACATTACAAGTACCATAAATAATATACCATGATGCATAATTTTCTCGATTGGAATCCTCAGGATACAATTGACCTTTTTTACATCTCACCAAAAATGGATCCGTAGCAATCACAGAATCTACACTAATGGAAGAATAAGTCACATTTTTTAGAGTCATCGCTATTAACTATTTTAGGAAAGATTTCTAGAATAATTTTTAATTTTTAATGCTGCTAATTTACTCCGTGGCATCAGCTATTTCATTTCCAAATAAAATGTCATCAGTGCCTTGACTAGGGTAGCTCGTACCTTTCCCCCCCCCCACCTGTCCCCCTTTTCTTCCCCTTGCCAGCCTCCTTTCCTAATTCTTACCCTCTTCAAAATAACGCTTCACAACCTGATGCATTTAAAATGGCTGGCAAGCAGCCGTTTATTTAACAATAAATGAACACTTTAACATTTTCCATAAATTAACTCTGCATATTTATATATAACTGTAACATACACATAAAATAAGCAACAAATAACACTTAAACCACAAATTAAATAAATTAACAATCAAATAACCACCATATAAACCATAAATATATAACTTAACCCTTTATTTACCATAACCAATTCCCAATAGAACCAACCATTTGTACCCAAAACAACTAGCTTGCAGGTCCGGAAGGTAAAGTCCGCCACACCACCAAATCTCCAATAATGACCAATACCACCATGCTATTCTGGCCCCTAGCAGCACAGCACCACCTCAGGGGCCTCCACCGTTCACCACTTAAAGAGGGGGTCCCCACCACCTTGGGTGCCCCCCCACCAAAATTAACCCAGAACTCTTACCTTCCACCAAACCTCAACCGCCACAGCTCACTGGCGGGAACCTTCACACCCATGCGCCCCTCCACACACGAATCGCTCTCTGCACCCCATCCTGTACTCCAAGGCACCCCAAATCCGTGCCAACATCGGGACAATTGAAAACGGGACAGAAAGGCTTCATCCCCATGAATCAGGAGGGGACCCCCCCCTCTCATCCTAACCCTCATCAACGCCTCCACAGCTTCTACCGGGCAGACCCCTGACCCACCGCCCAGTCTGAAAACCCGCGCCAGAAAACCCCTACCCCTATGATCCGTGTTAGAACGCCTAATCCTCATACTAACCTCATCACTTGAACACACCATGTCTCCCTGCAAAATACCCCCAGGGCAAGTCTTAGTCGGACTAACCAATTCTCCAATACGCATCGCCCCAAAAAATGCTATGCTAAACACTGCTGTAAACAAGACCCGCTCGTATCTGCTGGTACACACTTCCTCCAGTTGCCTTATCACCCTCTGCAATAACTCAAATGACACCGGCCTCCGTCTATCTGGCACCTTGCATCCTTTCTTGTACCCCTTCAGAGCCTGCCGCACTATAAAATCCTTTGTCATATTCCGCCACCCCTGCCACTTAAACCAAAAAGCCATACTGGCCAACAGACTGTTGACTGCCGCCACTGAAACCCCCTGCGTAAATTCCCTAACCAACCAGTACAACAGCACATGTACCGCGTCACCCCTGTCCCCCAAACCAGCCAATTGATCATGCAAACCTTCTCATTTCCTCCACACCGCCGAGTACGCTGCCCAAGTTCGATCACTCACAGACCGCCGAATCAAACCTCTGATGATCCCAGCGCAATCCCCCATAACTTCTCTGGAGACGGGTAACCGCATTGCTTCGCCTCTGGTGTCAACACGCAAAACCTGTCCCACTGTAAACAAGACAAAGCGTCAGCGATGACATTGCACACCCCCGGAATGTGCCGCGCAAACAAAAATGTTGTGCTGCATACACCTCAGAACTAAATGCCGCATCAATCTCACCACTGGCACTTAGGACACAGAAAACTTGTTAACGGCCTGCACCACCCCCAAATTGTCGCAATAAAACCTAACCTTCTTATTGGCCAGCTCTGCCCCCCACACCTCCACCGCTAGAACGATCAGAAACAGTTCCAAAACCACTAAATCCTTAACCAGGCAGCCTTCCACCCATTCCCTAGGCCACACCCCTGCGCACCATTTGCCTCCAAAATACACCCCAAAACCAGTAGCCCCTGCTGCATCAGTGAACAATTCCAGGTCCACCGCATCCACCGGCCCTTCCAACCACAGCGCTCTCCCATTAAAGGACTCCAAAAACCTTTGCCAGATCGCCAGATCTGCTCTCACCTCCTTCGACAAACGCACAAAATGCGATGGCGCCTTCACCCCTGCCGTAGCCGCCGCCAAGCGCCTGCAGAAAACCCTGCCCATCCTTATCACCGTGGACACAAAATTGAGCTTTCCTAACAGGGAACCACCCACTCCAAGAAAGTACTAAACTTCTCGAACACCACACAAGAGATTGAGCACCCCATAGGCAGACAACGATCCACAAAATACTCTCTACCCCACTTGAAGCCCAACAACCTCACGCAATTCGGGTGAACAGGCAGCAACCGAAAGGTGGCCTCAATGTCCGCCTTTGCCAACAGTGCCCCCTTCCCATACCTCGGAACCCACAAAATCGCCGCGTCAAATGAAGTATACACCACCGCGCATGCCTCAGGGTCGATACCATCATTCACCGATGCCCCTGGCGGGAAGGACAAATGATGTATCAACCGAAACTTACCTGGCCCCATTTTAGGCACTAATCCCAATGGTGACACAACTAAACCGGCCATCGGCGGCCACTGAAAAGGCCCACTCATGCGTCCTAAACTTACCTTTTTTGCCAGCTTCTCCGCCACCACCTCTGAATGGCGAAGTGCAGACTTCAGGTTCCCGGACTCCTTAGGCTCCCCCCTCATGGCACTTGGAATCCAAAACCCCACTGAAAACCCTGCCTCCAACACCCTGGCAGCCTGCCTGTCAGGGTACTTACCTAAAAAGGGGTGCATCCTTGCGACCCTCACCGGAGTCACCCCCTTTTCCACCACTATCATCCCCTCTGCCGGCACCTGCCTTGAAACACCATGAGAGGCCATGATTGCCACCGCAGCCGGAACACTCGTGGCGGAATCTACAACCGCCCCCGAACTTACACCCTCCTTCGTTAAAGAGCCAACAAAGCCCCCTCTTTCTTCCGGCCGGCGACCCAGGTGCCTGTTGACCACCGGCCCCACCTGAAAAAACTGCGACCCCCCAGGCCTAGGGCCGGACATCAGTTCCATCCACAGCCCTATATCCTTATGGTCCCATCGCAGCAACTGCTGTACCGCCTTTCTTTGGCGGAACTGCTCGTCATAACGTAGCCAAGCAATCCCGAAAAACATTCCGTGTGCTTCTCTAATTGTATCTAAATAGCAAAAAAGCGAAGCGCACAGTTCTGGCTGCTTTTCTCCAATCACGCACGCCAAAACACTGAAGGCCTGCATCCAATTTAAAAACGTGCGCGGTATCAAATGGTGCCGACGCATCTCACCCTCCTCCTTGCGACCTTCCCCCCCCTACA
This sequence comes from Pyxicephalus adspersus, assembly GCF_032062135.1. NCBI lineage: Eukaryota > Metazoa > Chordata > Amphibia > Anura > Pyxicephalidae > Pyxicephalus > Pyxicephalus adspersus. The sequence continues at coordinate 58,065,589 of NC_092871.1, read as the reverse complement.
TTTCTGTCTAAATTAAACCTTTCTAAGGCAGCGTAAAGATGTCCATGTATTCCCCTTTCAAAATCCGCTCCCGGACGTCCTCCTTTAAATGCGCCCCCAACGGCCCTTCAAAACACACGTACACCTTCCCCTTTGCCACATCCCCCACTCCCGCCTGCTCCCCCTGCGACCCACTCCCGTTCCCCGGGTGCCCTCCCCCCCTTGCATCTCCCACCACAACCTCCCCCACACCCCCTCTTTCAATACTGTCCTGTTGCCATGCTTGCCCCACCCCGGGCCCCCCACACCTCGCCTGTCGCCCCCTTTGTCCAGCCTCCTTACAACTTCCTTCAAACCCTCTAAAACCTCCTGTACCCCTCCCAAGCAATCCCCCTGACTAGGACCACTGCCAACCCCCCC
>NC_092871.1:58050441-58065018 GCF_032062135.1 Pyxicephalus adspersus | reverse complement strand
TAATCCCCCCACCCCCCCAACAGACCCCTCAGGAGCCTATGTGGCAGTCCTGCGTCCTGGGATCCTGGCTCGACCCTCGGGGGGCACCCGGCCCGCATCCTCCTCTGCCTCCGACGACGAGATTTCTCCTTCTGAACCGGGAACTTCCGGGAACGCCTCCTCCGTGTCACTTTCTGGAAATCCCGATGACGCGGCGCGACTCAGCCTTGCGTCATATCCAGGCTCCTCCTCTTCTCGGATGTGGGAAGAAGCTGCCATCTTCTCCATGTGGACCACAAATCCCGACCTGGCAGGGCGCTGAGCCCTCACCCTCTCCGGACCACGGCGCTCCTCCTGGACCTCCCAGGCTGCGTCCTCGGACGGACCAGCAGCTTCACTTCTCCACCGGGCCCCCGCACTACGCAAGGCCCCGGCTTAAGGTGAGGCCTGCCTGTTTGACGCTCGCGCCCTAGGGGAACGGGGGCTGCGCTCCCTGGCAGCCACAGTCCCCTTCCTTGAAGCCACCTTCCTGAGTCCCCCCGGAACGAGGGACCCCAGCACCGGATGAGGTCCCCGCAGCCAGGACCTTACCCTGTCTCAAACGGTTGCTGTACCCCCTGGCAGCCACAGCCCCCCCATCCTCAGCCACACGTTTGACCCCCGCAGAACGCAGGGTTCCATCGATAGGTGAGGCCTCCCCACTCAAGGCTTCCCACTCAAGGCCTCACCTGGATCCGCTTGGGGTCTCTGCTCCCTGGCAGCCGTATCCCCCACTCCAGAGCTCCGCCGGGGACGGGGATTCCTCCCTAGACTAGGCCCAGACCTGGGCAAATGGCGCCCGGCTGACGTGCTAGGAGGGTCCCTAGTGGGGCTCCCAGATTGGCGCTGAGCTCTGACAAATGGTTCTGGGCTCAGGCGCATCGGAGCCCTAGCTCTCCGAGGCCGCAGCCCCTCTAACCTATCTAACTGTGGAGCCCTAGCAGCCCCCCAACCGCCTCTGCTACTCTGGCCCGCAGCCAGGCCTCACCTTGTGAGGCCGCCGCAGCTCTAAGTTGCTGCATTAAGTTGTCAATTGACTCCATAATGCCTACCTGCACCCTGTTCAAATTTCTTCTTTCAAAAAACTGTCAACTTCTGTTTCTCCCTCCTTTTACCCTCTCTTCTCTCCACCCACTATACTTCCGACCCGACCCTCTCTCTCTCCCCCTCCTCTTTCTGTAATTCAGCCTTAACCCCCCCCCCCTTTTTTCTTGTGCCGTCCGAGCACGCCTGTCATGTACCCCCTCCGCACATTTCCCTGCTACGGGCCTCTCTTTAGTATGGGCTTCACATTTTATTATGGCTACCTTGTTTGTAAACGTAAAAGTGTCTCAAGGACTTTCTTAATGAGCTCAGAATGTTTTATAGGCTTTCCACTAATTGTCATAAAGGACAGATTAAAGCTGCGTACACACGTGCAATTCTTGTCAGTGGAAAGGATCTTTTATGATCCTTTCCAACGATAAGAACTGCACGATGCATGAACGAGTGCTGTATTTACAGCACCTTTTTGCTCTATTAAGAGATACATATACATTGGTCATTGTCATTCTTGTTATTGTTTCTCATTTATACTTTGGTTATTGTTACACAAAAGAAACTTAATTATATTACACTGTTGAAAGATGAACGTATTTCCCTCTGTTGAAGATGAACGTATTTCCCTTTTGAAAGAACAGAGACTCGCTATAGATGGAACTTTCACAGACACGTGTGAGAACAATCAAACGTGGGTATTGTTCTGATCTATTCAGAGTGGGTGATGTTATTTATACAAAGTGAAGAATTACAGAAAGGTAATTAAAAGTAAACAGTAAACAGTGATCTTTCAGGAATCCAGAGTCATTGATGGATCTGATCAATGCATGGCCCTGATATCCAGTCTATCTGCTCTCATGCCCCAGTTCATTAGCCATTGTTTCCTATTTACACATTGGTCATTGTCATTCTTGTTATTGTTTCTTATTTATACTTTGGTTATTGTTACACAAAAGAAACCTAATGATATTTACAGGAAAATCACTCTCCACAATGCAGTCAGCTTTCCAGATATTTCACAAATGGTAAGCAATGGTCAGTTGGTCACAAACCTGAGCCCAGGAAAACAAAAGGTGTAGATAAAAAAAGTATTTTGTTGGTATGAGGCAAAAGCCTTGTATATAGTATACTTTATGATTCCTTCTTATATATCAAAAAAATAATAATAATTCGTGTGTGACTGTGGGGGACATTAGAGTGTCAGCTCCTCTGTACAGAGATTGGTGGGACTGGCTCAGTATTCTCTATACAGCACTGCAGTATATGTCAGAGCTATATAAATGTATAATAATAGTGTGTGCACCAGTCATCTTTGTACAGCCCTGTGCTATATGTCAGAGCTATATTTGTATGTATGTATGTATTTGTGTATGTCATCACTAGGAAATACATGGAGACATTTAAACCAAAATTGCTAGACATAATGTATGATTTGCATGTATGTATGTATGTGTGTATGTATTGCTCAGTGACAATACCAGTGCCTTTTGATTATATTTTACATACTTTTTTTTGGACTCTTTTACAAATTTATGGCCTGTAATAATGCCTTTGTAAAAACCTAAGGCAGTTGGCCGAGTGCAATCAAAGGCAAACAAATGAAACACCATAGACAAGAAAATCCCTATAGCTTTATTTGATTCCTTTTCCTGTATAATATAAGATTGCAATAAATAAATACCAGGGCAACGCAGGGTAATCAGCTAGTCTATATATATAAAACTTGATGTACGTGTGTATGTGTGTATGTTCCACCCTCACTTGAAAACGCATGTAGACATTCTAACCAAACTTGCTATACATATGACTCATGTGAGTTCACCAGCCATCTTTGTACAGTGCTGTGTTATATGTCAAAGCTATATTTGGATGTGTGTATGTCATCACAAGGAAATGCATGGAGACATTTCAACCAAACTTGCTATGTTCCACCATCAATCAGAAACGCATCGTGACATTTAATCCAAACTTGCTAGACATATGACTCAGAGTCATGTGAGTGCATCGCTGATCTTTGTACAACTCTGTGGCATATTTCAGAGGTATATATGCATAACATATTTAATAATGCCTTCAAGAAAACGTAAGGCAATTGGCCGAGTGCAAGCAAAGGCAAAAGAAAATGAAATGACACTGTAGACAAGAAAATCCCGAGGTCAGGAATAGAAGACTTGCCATGCTGCGTGAGAGAGCTACTACATCTAGAGTTTCAGAGACAGTACAACAGCATGAGACCTGACTACAGGAAATGGGAGAAAGAGCTACTACATCTAGAGCTTCAGAGACAGTACAACAGCATGAGACCCAACTACAGGATAACAGAGATGAAACTACTTCATCTGGAGCTTCAGAGACAGTACAACAGCGTGACACCTGACTACAGGAAATGAGAGAAAGAGCTACTACATCTAGAGCTTCAAAGAAAGTACAACAGCGTGAGACCCTACTACAGGATAAAAGAGATAGAGCTACTACATCCAGGGCTTCAGAGACAGTACAAAAGCACGAGGCCCGACTACAGGATAAGTGAGAAAGAGCTACTACATCTAGAGCTTCAGAGACAGTACAAGAGCGTGACACCTGAGTACAGGAAATGAGAGAAAGAGTTACTACATCTAGAGCTTCAGAAACAGTACAATAGCGTGAGACCCGAGTATAGGAAATGAGAGAAAGAGTTACTACATCTAGAGCTTTAGAGACAGAACAACAGCGTAAGACCCGAGTACAGGAAATGAAAGAAGGAGCTACTACATCTAGAGCTTTAAAGGCAGTACAACAGCGTGAGACCCAAGTGCACGAAATGAGAGAAAGAGCCAGACCATTACAGACTGCACAATACTTTAGCTTAGCATTGGAAGGATTCCACTATGATCAACATAAAGACTACTCGCAGCATGCAGGTGTTACCTTTCAAAGGACTCACATATGCTGAGCACTTTTTAAAAAAAAAAAATTAGTGAATACTATAGAGAAAACAATTGATAATTTATTTTAAGACCTCTGCAAATAATTGAATAAATAGTTTGAAGGACATCATACATTGCTGCTTCTGACCGTTACCACCTATCATGGGTGAGACCTTATGTGCATTAAACATCAGGTACATTTACATCCAAATAATCTAATATGTATAGAATATATGGAATTATGATTATTATTGGCGAAATATGAATCAAATATGAAAAATATGTACTGTTCTAATTGTAGATATTCCTGTTTTGGTCCTCAGAAAGCGGAACTTACACGTGAAACGCGTAGATATCAAGAGGGAGCATCCTAATTAGAGGTGAACCCAACAGGAGTATCATTGGGTTTGCACCTTTTAATCTAAGTTTTATATGTTAGATACAATTTTTATATCTGTTTATTAAAAATGGTATACTTTACTAACAAAACTAGGAAACTAGTATTGATTGGCCCGTGAAGTCCCGTGAATCAAAAATACTGTGAATTTTTGATTTTTTAAAAGTGTTTGATGTTTTGTTGGGGATGTGGCCTGTAATTATGAGATAGGTTGGATATTACTTGTTTTAAAATAATATAAGATTGCAATAAATAAATACCCGAACCCGAGCCGGTTAATCAGCTAGTAATAAATAAAAAAGACTAAAGCTACATACTTACACATGCAATAATTATCATTGGAAAATAAATGATTAACGACAGATCAACGATTATTCAGGATTATTTGAACTTGTTCAAATATAATCCACCAATAATGTACACACACTAGATACCATTGTTTGAATGATGCAGGAAGTGACATGTACCAGAAAAAGTGTACCGCAGAACAATCCACGATCACTGAACGTCCGTACACACAATAGATAGCGAACGATCGTCACCCAAACAGATCCGTCAGGACAGTTGTTAGTTTCCAGCGACATTTCTCGTTCATCGTCGCCGTTGTTCACTTTTTTTGCTAACGATTACCGGATGATTGATCTTTTCAATTGATAGTTATTACATGTGTGTACTAAAGCTGCCCATTAAGGATGTGCAATGTCCAGCATCACTCAGAGAACTTTTGGATTTCTAGGCTTTCCTAACCCACCTCTCTTTCTCCCCCTGTCCATAAACTTACCCTTATTGCTGCTTCCTGCTGCCCGAACACCCTCTGATGACTGTAGTTCTTTTGGGTCACACCTTTCTGTTCCACAACATAGATTTCTGGGTTGGAGCAACCCACAGGACAGTTTCCAGGGGTGTCACATGAGGATGTGTATACTACACATTTCTGCTAGTGACCATTTGGTGACTGCAGTAAGGGAGGGGTGATGGGCAGTGGGGTTGGGTGAGTGTTTAGAATAGAACCCTTGGCAGATATAAAATACACACATTAATACTTGGTATTTGAAATTTTCAAGTGCTGACAGGAAACGTGATAGTAAAAGAAAATAGAGTGATATAGATAGAGGAGCTCATTACTATGCTACTTCTCCTTTCATTGTTAAGTCACGGGCCATGGCAGGTCCATGACACCCAGGGTTTAGAAGTATGGCGTAGTAAGATACTAAGTGTCAGACTGAGGACATCTAGTGGCAGAAAAAATACTGCAGTGAAATCTTTAACATAAAAGTGAAGGTTTGTGCTTTCTTCTTTATTACTGGAGATGCCTAGTGCACAGTATACAGTTTTTTTATACAGTATTTTTTTTTACAGGTATTACTGTCTGTGACTTTTGTGCCCGCTACAGAAAATTTAGGAAAATCAAACATTTTAGCTGTGAGTAGAACAGAAATCAAGGGAAATCTACCAATGGGGTCACCTGTTCCAGAGACAACTTAACTTTTCCCAGGAAACGGAAGTGATGGATCACAGAGAATATGAGGCTTAGAAAGTAAAAAACACATAGAAGAATGTAAGCAGAAAAAGACAAAGGGGTCTATTGAGTCTTTTTGTTTTCTTTTTAATGTTTTTTTTTAACATTGAGACAAAATGTACAGATCTATGGTTGTCCCAAAATTTGCTAAAATTCATATACTGTTGATTGAATTTTCTGTAAATGTATTCTGAGCACAAATTACTTTTTGTATTTTATTTTGACTGTCCTCTTGTTAATGTGGGGCCATGTCCCTGCATTCTAGATCATAGATTTGTACTAAAATACTGAAATTCTGAACCTGATTCACACCATTACTGTATTTACAGATTGCACTCATATTCCCCCTCCCCTTTATATTGCATTCCCGTAGCCTCTCTTTCTCTTTCTAAATGTTGTTGTCTGGCTCCCCAGATCTGGACAAAATATCATAATTCATGCCTAAACTAGTATTTGCATATAGGGTTATCAAGGACCTATAAGTCACCCATCTGTGTTGAACCTCAGAGTTTCATTTGATTTTTTCTCATTTTACAATCACCTTAAAATTACCCATAAATGTTTTTATCTGTATCTCTCCCTCCAAATTTTGTACTCTATCAGAGGATTATTTTTCCACAAGTATATGATTTTGTGTGTCAACTACTTGGGTCATTCTTCAAATGTTTTACCATACATCTCCAGGAATACTAACTCTTCTGCACACATTTTTGCCATCAACAAAAAGATAAGCCTTGCCGACCAAACCTAAACTTCTATAATTTATCATTCTCTTATATCATTTATCATCTGGGTTCCGCCAGATGATTCTCTGCATGACCTCCCATGCGATAGTGCCTGCATATTTCTAGGTCCAACACCACTTGGCAGAGCCAGCAGAAATACACCAATGTCTTTTTAGCTGTCTTCTCACTTTGTTAATTTCTTGCGCACATTGGTGGGTACACCTTGCAAGCTTCTGAGGCATGAGATTTTTTACTTTTTTTAACTGTCAGTCTGGGTGGCAATTGGACCACCACTGTGGTGTTTATCCAAATGACCCCCAGTAAAGAATTTTTAGCTGACCTAGAAATAATTGCAAGTGTTCCACTAGGCTTAAAAGATTGGAACTGCTCCCCTGTTTCCACAAAAAATAGAAAATAAAAAAACTTTGGTTTTCCATACACCTAAACTACAAAAGCAAAGCAAAAAAAACAAAATACAACAATGTGAACGTTTCTTGTTTTTGTTCTCTGTACATTTTGTGACCTGTGATAGCTGTACACCCTGCGTCCATTGTTCCTGGAATTATTTGTGATTACATGGACAATCCTGCCATTCATGCAGAGGATGGTAAACGGCCCAGGATGCGTGCTAAATACCACAAACACAAGTAAATTGCTCGCCTAATTCAAAACAGTTATTTAGCGCTACAGATCATTGGTTAGTTAAACACACAATCAATTCAGCCCGAGGTCACTTGAGTCACTCTAATCACAGCTGAAAATGGCAATGGTTGTGAATGCTGTGCACAGTTTAATAATAATATTTTACAGACCGTTCTGCTTCACAAAAGCAGCCGGTTCAAGAAACTGATGGAACGTCCTCATTTCGTTCATTTGTATATATGTGTGCTTCACAAGAAATATGTAGGCGGAACCTACCCCCTGCCAACTATTTGCGTGGAATGTAGCAAAATATTATACAAAAAAGATTGTGGTGTAGAGATAGGAAAAGTGAAAGACAGGCTTTTTAACATCACTAGGTATATTGATAGATACAAATGTTTATTTAGTGCGAAAACATGTGGTCTAAGCCAGCGTTTGCCAACCAGTGGAGCCGCGGACCACATCCCCAGTACAGTTCCCAGGCTCAGGGAAGTGGGTGGACATTGTCCCTGGACACAACCTGCCAACTCTCCCATTGCAGGCTCAGATCTGCAATGGGAGAGTGGGCAGGGTTATGTTATAATGACAACACTCTGGGGGAGGTTTCTCTCCCTTTGAGTGAAACCCAGCTCCCCACACATGCGTGGTCGAGAGTCGTGATTTTTGTGGTCTGCGGGACCTCAAGGGTTGGCGACCACTGGTCTAAGCTATACATAGCTCTGCTGTGATTTACAGGTATTTACAGTTATTTCAACACAGAGATTGAAATAACTCAGTACCTGACAAGTTTCGCCCATTTAGGGCTTTCTCAGGGGATTTGAGAGTTCAACACACTAGGATAACACATAACATATATATAAGTACCATATATCACATGCATAAGCTTAAAGCAATTGTTAAAATCACATTGCATATCCATGGTCAAATCTATCATGAAAATAAAGGAAAAAACCTACTTGTATCTGCCAATAAATGATTTTAGCGACCAATTTTTTAAAGATAGGGATTAGTGCAGCCAAATAGCTGTGTAATATAGACTCTAGGTAATTTAAAATGTGATATACTTGCTGTTAGACAAACGTATAGTAATACATTTCTATGAGAACAAATGATATCATAAAAACCTTACTTGTATGGTGGCTGCAATTAAGAGGAATTTGCTAATGATGTTCTGGCGATGTTAAAGTGATAGCAGTACCAACGTGAGGAAAATAATTTTAACAGCGTTCACCTATGGTTGAGGAACCTAAAAACAGGGTTTATATATGAAGAAAATGACAGCATTTAGGGATTATAGGTTGTAGAAAGGCCATAGTTTTTTCTTACTGAAGAATTGGGTGGTAGTTCATTCAAAAAGGTCTGCTAATCATCAGTTCTCACTTGGCTAGTCCTGGGCATCGGAACTCAACCGGTGCCCAAACGGGAGTGGGTTTTGCATACCAAGAGAAGTCCACCAATGGGCTAATGTTAAATGGGCGTTCCCGGCCCCCAAAAGGTTTAGGCACTGTGGAGTAAAGGAATAGGAAGTATATCAAGGGTTTCATAGGTCTTAACATTGTATTTAAGGTAGTAGGTTAAATAAGGTAATGGATGCTAAAAGAGAGGATATATGAGGATATATATCTATTTGCTCTGGATTTTTACAAACCAGACTAGCTACATATCAGATACAGTACATACATGCATGTATTGACAATTACATAAATTAAGGGGTCATTACACAAGATATATTTATCCAAAATTGAACATTCAGGCTAACATATTTTGTTTTATTCTGTCACCAATGTCGATTTATGCAAGTTACCCGTCCTGAGACCCGGTCTGTACGGATGGATACCTTCTTGCTGAGTACATGATGACAGGTAGTTTTACTCGCCAAGAAACACCGCTGTAAGTTCCATTAGTATCTTTAATCCAATTTTAGAATGTACAGGATACAACAGTGTTCTGGAGGTAAAAACTGGTAATTCTACAGCCTAGAGACTGCTAAACTGTAACACTCTAGTAACCGCTGGAAACACTAAACACAACAAATGAATACTTGTTGCTAGGGACAATAGGTTAACTATACTAACTAACTGTAAAAGACGGGGGAGATCAGGAACATACCAACACACAAATCATAAATAGGCTGATGTGACAGCACATGTTTTGACAACTTCATCGTAATGCTTCACATTTTTGTGACTGAAATCTACAAAGAAAAAAGGTATACAAAGTATTCAAACAGAAAAGATAAATAATGTATAGAAAAAAGGTATATAGGTGTGATAACCTCCTACAGAGTAAAGGATGGTCTGAGGTCTCTCTGAGATGCAGTCTTATCGAATAATATATGTTGTTCGCAAATCTTAACCCTTACATCGAATAATTACAATAAGGATTTGAATAAAAGGACATCATTAAGTGTTGGTGGGTTAGTGGCATTGAGTGAAAAAATCCATTGTGTTTCTAGTTGTAAGAGAAGTTTGTCAGTTGTGTGACAATTGGTGTTAGCGTTTTACTAGTGTTGATCATATATATATGTTCATAAATTCTTTTGAGGAAAGCTTGTTTAGACTTACCAAATAATAACAGCCACATTTGCATGTGATGAGATAGACAATGCCGGTTGATGTACAGTCCATGTGGCATTGCAATCTGTGCAGCTTGATTTTAGGGAGTTGGATAAATCTATCTTCACTTATCCATTGACATTGCAGACATTTTCTGCATCATCGTATGCCTGGTGGCATTTTTATTGTATCTGTAGGTGTATTTTCATGGTAGTGGCTAGAAACCAATGTATCTCTGAATGATGGGGACTTACGAAAGGTGATATTTGGTTTCTGTTGTGGGAACTTTAATGTATTTGGATTCCCTAATAGAGTGTGCCAATGTTTGGACAAAAGAATTAAAAAGGTGGTATGTTGTTTGTTACAGGTGGTAATTACATATCGTTTTTGAGATTTCTGAGAGCGTGATGATAAGCTCTTTTCAACAACTTTTTGCTATACCCTACGTCATTAGTGTAGTTCCGTCTAAGTCTTAGCGATTGGGACAAGGGTATACTTCTTTTCAGTGGTGTTGGGTGCTCACTATACCTTCTGATATCTTCTGGATGTATGTATCAAGGAATGGTATTTTTGTCTTTACTGTAGTTCATTGTAAATTTCAAATTGTAAGAATTGATTTGGAGTTTACAAAAAAATTTATTTAGATGTAATTTAGAGCCTGTCTAAAAAATGACAATGTTATCTATGTTTCTTTTTCATGTACTAATAAACCGCTGGTAAATGTGTAATTCTGGGTTTGAAAATAGGTTGTCCTCCAAGTCTCCTAGATATATATTGGCGTATGACAGCAGACAGTATGTGTCCATCGCCACTCCTTGAATTTGAAGGTACATTTGGTTGTGAAATGTTAATATGTTCCTTGTTAAGATATATTCCAACAGGGAACATATGAATTCATTGAAATCACTATTAATGGGGTAGTGCTTGTGTAAGTTTTTACAAATGATATCTATTCCTTTTTGATGCGGAATACTGCAATATAATGCCTTCACATCTATGGTTAGTAAAAACGATTCGTGAGGGATATGTAGGTTTGCAGTGAACTTTTGATCTTATTTTCCTCACGTTGGTACTGCTATTATTTTATTATTGCCAGAATATTATTAGCCTATTCTTGTTTGCAGCCAGCATACAAGTAAGGTTTTTATGATATCATTTCTCATAAAAATGTATTACTATATGTTTGTACAACATCAATTATATCACATTTTATCTTACCTAGAGTCTATATTACACAGCTATTTGGCTGCACTAATTCCTATCTTTCATACGTGGCCGCTAAAATCATTTATTGGCAGATACAAGTAAGTTTTTCCTTTATTTTCATGATAGATTTGACCATGGATATGCAATGTGAATGTAACAATTGCTTTAAGCTTTATATGGTACTTATATGCATATAATACGTTATCCTAGTGTGTTGAACTCTCAAATCCCCTGAGAAAGCCCTAAATGGGCAAAACATGTTGGGGGTTATTACTACTTACTAGTGTTGTTGTTCGAATTCGGGTCGTCCTAATGTTCGACCCGAATATGACCGTTCGAATTCGGGTGGACCCCACCTGAATTTTACTGGATTTGAAGAGCCGAATTTGACCCGCCCACAATGCCTAGGGACCTCCCCTATGATTTCCAGGGCCCTCCAATAACAACAGGGATGCTCCCCTCCATATGTGTTGTGGCAGGCAGCCGATTGGCTGTCTGTCACTGCATGCCACACAGGCAGCCATTGGTCTATATAAGGCCAGGGCATGCCTGCATTTATCACTCCTGACAGAGATTTGCTAGCATCACAACCTTTCTGTGCTGCTTGGCTTGCTTTGTCAAAGTGAAAAAAAGTGCTTTACTTTGTTAGACTGTGTCACACTATTAGTCAGATAGATTGTTGGATTGTACTGTATTGGTGCAGTCCTGAAATCTACTGTACTCAGATAGGAAGAGTGTTTCACTTTTAGATAGATAGATAGATAGATAGATAGATAGATAGATAGATAGATAGTCAGTCAGTGTGTTACATACACGCAGCCAGAGGCAGGGTCTCCTCGCTGACTGCGTGCACAGTATCACACTTGTACTGAGAGACAGACACACAGACGCAGTGTATACTGCAGTAAATATTTTGCATACTGTGCTGCATATTACAAGACTCACCACTGAAGGAAAGTGCTGCATACAACACACACAGCCCACTTGCATTTTTTGTGTCACCCCCCTCCCCCCCAATAAAAAAATCCACTTACTGTACAAATTTACATATAGCATATTAGCTCCAAAGTATTTTGCAGGGTGTCAAGCCACATAAATAAAAACATTTCTACAATGTCTGGCCAAAGAGGAAAGGGCAGCTTTGGGAGGGGGGGCCAGCAAAGCAGTATGGGTTTGCTTTTAGCTGCAGACCCAAGAACAAGAAGCGCTGCTGTTGGTGGTGGGCGTCCATTATTGCCACACCATGAACAAGATGTAGAGGAGTACATGACCCAGCCTGGGTCAAGTGATTGTACCCCCTCTTCATCCCAGTTCCAGACACAGGCCTTACATGTGTTTCCCCCCACTTAATTTTCACCAGAACACTCTGAGCCAGACGAGTCAATTCAAACTGGCTCCAAAAGGCCACTACTTCCTTTCGGCACATATAGGGAAACTGTTTCTTCTGATGATGATGATGATGTCCTTGATCCTACATGGGGCGAACAAGGAGATCATCATAGGCAGGAAAAAGAAGAGGAGGAGGAGGAGTTTGCAGAGTCACCACAGCTATGCCTCAACAACCACGGACTGCCACCACGAACACCAGCTCCAGAGCACCTTCCGGTCCAGTTAGATGTTCGCCAGTACCTTTCTTCAGCCCTGCAGAGTGGCTGCAAATTGAGGACTGAAATTTGTGCACTGTATTGTCACCTTTTGAAGAGGCCAGCAGGATGATCAGCAGAGATCAGGCCTGTGTCACTGACACCATCCCCATCATATGCCTGCTGGAACAGATGATGGTAGATGATCCCGGACATGACACAGAGTGGATGCTGCATCAAGAGATGACGTTTCAAATATCATCTTGGACATGCGTGCCTACTAGGCATAGTGCACTACAAATCCAGGAAGAGGAGGAGATGGAAGAGGTGAGGAGGACATTGCAGGCATGGGAGAAGGGGAGGAAGGGGCAGAGGAGGATATTGAGGGTACATGGCATCCATCCACCCAAACACAAGGCAGCATGTTCCGTGGATGGCAAGACCAGGTGGAGGAGGTGGAGGACGACCCTGTGCTGCTGTTCGACCAACAGAAGTGTGGGTCCAGAATTACCTCAGCTGTGGGTAGTTTGAGCCACATGACAGCCTTCATGCAGTAGTGCATAGCCAAAGATCCACGCATACTACACATAAAAACAAAGACTGACGACTATTGGATTGCTACGTTACTGGATCCACGTTACAAGCCTGAGATACAACATCTGATCTTGTCCCAATACAGGGAACCTGAAATGCAGCACTACCAAGAAGTGCTTGTAAGGGACTTGTGATCAGTCTTTCCGGCTGCCTGCAGCAGCAGCAGCAGCAGGGATCCCTATGGCAGTTCCACCAGCCATGGGGGCCAAACAACTGCTTTAAGCGGCATGGGTGGCAGCAGCAGTAGAGGTCGTCTAAGCCAAACTATGTAGGCTTTTTTTCAGCGGAAGCAAGCTGCCAGTCGTGCAGCATTTGCCAATGACACTCAGCAGAGGTACTCAGTCATAGTGCAGGAATACCTGAGATTTGCATGGGACATCTGCAACCTGCAAAGCCAGGACTCACTGGGCTACTGGGTATCCAAGCTTGAGCAGTAGCAGGAGCTGGCAGAATATGCCATTCAGATCCTTGCCTGCCCAGGCGCAAGTGTGTTATCTGAAAAGACGTTCAGTGCAGCTGGGGGCGTACTGAGTGACAAACGGATTTGGCTCCCCGCAGCAAATGTCGACCGAATAACTTTTATTAAAATGAATAAGGCTTGGATCGGCAATGACTTCAACACCCTCTCTGCAGAGTGTGCTGATTAGTCGTCAACTGCTGCACGGACACCTTGATGGGAAGAGCACGTTCACAGCCTTTGGCATCTCCTTCTACTCTTCCCTTAATGGCCCTTTACCTCTACTCTGTCTCTGAGGTCTAACACTTGCAATGGAGCTGTATAACTGGCTAGTTTTTTTTACTGGGCACCTCCCTCAGGGTGGAAAAGAAAGTTTTCTGTATATTTTGATGAGTTGCAAGTGGTATCAGAAATAAATATCTGTATTTGTTTTTACAGAAATAACGAAAATTTTGTCTTTTTTGATAGATAGCAAGTGGTATCAGAAATAAATATAATGTTTTTTTACAGAAATACAGACAATTTTCTATTTATTTTGATAGATTGCAAGTGGTATCATAATTAAATATCTGTATTTTTTTACAGAAATAGAGACATTTTTATAGCTTTTTTGATAGATTGCAAGTGGTATCGGAATTAAAGATCTGTATTTTTTTAACAGAAATGCAGAAGTTTTTCTGTTTATTTTGATAGATTGCAAGTGGAATCAGAATTAAATATCTGTATTTTTTTTATAGAATTACAGACATTTTATGGCTTTTTTGATAGATAGCAAGTGGTATCAGAATTAAATATCTGTATTTTTTTACAGAAATACTGAAATTTTTATGGCTTTTTTGATAGATAGCAAGTGGTACCAGAATTAAATATCTGCATTTTTATTTTACAGAAATACCGAAATTTTTCTGTTTATTTTGATAGATTGCAAGTGGTATCA
>NC_092871.1:58046403-58050090 GCF_032062135.1 Pyxicephalus adspersus | reverse complement strand
TTTTTTTTTACAGAAATATAGATATTTTTCTGGCTTTTTTGATAGATAGCAAGTGGGATATGAATGAAATTTCTGTATTTTTATAGATAAATACCAAAATGTTTCTGTTTTTTTGATAGATTGTAAAAGGTATCATAATTTAATATCTTTATTTTTTGAAGAGAAATACAAAAATTGTTATGACTTTTTGATAGATAGCAAGTGGAATCATAATGAAATATTTGTATTTTTTATAGATAAGCACATAAATGTTTCTGTTTTTTTTTATAGATTGCAAGAGGTATCTTAATTAAATATCTGTATTTTTGGAGAGAAATACAGAATTTTTTTATGGCTTTTATGATAGGTAGCAAGTGGGATAAATATCTGTATTTTTTTTACAGAATTACAGACATTTTATTGGCTTTTTTGATAGATAGCAAGTGGTATCAGAATTAAATATCTGTATTTTTTTTACAGAACTACTGAATTTTTTATGGGTTTTTTGATAGATAGCAAGTGGTATCAGAATTAACTATCTGTATTTTTTTTTTACAGAAATACTGAAATTTTTATGGCTTTTTTGATGGATAGCAGGTGGTATCAGAATTAAATATATTATTTTTTTACAGAAATACAAACATTTTTCTGTTTATTTTGATAGATTGCAAGTTGTATCATAATTAAATTTCTGTATTTTTTTTACAGAAATAGAGAAATTTTTCAGTTTATTTTGATAGATTGCAAGTGGTATCAGAATTAAATATCTGTATTTTTCTTTTACAGAATTACTTTTGATAGATTGCAAGTGGTATCAGAATTAAATATCTCTATTTTTTTACAGAAATACTGAAATTTTTATGGCTTTTTTGATAGATAGCAAGTGGTATCAGAATTAAATATCAGTATGTTTTTTATACAGAAATACAGAAATTTTTATGGCTTTCTTGTTAGATAACAAGTAGTATCAGAATGTATGCTAGCTCTTGCAATCTATCAAAATAAACAGAAAAATGTATGTATTTCTTAAAAAAATACAGATAATTCATTCTGATACTCCTTGCTATCTATAAAAAAAGTCCATACAAATTTCTGTATTTATGTAAAAAAATACAGAATTTTAATTCTGATATCACTTGCAATCTCAAAATAAACAGAAAAAATTCTGTTTCTGTCAAAAAAAAAAATACAGATATTTAATTCTGAAACCACTTGCAATCTATCAAAATAAACAGCAAAAATTCTTTATTTCTGTAAAAAAAAAAATTTAATTCTGATATCACTTGCTATCAATCAAAATAAACAGAATACATTTCTGTATTTCTTTAAAAAAATACAGATATTTAAATCAGGCTACAACTTGCTATCTATTAAAAAAGCCATAAAAATGTATGTATTTCTCTCCAAAAAAACAGATATTTAATTATGATTCATAATTAATTATCAGTATTTTTTAGAGAGAAATACAGATTTTTTATGGCTTTTTAGATAGATAGCTTAGATAGTGGGATTAAATATCTGTATTTTTTTTTACAGAAATAAAGAAAATTTTTATGGGTTTTTGGATAGATACTAAGTGCTTTTGGAATGAAATATCTGTATTTTTTATGAATAAATATTGAAAATTTGAAAATTTTCTGGCTTTTGTGATATATTACTATTATAAGAGGTTTAATTTAGGATACCTCTTGCAATCTATAACAAAAAAACTAAAAATGTCTGTATTTCTGTAAAAAAAAATTCAGATAGTTTTATTATGATAGCACTTGGTATTTATCTTAAATCCCATAAAAAATTCAATATTTCTCTCCAAAAAATCTAGATATTTAATTCTGATAGCACTTTTTATCGATCCAAAATACGATAAAAAATTCTATATTTCACTACAGAAAATACAGATCTTTAGTTCTGATCCCAGTTTGCTATAAATCCCTAAAGCCATAAAAATTGATGTATTACTCTACAAACAATACAGATATTTAGTTCTGATAGCACTTGGTAGTTGGTATCTATCCAAACGGCCATAAAAAATTATATAATTTTCACCAAAAAATACAGATATTTTATTCTGATGGAACTTGGAATGTATCCTAAAACCCAAAAAAATGTATGTATTTATGTGAAACAAATACAGATATTTACCTGTGATAGCACTTGCTAGATATCCACAAATAATAAAAAATTTATGTATTTCCCCGTGGATTCCACCAAGCCAGTTGCCTTTTATGTGGTATCACTGCATAGGAAGTATGTAAAGTGTGAATTTCGTTAATCCATTCATGTCTGAATTATCTACAGCTTCTACACTGTCCATAGAGGTGATGGCCTCAACCTCCAATGCAGTCCACCCTCCGTCACAGGGCCCACCGCCTCGTACTACTGCTGTTACTGCTGCCGCCTTCCCAGTACCCAACTCTAGATGCATGATACTAATGCCGTCCACACTTTGGCCCTGATTCATCAATAAATTGCGCATACGCTGGACACGCTTCCAGCGAGCTGGTTTCCCGCGGTCCGGAGCCGAGTATGCTAGTACACGCACCTTCGCTGCCAGACGGATTCCTGCCTTGATAATGAGCAATAGGGGTCGCGAATCTGCCAATTAAGGGGATTAGATTTCAGCTGCGCGATTAAGGAGGATCTGTTAAGTTAATGGTGGGATCATAGCAATTAATTAGCGCACACCTGCTCTCTGTTCTGTGCGCATCTACAGTCCATTACAGGTCAATTAGAATCTTTAATACCTTACCTTCTTTTGGGTAAGTGTTACCTTTTTTTTGGTTACATTGTACCCATTACCAAAATTAATTATTTATTGTTACATTTGTTGCACTGTTTTCATACTTTTTGGTTTCCTTTGCAACACTGCAAACGAATTGAGATCAAGCTGTATATATACTAGTTAACACTTCATAATTTTTCATTCTTTTCTGGCTGCATAAGCATTGCTTGCCCAAATCTAAACTAAATTGCACTCTGCCCTAGTTTGGCAATGTGTTTTTGTAAAGTGTAACATAAAGGTCCAGCTCTTACACAAATATGTCTGCATTTTCATTTCCTAAACGATTGAAGTGTGCTTTCTATGACTTCAACTCCTAGGTTGGTTTGTAACCCAAACATGATGTGCTGAAACATGTAATGCATGCATTGTAAACAAATGTAAATACTCACGCGTAAAGACATTAGAGATGAGTTCAGCTCTGACTCGACGCCCCTCTGCTGTGCTTTGGGAGCCAGAGGCGGGATGTTGATGCACCTCTGGCTCGAGTTCCTCTGGAATGTCCCAGGAAACCCCATGGTGCAGGCACAGGTTGTGCAGGATGCAGCATGCCATGATGACTCGGGCAGCTTTCCACGGCGCTTATAGGAGCTCACCATCGGGCTTCGCCAAGCACAGAAGTCGTGCTTTTAGCAGCCCGATGGTTTGCTCCACAATCCCCCGGCTTTTTTGCAGAGCCTTGTTGTGATTATGCTCTGCTTCAGACCGGGGGTGATGCACAGGTGTTATAAGCCATGGAAGCTGCCCGTATCCTTTGTCAGCTGTAAAAAGACAAACATAATAAATGTTAGTTCTTGGTATAGTAAGTGTTCTGTGAATGCAGTGTAACACTAGAGTTTTTTTGACAAAGGTCACTAAGGGTTGTGCTCTTCGGTCACTTTATTGCTTTTTGGTTGTTAGGAGACATTGTTACTATTGACTACCACACT
>NC_092871.1:58043671-58045814 GCF_032062135.1 Pyxicephalus adspersus | reverse complement strand
GCCTTTTGACATCCTGGTCACGCAAACTTTCCAGGCGGCTACACTCTAAGATGTGTGGTGCCCGGACCATTTATGATGTCTGAGCTTGCTCTATGGTTGCTGTTGTTGTTGATGCTGCTGCTCTTCTTCTGTTATGACCAGATACGTGGTGTTTAATGCCACAACAGCAGTTGTGAAGAGCAAGTCGAGTTCCAAATTTGGATCCATGACAACAGCAAACAAAATCCTTGAGCCGGCACACATTTGAATGCACGTGCACGTTTGCGTGCGCACGTACTGAATCCCTATAAATTTGCCCAGTTTCTTAGCCATTCTGCTCATGCAAACCAAAACTTGGAGAGAAAACAGAAAAAGAATAAAAACATAGGGAGAAAACAGAAAAAGAACAAAGGTTGCAACAAGAACAAGTAAGAATACACCATTGACTTTATTCCTCCAAAAAATGTTTTGGGTTTGTTGTCCCATAACTCTTTTATTTTGTGACTTCTAGTTACATGGAGCCAGGGAGAATGGCCACCACCACCGCCACCACTGCCACCACCACTACCACCCCAGGGTCTTCAGTCCATAGACCAACAGGCAGCTCTCTCAGGCCAGCTAGGTTGCTCTGTGAAGCAGGCCAAGTAACATCTAGGCCCCTGGTCCCTCAACCTGGCACCTCAGCCAGTTTGAGAAGGACCAGGGATTCTGCTTCCAAGGCAACCAGCTTCACTCCTGAGCAAAATGCAGCCCTCATTGAGTCCTATGTACAACATTTTCCTAAACTTTGTGGGGACTTGCACTCCCAGACTTCCCATGCTGTACGGCAGGGACTCTGGGAGGAAATTGCCAGGAGTGTAAATGCAGTGGGCAGTATACAACGGACATTTACCCAGTGTCAAATACGTGTGAGTGACATCTTCAGACATGTCAAAAGGGTCCTGGCCACAGAGGCTGGAAGGAGTGGGACCTATCCTGAACATCTTGTGCAGCGTCTGAAGGAGTATGAAAGATTGGCGTTGCCATTCATTGGGCCAGAAACGGTGGTAGGGTTGGACTGACGGGATGACTCTGATGCTTGCCAACCATGTAAGTTCAATCCTTTTACATTAATTAATTACCAATCTGAAATGATTTTTGCATGCTTGTGGGATTGCAACAGTTTAGTCATTAGCATTGAGAACAAAATAGCATTGTGTTTTTACGTCCCCTCCTGCCCTCTGTGCTCGGGGTCATGTGGATGATGAGGATGTCTCTTCGCATCGAGATGACACTGGCCTTCCTCCTGGTAAGATGAACCTTCATGGTATATCTTGTTTGACATCTTGTTTGTGCACGTGTCTCCAATCATGTTTATAACCACACTTGTGTAATATGAGTGTTTCATTTCACACATTTTTGGCTCTGGGAGTGGTATGTTTTGTGGTTAGATTTGTGGTGAACCAATCAATCCAAATCAACTTGGGTTAGAATCAAGCTTACTCTTCCCTTTGTTTTTGTGCTTTCATCACCAGATCACCATCTACAGGAGGAGGTCGTTGATCCACTGCAGAGAAGCCTGGAGGAGAATGCAGGTAATTTGGTTTGTGTGTTCAGCCTTCCAAAAGCTAAGTAATAACCTTCGATCTTTCTAATTTATAATACTATATATAGATAACATTTGTTAATTTTTCTTGCCAGAGGATTGTGGTGCAGACTCCCTTTGGGAATGTGTGGGCTTAATCTGTCCAAAGAAATGTTGCGTGTGCGAAATATTGGGGACTTTTGATATGTGAAGACTTGTCACCACATTCATTCATTTTGATGTGATATATCATGTGCCTTTGTAGAACATCCATGTCTGCTGGTTTCTGGTTCTGAAGAGTTTTCACAGGCTGCATGCACTGTGGAGGTAGGCAAAAACTGGTCCATTAGTGTTTCTTTCTGGGATGTGTTGGGGGAATGAACCTTTCCCAATGTGTTCCATTTGTGTTTTTTTTTTTTTTTTAGGGTACCTCAGGTGGAGATTTACCACAATTAGAAGAGGAGACACCTGAGGTTTCCGTAAGCAACCCATGTTTAATGTATAGGATTCAGAAAAAGTGTGTCTAACATTTTTGTCTAACATTAGTTGATGTTTCAATGTCAGGATGCTGTCTGCATAATGTTATGGTGACCCACAAAG
>NC_092871.1:57950214-58043431 GCF_032062135.1 Pyxicephalus adspersus | reverse complement strand
CATCTGGCAGCCGTGCATCGTCTGATAGAATCGGTCCAAGAATGATCGGCCAATTTGGGTGCCTACTTGTTCAGAGTTGACCATCTCTGTAACATGTTAAGTGAATCTGTAGGTCAACAATCTCGCCTACATCAGGTGATTATTCAAAGGCTGGGCTGGCAAATCCCAATAAGCCCTGCTGGCCCCCCATCTCCTGCAGAGCAGCCAGCTCCATTCTTTTTCCCGGCTCCACCCCGTGCGCCTGCCAGTCCACCTCCTAACACATGGGCAAGCAATAGACATGCTCTGGAGGTGGGCCGCCTTCGCGCCTGTGCTGTGCAGGTGGACCGTGGGCATGCTGTGGGGGTGGCCCGTGGCTGATGCCAGGAAGTGGAGGTGACTCGTGGCCGGGCTGCTAGGGTGGACCGCGGCCAGTTTGGGTGAACTATATAACTGGATGCCGGGTGCCAGGTGAGAACATTCTTCACTCAATTTTTTCAGGACTCCATGAGCTCGCCAGTGTGGGTTTGAGTTGGTATCCTGTGTAAAGAAGCTTGTTTGTATAAACTAGCTTAATCTCTATTTTGTGTTTACCCAATGCTATCATTGGGTTTACCCAATGATAGCATTTACCCAATGTGTTTACCCAATGCTTTTGCTATCTACGCCCCAAAGAATGTTCCAGTACATTTGTCAAAGTGATTCTAATCAAGTATGAAGTCTCAGCTCAATACTCTCCAAGTATTGCTATAATGACCTTAAAAAAAAAAAAATAAAGATTCTTTCAAAATACAGGATTGCATCTTTGTTCACTAAATGAACACAAATCTAGTTATGTCTAGGGACCAAATATGGCACACCGCACTTCTCTGACACTTGTCTGTAACAGATAAATGTGCTTGCTAATAGGTCAACTACTTTTCTGTTGGTTAAAATGACAAGGTGTTCAGCTGTGTATTCTATGCCAGATGTATTCTTGAATGATGTTACAATTACATATATTTTGAAGAGGACATATCTAACATACCCAACTATGTTACTTTTAAGGTCACACGATGTTTTGACCAATGGAGGAATGGAGCAAACATAGCCAAGCTGCAAAACAGGTTTGTGTAGGATAAGAGCATGTTCAAGATTTTATGGTTCAAATACCCATTGTGTTAAAACTAAAGGTTTATTTTTTGTGTTTTTTAGGGATGGAATTGGATTAGCTAGGCTGGAAAAATCTTTGAAATGTGCACTGAAATAAAAATCAAATTAAATTTACAAAATCTGGCTTTTATTTATTTTTTTACAAAAGTTTAATTTTTTTAATCTCAATCTTTAATCTAAAAATATAATACTAACAAATTTATTTATAAACATATATACATTATTATTATATTTTTTAAATGTTGTACCGCCTGGGCACATCCCGAGGAGGGTCCAGCCTCAAGTGCTGCTCCAGGGCAGACATCCTCCTATGCAGCCAATACAGGCTTTCCTGTATACTTCCTGGCGGGTGAGGAAAAACAAATAGATTAACTGGAAGAGTTTGGTCCAAACATTTTTTTTTAAAAGTACTGTCCTTTTAAAAACCAAACTAATGAAAATATAAACTTACCAGGAGGATGTCTGCCATGTCGCTGGGGTTGGGGTGGCAGTGGTGGGGGGCTTGGAAGCTCCTCGGGTGGCCTGGCTGCCTCCCTCAATGTGGAAGTGGCTGTGTTTGTAGAAGAAGACCAAAAAAAGGTTAAGTTTGACCAAAGAGAGGTTAAGTACTGACCAAATGGAACAGTATAACATGCAACTAGTTCTTAAATTGCACAGTGCTAAAGATTGTAAAATATGTTATCTCATCAAGTTATGACTGTTTTGCTGTTTACACAGAGAAAAACAAGAAAGAAAGGTGAATCCTGGGTCCATTGAAGGTTTGATGTCAATGAAGGTTGTGGGTTTTCACAAGGGACAAACTTGTCTAAGTGACATTTAACCTTTGTCTTCTGTTAAAAGCTGCCTAGACATGAAGCTAGTTATACACTCCTAATGATACTTGATAGAACTAGGCCTAACAAACTATCTCTTAGTTTATAATCATGGTTCTAAATGAATGTTCACAATATCCAAAATGGAGAAATACTTACAGTCAGATGAGGAACTTCTGTCCTGTGGAGGAGATGCTGGTGGCAAGGGCGCTGCAGCAGCTGTAGATAAAAAATGAACAGCATAAGTAAAAGTGGGTGGGCAGGGACTAGATTTGTAAGGTTAGTTAAGGTGAATAGATGAATGCTGAACTCCTAAATGATACTTTCTGCCTACGTCCAAAAATTTTAAGCAAACATTTGTCAGTACAACTATGGCCAACTGAACAACTTATGTCTATTTTTAGTCATGCTAGCCAACAACCTAGAAAGAACGTTCATTTGATGCATGATTAATGACTGGAAGCTACATGAAATCCTGCTAGATCTTTCTTTGTATTTGTAAGGAGAAATGGTGAAAGTAGTGTGAGAATGTGTTGAATTTCAACATGTTACAAAAGTTGATTCTAAGGTTAGCTTACAGGCAATCTCCTCGGCCTTGGCCGCCTCCTCTCCTTCATCGGAGGACTCTGGCTGTGGATGTGGTGCTGCGGGCACCTCCTCCACCAGGGATGGCGGCACCTCCTCCACCGGCTCTCCTCTGGGGATGGCACTGGCACCTCCTCTCCCGGGGATGTCATCTCCTCCTCCACATCCTGGGGGATGGCCAGGCGCCTGTGTGGCCTCTGGATAATTCACAGCCGGCGTGATGGAGAGTTGGCTATAATAACAAAAACAAATACACCAAATTAATAAGGGTAGTAAAATATAGGAAGTGAAAAATAAACAATTCTAGGCTAAACAATACTACTTTACTCATACAACAAACATTCTAAAACACCAGTCCTTAACAAAAGACAAAATGCCAAACTTACCAGACAGGATGCGGTCCCCCACTTCACGCACCAGATCAGGTCTCCTCCGCTTCAGGTCGCTCCACACATGCTGGATCTGGGCCACAGTTGGGCGCCTACCTGCAAGGGTCTAGAGCCTGTCTGCCAGCCTCCCCGCAATTTGTCTCTTGACAAAGATAGACCTCTGCTGGTCAAATTTCTGGCAAATCATTGTCTAAAGAAAAAGAGAAACAAAATGCGAGTTATTTTGACAACAACCAAACTCCTGTTAAAAAGAAAAAAAAGGGAGAACTAATTAATTGACTGATTTATAAATTTTCTGTTGAAAATTGACATAGTTTGGTTGCAAATGTAAACTGTTTGTTAATATTGTGTGTAGATATATATGGGTATACTATTACTATTACTAAAAAGCTTCCGGTTGCCACCTCACTAAGCTTAATCCTGTTTAAACCATTGTAAAACCAATAATTGTGCTCCTAGATGTAAACACCATTTATCCGGTTTTAGTGAAGCATTAGTAAGTGCCAGACATACATACAATCTATGGGCAAA
This sequence comes from Pyxicephalus adspersus, assembly GCF_032062135.1. Classification (NCBI taxonomy): domain Eukaryota; kingdom Metazoa; phylum Chordata; class Amphibia; order Anura; family Pyxicephalidae; genus Pyxicephalus; species Pyxicephalus adspersus. Next base: position 58,039,983 of record NC_092871.1, on the reverse strand, counting down.
ATGTAAGCACTGTCGCACTGGGTCAGATAATGCAGCACATGTGGATTTATTTTGTTGACACGTGAAAAAAAAAGATCTATAAAAAAGTGGAGAAATACAAAACACGGGAATATCTATGTGAGACAGTAGAATAATGTACCTTCACCAAAATCAGGATTGTGGTGTCAGCTAGCCAGAGGACATTCTAGCAGAAGGCTTCCACTGTCCTCGGGACAAAGAAAGATAGTTTCCAACCTTGCGTGATAGAGAGGAGGCAAATTAGTGCTCTTTAATGATCTACCTCTGATTGATTGAGCCTATTGGGGTAGAATCCTGAAGAATCTTACAAAGCATACATACACACATCAAAATATGTGCATGTACATAGTTGTGAACAGCCAACTTTAGTTGTGTGGACCTCTACCCAGCTCTCATCTGCAGCTGTAATCCATTGAAAGAACAATAGAGAACGCTCCATTCTCAGCTGTCATCCGTGCAGAGGATTCCAGCTGCCGATAAGAGCTGGGCAGCGAGTGCAGCTAGAATGAGATGGGAACACAGCCTGTCCCTCCCCCATTCGATAGCTGTGCTGTGGCTTCTATATAAAAAAATGCTTGGTAAAATATATCCACTCTGTGGGCAATGACATCATGGGCACAGTGTGATATCTGTGTGTGGGAATTCCGCATGTCATATCTTGCATCCTATGAGGACACTCATAGATAATAGTCCCAAAATATCTAAGAAATCCCAGGCCACCAAATTACAAGCATTTGAAGTGCACTGCAACAACCACCAAGAAATGTGGTTTATTATTAGCTAGTAGGAAATATGAGAAATTTGAGAAGCAGCGTAAAAACACATTGCAATGTGTTTCAAACATGCATGATGCATAAAACACATTGCAACGTGTTTCAAACATGCATGATGCATAAAACACATTGCAATGTGTTTCAAACATGCATGATGCAAAAAACACATTGCAATGTGTTTCAAACATGCATGATGCAAAAAACACATTCAAACATGGACAAAAATAGGCTTATTCTAGTAAAAAGAATCCCCCTCTCCGCCACCTTCCCCTAAAACTTTTCTAAAAAAATCACTTTAATACAGCGCAGGTCCCTCTCTCCAAACAAGGGGCGCGGCATGATGTCTCTCCAACTTCCTGAATAACTCCTGCCTACTGCAAAACGTGGCCACGCCACGCATTTGCACGTACGCCTGCTGTATGCGCATCCGTACCCGCCAGTGGTCCATTGTTGCGCATAGTTTTGCACATATATTTTATATTAATAATACTTTTTGTATATATTTTTGGTTAGGTTTCCCTTTGAGCCAAACATATGTTGTTGCTTTTCAATCTTCCAATGGCAAATCCGAAATCATAGGAAGAAATAGGCAATCTTTTCAATGTGAAGCAATATGGTCCCAAAGGCCCTCTTTGCCTATTTCTTCTTCTAATTTCTCTTTTCTATGTATATGTACACACATCTAAATGCATACATACATGTTTGGCTTTATGTGCACTCATGTCTATACATACATGAGTGCATATGAAGCAAAACATGCAAAATACAAAAAAACTTACCTTAATGAGGACTACTGATAAAAGTTTTCCAAATAATTCAGGGGGAGGAACAGCTTAAAAACAATCACAATTGTCTTTTTAAATTGTGTCCTGAGAGATTGGAAAGATCACAAATCCCCAAAAAAACAAACAAAAACATTTTAGAAATAACGTTTTCAAAAGAAAGATTTTCAAAAAGGTCAAAATAAAATCTAAAAACACATCACAACCAAAATAAAAAAAAAATACACATCATTAAAAAACTTTACAGTAAATGACAAAATAATTAAAAAGAACAAGTAAAACACATGTAAACCCACAATTCCATGTAAAGCCAAAATAGTTCGAAAAGGGCCCAACAAATATTTCATTCAAAAAATACTTAAACCAATATGCAATTTTGCCTTATCAAAGGTGGAAAAGTGGAGCAGAAAATCTTTTTGCAGGACAAACATTGAAAAGTGGTACTAAAGGCAGAATTTGGCAATCAATATGGCCACAAACATAATAACATAGCATTAACTTCAAAATTGCAAAATATACATTAAAACATTCCAAGTCCAAAAAATTTAAAAATAAGCTATTGTGCTAAATGGCAAAGTATCAAATGCAGCAACATAGATACACACACACATATACAAAAGAATATACAAAATAAGCAAACAAAAGAACGTGTGTGTGCTTGTGACTTTTGTGGGAAAATCTAGGCAGATTGCAAAGCTGAGGCTTCGCGCGCGGACAGTCGCAAGACAGTCACAAGATTTACCCGCGGGCGTCTCCTCCGATCAGGCATCGTAAGCTTTTATATATGCGCCTATGAAGAGGAGTTGAACTCGGTTAAGTCTTGCCTAACAGAAAAGAAATAAGTCATTTTAAAATATGCTTTTTCTTAGTGGATATAGATGTTTTAAACATTTGAACAGCACAAACAATTTTTTTTTAGGGCTAATGGTAATATGTGTGCCATTAGAAAGAATGATTTTTTAGGGGAACAGTGACTTTTAATGCAAGCTCGCCAGTGTAAAGCTGCCGGGGAGGTGCAGCTCCGGCCACGAGCTCATTCAGTTGCTGAAATGCGCGATGGCTTCCGATTTCGGATCGAGAATACGGATGCGCGAGCGACCTTCCGATTTTGCTTGATGAATCTGGGCCTTTGTCTCAGAGCCCACCACCTCCTCCTCCTCCTGCTGTAAATGATGCTTCCGCCTGCCCAGTACCCGACTGTAGATACCAGATACTAATGCCGTCCACACTCCGTCTCAGAGCCCACCGCCTCCTCCTCCTCCTGCTGTAAATGATGCTGCCGTCTGCCCTGTACCAAATTATAGATGCCAGATACTAATGCCGTCCACACTCCGTCTCAGAGCCCACCGCCTCCTCCTCCTGCTATAAATGATGCTGCCGCCTGCCCAGTACCAAATTCTAAATGCCAGATATTATTGCCGTCCACACTCCGTCTCGGAGCCCACCTCCTCCTGCTCCTCCTCCTCCTCCTTTTGCTGTAACTGATGCTGCCACCTGCCCAGTACCGGACTGTAGATGCCAGATACTAATGCCATTCACACTCTGTCTCAGAGCCCACCGCCTCCTCCTCCTCCTTTTGCTGTAACTGATGCTGCCACCTTCCCAGTACCTGACTTAAGATCCCAGATACTAATGCCGTCCACGCTCCATCTCAGAGTCCACCGCCTCCTCCTCCTGCTGTAAATAAGACTGCCACCTGCCCAGTAACAAACTCTAGATGCCAGATATTAATACCGTCCACACTCCGTCTCCAAGCCCACCTCCTCCTCCTCTTGCTGTAACTGATGCCGCCACCTGCCCAGTACCCAACTGTAGATGCCAGATACTAATGCCATTCACACTCTGTCTCAGAGCCCACCGCCTCCTCCTTCTCCTTTTGCTATAACTGATGCTGTCACCTTCCCAGTACACGAATGTAGATGCCAGATACTATTGCCATCCACACTCCGTCTCAGAGCCCACCGCCTCCTCCTCTTGCTGTAACTGATGCTGCATCCTGCCCCGTACCCGACTCTAGATGCCAGATACAAATGGTATCCATAATCCATCTCAGAGCCCACCGCCTCCTCCTCCTGCTGTAAATGATGCTGCCGCCTGCCCAGTACCAAACTCTAGATGCCAGAAACTAATGCCGTCCACACTCTGTCTCAGAGCCCACCGCCTCCTTCTCCTGCTGTAACTGATGCTGCCACCTGCCCAGTACCCGAATGTAGATGCCAGATGCTAATGCCATCCACACTCCGACTCAGTGCCCACCGTCTCCTCCTCCTCCTGCTGTAAATTTTGCTGCTGCCTGCCCAGTACCCGACTGTAGATGCCAGATACTAATGCCGTCCACGCTCTGTCTCAGAGCCCACCGCCTCCTCCTGCTGTAAATGATGCTGCCGTCTGCCCAATACCAAACTCAGATGCCAGATACTAATGCCGTCCACACTCCATCTCAGAGCCCACGGCCTTCTCCTCCTGCTGTTAATGAAGCTGCCACCTGCCCAGTAACAAACTCTAGATGCCAGATACTAAAGCCGTCCACACTCTGGGCCAAATTTATCAAGCAAAATCGGTTGGCCGGTCCGTTGCATCCGTATTAGCGAGCTGAAATGCGAAGCGATCGCGCTAGTCATCAACTGGATGAGATCGTGGCCAAAGCCGCGCAGCATCCGCAGCTTTACACTGGCGAGCTGGCATCAAAAGTCACTGTTCCCCTAAAAAATCATCCTTTCTAATGGCACACATATCACCCTTAGCCCTTATGTTTGTCTTTTTGCAGCTGACAAAGGATACGGGCAGCTCCCATGGCTTATGACACCTGTGCGTCACCCCCGGTCTGAAGCAGAGCATAATTACAACAAGGCTCTGCATAAAAGCCGGGGGATTGTGGAGCAAACCATGGGGCTGCTAAAAGCACGGTTTCTGTGCTTGGCGCGGCCCGGTGGTGAGCCCCTATACGCACTGTGGAAAGCTGCCCGAGTCATCATGGCATGCTGCGTCCTGCACAACCTGTGCCTGCACCATGGGGATTCCTGGGACATTCCAGAGGAACTCGAACCAGAGGTGCACCAACACCCTGCCTCTGGCTCCCAAAGCCAGCAGAGGGACGTCGAGTCAGAGCTGAACTGATCGCTAATGTCTTTACATGTGAATATTTACATTTGTTTACAGTGCATGTATTACATATTTCAGCACATCTTGTTTGGGTTAGAAACCAACCTAGGAGTGGAAGACATAGAAAGCACACTTAATCATTTAATCATTTGGGAAAGGAAATAGCAGACATATCTTGTGTAAGAGCTGGACCTTTATGTGACACTTTACAAAAAAAAAACATTGCCAAACTAGGGCAGAGTGCAATTTAGTGCAGATTTGGGCAAGAATTGCTTTTGCAGCCAGAAAAGAATGAAAAATACAATCCAGCAGCATGTAGTTACAACTAAAGCATGATTAACACATCCTAATAATGTAATCTATTTCTTTACAGGGTGATAACATCCCTCTGCTGTGCTGCCAAGCCTCTGGAATGTCACATCACAGACTACCGTACATTCGTGTATGATATTGCTTCCGGTTAAAGAAGAAATCCACCTTTATGTTCCTCCACTCCCAAGCTGATGTGAGGAAGTGACTATATAGTGGGCCAAGGTCTAAAATGGCATTGAAACCTTTACAAACACCCAGGAAACTGTACACTGGCTCAGTGCACAAATTTAGGGCGACGTGGTTTGAAAGGACACCCTTCCTAAAATATATAGAGAGTCCAGGAGCCTCATCATTCTTGGCATAGCCTAGCTTCTCTTGTTTTTGCTGCAATTTTCCCTTCCGGCAAGATGTACAGGTCATAGATGACCATGCGGGACAGGCATAAACGCCTTTTGACATTCTGGTCTTTGGTTTGAGCACAGCATTAAAATATGTTTGGCACTAAGTTAAATTGTCCATGGCATTTTTCTATACAAAACAACTAATACGATTAGAATCATGTAAACACATAAATAAAGCACACACTATCAACTAAACAACTACCGTATTTTTTGCAGTATAAGACGCACTTTTTATTCCCCAAAACTGGGGGGGAAAAGTTAGTGCATCCTATACGACAAAGGTGTGATAAAATAACTAAAATAATATACTCACCCGATACCCGATCCTGCGTTGATGCTGCCGCCTGCCCGGTACCCGACTGTAGATGCCAGATACTAATGCCCTCCATGCTCCGTCTCAGAGGCCACCGCCTCCTCCTCCTTCTGTTGTAAATGATGCTGCCGCCTGCCCAGTAACAAACTCCAGATGCCAGATACTAATGCTGTCCACACTCCGTCTCAGAGCCCACCGCCTCCTCCTTCTGCTGTAAATGATACTGCCGCCTGCCCTGTACCAAACTGTGAATGCCAGATATTAATGCCATCCACACTCCATCTCAGAGCCCACCGCCTCCTCCTCCTCCTGCTGGTAATGAAGCTGCCACCTGCCCAGTAACAAACTCTAGATGCCAGATACTAATACCGTCCACACTCCGTCTCAGAGCCCACCGCCTCCTCCTCTTGCTGTAACTGATGCTGCCCTCCGTCTCAGAGCCCACCGCCTCCTCCTCTTGCTGTAACTGATGCTGCCACGTGCCCAGTACCGGACTGTAGATGCCAGATACTAATGCCATCCACACTCTTTCTCAGAGCCCACTGCCTCCTCCTCTTGCTGTAAATGGTGCTGCCGCCTGCCCAGTAACAAACTCTAGATGCCAGATACTGATGCCGTATACGCTCTGTCTCAGAGCACACTGCCTTCTTATCCTCCTCGTGCTGTAACTGATGCTGCCACCTGCCCAGTACCCGACTGTAGAATCCAGATACTTATGCCATCCACACTTCATCTCAGAGCCCATCACCTCCTCCTCCTGCTGTAAATGATGCTGCCACCTGCCCAGTACCAAACTCTAGATGCCAGATTCTAATGCCGTCTACACTCCGTCTCAGAGCCCACTGCCTCCTCCTCCTCCTGCTGTAAATGATGCTGCCGTCTGCCCAGTACTTGACTTTAGATGCCAGATACTAATGCCGTCCACGCTCCGTTTTAGAGCCCACCGCCTCCTCCTCCTCCTGCTGTAAATGAAGCTGCAGCCTGGCCAGTAACAAACTTTAGATGCCAGATACTAATGCTGTCCACACTCCGTCTCAGAGCCCACAGCCTCCTCCTCCTACTCTTGCTGTAAATGATGCTGCCGCCCTCCCAGTACCCGACTCTAGATGCCAGATACTAATGCCGTCCACACTCCGTCTCAGAGCCCACCGCCTCCTCCTCCTGCTGTAAATGATACTGCAGCCACCCCAGTACCAAACTCTAGATGCCAGATAATAATGCAGTCCACACTCTGTCTCAGAGCCCACAGCCTCCTCCTCCTCGTCTTGCTGTAACTGATGCTACCACCTACCCAGTACCCGATTGTAGATGCCCGATACAAATGCCATCCACACTCCGTCTCAGAGCCCACCACCTCCTTCTCTGTTGCTGCCTGCCTAGTACCCAACTCTAGATGCCAATTACTAATGTCGTCCACATATTGTCTCACAGCCCACCACCTCTTCCTCCTGCTGTTACTGCTGCCGCCTTCCCAGTACCCAGTACCCAGCTGTAGATGCCAGTTAACAACGCTGTCCATGCCGCATTTTACAAAGTTACAGCTAGCAGATAGGAAAAGGCATTCCCATACAAAGCAATATCTCCACTAGATGCAGCTTCTACACTGTCCATAAAGGTGATGGCCTCAACCACTAATGCCATTCTTGCTCCATCTCAGGGCCCACCGCCTCCTCCTCCCAGTACCCAGCTCTAGATGCCAGTTAACAATGCCTCCCAGTACCCAGCTCTAGATGACAGTTAGCAATGCCATCCACACTTCTCAGGGCCCACCGCCTCCTCCTCCTGCTTTCATTGATGCTGCCGCCTGCCCAGTACCCAAATCTAGATGCCACTTGCTAATGCTTTCCAAACTTCGTCTCAGGGCCCACCGCCTCCTTCTTCTGCTGTTACTGATGCTGCCGCCTGCCCAGTACCCTGCTCTAGATGCCAGTTACTAATGTCGTCCACACTTTCTCTCACAGCCCACCCTCTCTTCCTTCTGCTGTTACTGCTGCCGTCTGCCCAGTACCCAGCTGTAGATGCCAGTTAACAATTCTGTCCATGCCCCATTTTACAAAGTTACAGCTACCAGATAGGAAAAGGCAGTCCCCTACACAGCAATGTCTCCAGTAGATAAAGCTTCCACACTATCCATATAGTTGATAGCCTCAAACAATAATGCCGCCCCTGCTCGGTCTCAGGGCCCACCGTCTGCTCCTCCCAGTACCCAGCTCTAGATGACAGTTAGCAATGCCATCCACACTTCTTAGGGCCCACCGCCTCCTGCTTTCACTGATGCTGCCGCCTGCCCAGTACCCAACTCTAGATGCCAGTTACTAATGCCATCCAAACTTCGTCTCAGGGCTCACCGCCTCCTTTTTCTGCTGTTACTGATGCTGCCGCCTGCCCAGTACCCTACTCGAGATGCCTGGTACTAATGCCGTCCACACTTTGTCTCACAGCCCACCACCTCTTCCTCCTGCAGTTACTGCCGCCGCCTGCCCAGTACCCAGTACCCAGCTGTAGATGCCAGTTAACAACACTGTCCATGCCGCATTTTACAAAGTTACAGCTAGCAGATAGGAAAAGGCAGTCCCCTACACAGCAATGTCTCCAGTAGCTAAAGTTTCTACTATGTCCATATAGGTGATGGCCTCAAACAATAATGCCTTCCTTGCTCCGTCTCAGGGCCCACTGTGTGCTCCTCCCAGTACACAGCTCTAGATGACAGATAACAATGCCATCCACACTTCTCAGGTCCCACCGCCTCCTTCTTCTACTGTTACTGATGCTGCCGCCTGCCCAGTACCCTACTCTAGATGGCTGGTACTAATGCCGTCCACACTTTGTCTCACAGCCCACCACCTCTTCCTCCTGCAGTTACTGCTGCCGTCTGCCCAGTACCCAGTAATCAGCTGTAGATGCCAGTTAATAACGCTGTCCATGCTGCATTTTACAAAGTTACAGCTAGCAGGTAGGAAAAGGCAGTCCCCTACACAGCAATGTCTCCAGTACCTAAAGCTTCCACACTGTCCATATAGGTGATGGCCTCAACCACTAATGCCATCCTTGCTCCGTCTCTGGGCCCATCGCCTCCTCCTCCCAGTACCCAGCTCTAGTTGCCAGTTAACAATACCATCCACACTTCTCAGGGCCCACCGCCTCCTCCTCCTGCTTTCACTGATGCTGCTGCCTGCGCTGTACCCAACTCTAGATGCCAGTTACTAATGCCGTCCAAACTTCATCTCAGGGCCCACCGCCTCATTCTTCTGCTGTTACTGATGCTGCCGCCTGCCCAGTACCCAGTGCCCAGCTGTAGATGCCAGTTAACAACACTGTCCATGCCGCATTTTACAAAGTTACAGCTAGCAGATAGAGACAATGTCTCCAGTAGCTACAGATTCTACACTGTCCATATAGGTGATGGCCTCAACCACTAATGCCATCCTAGCTCCGTCTCAGGGCCTCCTCCTCCCAGAACCCATCTCTGAAAAGCCAGTTAACAATGCCATCCACACTACTCAGGGCCCACCGACTACTCTTCCTGCTATTACTGATGCCTTCTGCCCACTGCCCAGTACCCAGCTCTAGATGCCAGAGTACACTCAAGCTCAACAGGGTGTTCTTTCCCCGCTGATTCCGCCAAGCCCATTCCTTTTCATGTCGTTTTGCTACATAGTAGGTAGGGACAGATTGGAATCTCGTTCATACATTCATGTCTCCAATAGCTACAGCTTCTACACTGTCCATATAGATGATGGCCTCAACCTCTAATGCTGTCCTTGCTCCTTCTCAGGGCCCACCACCTCCCCCTCATGCTGTAACTGATGCCGCCTGCCCAGTACCCAGCTCTGGATGCCAGTTACCAATGCTGTCTACGATCCGTCTCAGGGCCCACTGCCTCCTCCTCCTGCTGTTGCCACCTGTCAGTACTCCATTCATATATATGGCATTACAGCCATCTAGGTGGCATTGATGATGCACTTCACCCAGCTCCAGATGCCAGTTACCAATGCAGTCCCCACTTCGTCTCAGTGCCCACCGCCTCCTCCTCCTGCTGCTGCCACCTGTCACATGTAACTTATAACAGAGCTGTGTAGCTGGCTAATTTTTTGACTGAAAGACCCCTCCCAGAGACCTCTGCCTGTACTCTGAAGCCTGTGTATGGCTTGTAACAGAGTGGTGAAACCTGGTGGCTAATTTTTGGACCAGAGGAACCCCCCTCATGTCCCTGTCTGCCTCTACTCAGAGACCGTATAAAATCTGGCTTGTTAAGAAAAATAGCACATAGTTATGTTAAACCCCAAGGTTACATCTATTCTTTTGGATTCCTTGAGCTGTGACTGCATGACCTTCCACCTGATGGTGCTGGCATATTTCCAGGTCCAATGCCACTTGGCAGAGCCAGCAGAATCATACCAATAATCCACCCATTTTGTTTATTTGTAGCGCCTATTGGTGGTCATACCCTGCAATGAATATGTAGGCAAAGAACACCCCCTGCAACCCAGTTTCATAGTAGAATAGCAAAACTGGCAAAAGGACAACTCATTTATTTTAAATAAGATGCCAAGACACAATATTGTACAAGAAAAAATACATGTCACATTTTCTCCAAACCATGCTTTACTGCTACACAAAAGTGTGTGTGTTTTGACCTATATTCATACATGCTTTTACCTGCCCAAGCTAACCACAGGTTCTTTTGGATGGCAATGGTTTATGTTTCTTGAGTGACTGTACTCTAGTGCAGACTGTTGTATGGAACAGGAAACTGGAAGTTTAGAGGCTTGGTCTTTAATACCTGTAAAAATATTATTCATAAAAGCTAAATCTAATGTAGCACTCAACCCTATTGGGCGGTCCTTTTTAGCCAGGTTTTTCCATGTAGTGTGGCATAAGAAAATCACAAAAGCTTATACATCTTCATTTTGGGCATTTATTGTAACTCAACACAAATGGAGAGATGGTTAGGGTGGCAGAGTGTTATACAATAGCAGTTCACATCATTAGAAATCCATCACAGTCTCAATAGTATCATATTCCTTAGTCTCCTTAAATGACCACAATGGGCCAAATGAGAAGCATTCCCACGCCTGAAAGGGTTTCTTCCTAAAAGTAACAGTACCAGATTTAGGCACCAGTGGGATGGTGTCTTTCATTATCATAGTTATGTAGTTGGGCCAGCATCCAGGAAGAATCCTGAATTCTTCTGCCTTAGGACGGTGGAATCCAAGAAGCCTGATCACATAATCCCTTTTTTCATCAGGTAAGCCCTTCAATCTTTAGGTAAACCATCAATGACAGGTTGCTGAAATTCACTGGTCTCTGGTGATGTGACACATGAATCCACTAGAAACTCATGTTTCAGTTTTAAAGGGAACCTCTCGCTAGTGCTAATAAAATATGTTGGGTTGGTGGACCTAAATGAAGATACTTCCCTATTCACACATGTGATCGGGGACAGATATTTTTTAGACAGCTTAAGAAGCTGGTAACTATTTTAACTAACTTTGCTAACTTTGTCCCTGACCATCTGGGAATTTTGGATGTTTCAGTCCACAGTTGTGTGTACTAGATCCTCCTGATACATTCTGCATAACATAGGGAGCCTTTAATAAACGTTTTTCTAGATTACATTGGAACTACCCTAGTTATATTGGTCAGATTTTGCTTAGTTATTTTGTAGATGGTTCTTAGCTTGTTGGTTGGCTGTCTCTTCCTCTTACCAGAAAGATTTCCATGTATACAGTTGGAGGAGTAACCAATTATGGATCAGGGTTATTTATCCCCTTGGCAAATCAATGTAATTGGCACCATTAAGGTGAGTCTCTACCAGGGGAGAAATATCTGGAAAAAGGAGAGCCATGAGTCTCTGAAGAATCGGAGAAGGCCTATGTAGCCTTACCTGTCAGGAAGACCAGGTCAGGGCCCATGCTTCACCAGCTATGGGGCCTGGACTTGTTGGAGGACTGAACAAGAGTTAGTCACCCATCAGGAAAAGGAGTCTGCCATTCAGTGCTAGAGATCAGTATTCCGTGGTAGTGGTAGTGATCATATAGTGTTACCATCAAGTGTGGGGTTACCCTCAGCAAAGTAAGAAACTAACTACTAGCTATGAGCAATGAAATGAACTGCCTGTGGGGATGGATTAGAGCTCAACAGATTTCACATAGAGAAGGAATGACTATTGGGATCTCGTTGAGAGTCTTGGTCTGAAATACTTTCTATTCAGATTATGAGTTATGTAGTTTTAGAAAATCCTGCACCCTGACTCTCTCTCCCTTTGTTCTTTGAAGATCAATATACCCTTAAACTATATATATAGATTAAACCTGCATGTGAGGTTATTGCCCCACTGGAGAACCTGCAGAATTTCAACCACTACTATGGGGTGGTACGATAATGTAAAACAAAAATCCAGTAGAGATCATGGAAACCCCTCAATATGTACAGAGTAGATGTGCACACCATGGGCCTCAACAAAGAGATGCCCCCAACAGACTAATACACCAGAGATTGAAAAAACTGTTGCATGCTTTAATTTTGCATCTTCCCTAAAAAGCAATAAAATATCAGTGTTGGTTTTAAACACCTCTTTTTTTCTTGTTTTAAAATATTTTAGTTTAGTTTTCAGACCTGATCTTCTACATCTGCTGTGAAAGAGAAAAAAAGAGCAAAGGATATATATTGAGTTTCTTGAGCTTTTGTCAGGTCGAGTCTTCTGGAAGGCCTTGTTTCCATGCAGAGCCCGTGTTGTGTGATACTCTAGCTGGGGTGGGTAACATGAGCCTTGCATAATTATGGGAGTGATAAGACTCTGGAAACTTGGAACGCAGAGCCTTGCCTCTTACATATGAGGGACTGTACAGAAAACCCAACAATTTCAGAAGAACCAGGAACATTGGACTGTTCATACATAGGAATTGTGAAGATTGATGTATCCTCAAGAAGCAGTCTTGTGGTCTCTTTCCTCTTCTTACAAAGAGCTTCTTTTCCTAATAGGAGAGATGGTCTTGCTTCTCGTGATGGTCATTTGATGGTGGCAGGGTTTCTTTTTCAACAGTTTCTGGGCATCATGACATTTTTTAAAGGTTATCCGAGCAAGAGGGCAAAAATACACCATCATCTTCTCAAATGTCCCTTTATCATACCCGAAGACTGTTACCTCCTAGTCAGCAAGCTGTAGATGATGCTGCAATAACAGGTAAGTTGCAATGCAATACAGGCAATAGTAGAACATCAAAATTGATTCATTGCTGTGTAAGAGAAAATGTAATGTTTCTATTTTGTGCAGTTAAGCTGTTGAGAGAAAGGTAGAATGTCCCTGTCCTATGCATGCTAATTAATGTGTCCATATTCCAGGGATTTAGTTACCTCATACAGAGATCCTAATACTTCCCCTGAAGTCCGTTTTTTCTCTTCATAAGAACAGCAACATTTTTGTTCAGGTATCATCCAGAGTCAGAATCTGCCTCACATAGTTTAACCCTCTGCAGTCTCTTTCCTTGTAATTTGTTACATTCACAGTATGATCATTAGGGAACAAAAACAAAGGCTTTCTCCTCTTGTCTGCCGCAGAATAATGTCTAAAATCTCATGCTAGGGAAAGTCATTTAGCTGGGGGTCAAAAGACTGCTTTAATGGAGCAAAGATAGAGGTTAAAAAAATGTTGCTGTGCATTGTGACATGTAGGGGATTATTAATGCAGATTTGTAAAGTTACCACACGTGCTTTGTCACCTGTACCTACCTTCTCTGTGCCACTGTGCAGGTCACCCTAGTCCAGTGCATGTATTCTACCCCTTCCTGCACCTGGCACTTTATGGTTGAGCAGATAACTGGACAACAGTGGGGATATTAGTCAAGAGTGAATGTACTGAGCCTCTTAGTGAATTTCTACAGCTTGGAGGTTGAAACACAAGGTGCATGCAGGGGTCACCATACTTCTCATGGCAGCATATAGAGCCAGGGCTTGTCCAGACCAAGACCCTAGAAACCTGTGTGGTGACCTGCTTGTTGTATATACCGCCACAGGGTATTGCCTGCATGTTTGGAGAATACTAACTGTTGGACTTTTTCATGGTACCTTTGTATTTATTAAATAAAATTCTAAAGGGGCATCAATGTCTGCAATCAAAAAAAAGACATTGGTTGTGATCTGCCACCTTTGACAATATTCTCTATAAAAATTGCATAGAATTTAGGATACCCAGCAGTAACTGATTAGTATTTCCAAAGCCAGGACATTCAATGTTTGGCATATACTCCCTGTCCCAGGGACAAAGCAGATAGTTAGGGGTCCTCATTCGGAAGATTATCCTCACTTATTGTTGTTCTGGTGACAACTGTACCTTTTGGATTTCCTTTTGCTTCCTGACATAAAGAGAGTGTGAGTCTCCTAAATGGTAACATAGACAGTGAAGAAAACCTGACAAGTGTTTCAATTCTCTTTCCTCAAAAAAATTAAGTTTGGGTTGTAGAAACACTTAGGGTCATATTTAAAATTGGTGAATAGGTCTTTCATTAGTTGTTCACTGGTAAAAAATAAATAAATTCATGGTATTTATTACACGGGTATAAGGGACATTCGCCTGCAGTGTATGATTGATGAATGTCAGATTATCAAGTTTGTTTTTGTGCTTTTTAATCTATAATATGCAGTACTTGGGGAAAAGTCATACTCATAGTTGTCCACCAGTCAACTCTCCCATGCTTCCAGGAATAGAGGAATATTAAAGGAAAATTCTGCTGATTCTCAACGTAGAGGATTTTTTATCTCTTTAGATCTAATACTGACAGTCAAAAAGATTGGAGTAATGAACAATATTTATTATATTTTGCCAGGAGAAGGAGTCAACTCGAACCTGGAATCTCCTCGTACATCCATTTAGTATGAGACCTTGTATGCAGCTGAGGGTATACCTTACCTTGTATAATTAATAAAGAACATCAATCATTCATATATAGACAATGTGTGACAATTTCCTAAAGGGACCGGGACATGACTATCTTATTTATGGAGTTTTAAAATTTAGGGTATGTTAACCAGATTTCAGAAATGGGCCTTATATGACCTCCAGTTTATATTAGCTTCCAGGTGTATCAAAATAAAATCAAAAGATGCCAAACAAACCTTTAATTCTGCAAAAAGCAAAGATCATGCTCTGCAAAGATTGAAAAAAATTGGGTCTCATAATGGAGCATGCATGAACTGATTTGTTCTGTTTGAGACGTAATTTTTGATTGGTGCCAAAACTAAAACAATATTTCCTCATTGTGTCTTTCCAGACTGAGCATGTTTCACAGCAACAACAACCCTGAAAGTGGTGACAAGGCAGAGCTTAACATCACCGGCAGCCCACCATGCGAAGCTGAAGGGAAGCACAGTAGTCACAAAATCGACTGCATCATCTGCTTCTTCAACTACAACCTCACCAGTAGACTTCCCAGGAGGCTGTACTGCGGTCACACTTTCTGCCAGGCATGCATCCGTCGCCTGGACTCTGTGACCAATGAGCAAAGATGGATTCCCTGCCCTCAGTGCCGCCAAAACACGCCAACGCCTCGTGGTGGAGTAGCCATGCTAGACTTGGACTTAGCCGCCTTCTTGGCAGTGAAGTCAGAGAAGGATAGCCCACCGTCAGCCAGCAAGACATTGGAAGCAGATTTAGAACTTAAAGTTTTTGCTAAGAATGTCCCAATTAGTAGGCAGCCAACGAGCAGCTGCCAAGAGTCTGTATCTGAGCCACGATTTCCCAGGAGGTTATGCTGTAAAAATTGGTTCTGCTGTTTTTGTTGTGCTTGTGTGTGAGAGATCCAGAATATGGTGTTTTGGCAAAAGGAAACAATGGGATACTGTCCATCATGGACTTAAGTGCCATTTAAACTATAGGTGGCACTTAACTAACCAATCAGAAATTTTGTAAAGTAGGAGTAATGGTAAAGAATAGAATCTTATAACTTATTCTAGATTGACCTCTTTTCCTATTACCCTTTTAGTGAAAGTTACAAACGCTGCTCATGTATACAGTAGTAATTGCTCAGTATAGTTTAAATGGCACTTGTGTTTTTTATGTTCAATTGTGATCATTAATATTATTCTCTGAGCATGGGGAGTCTGGGACTCCCTTCCCTATTCTCACACCAATGACCATTCAAGCACAGGTACTTTAAAGCTCAGCCCTTAAATCACTCCTTCCCAATGCATAACCCCTCCTCAGTATGTTGTTATATATGTTTTAAATATATACTCAGCTTTTCTGGATGCTTTTAGGCTGATCACATAACATGCTGGGTCCTTCTTCTCTTTGGCTCTTCTCCAATGCCTTGCAGTCCTTGAAAATTCAAAGGGCAGCACCAGATTGATTGTCAGTGCTGCTCTGCACCATTTGCCTGTAAGCAAAACTCAGATAGTAGAGGGTCCCTGATGCCCAGCACTCACAGTATTTCCTCAGTATTATTATACCCAGAAGGCTAAGAACATCATGTGGTGAAAAGAAGTTACTGCTTGCAATGAGTTTGAAAGCCTAGGGGGGCCTATTTACTTTGTGCATTTGCTGGGGGACTGGGATTTTAAGATACTTTAGGATATTTGTTCTTGGATTTGGGTTTTTAGTGTTAAGTAAGGATGGATGTGTTTTTAGGGAAGGAAACGGACAAAACTGAGGATTGATAAAGCCGGTGTCCCATTTTTCAGTATACAGCAGGTATACAGTATAAGGGACCCTGACAACGCAAGTGCCAGCTATGTGGAGAAAAACATTTACAATATCTTTTTTTTTTTTTTTTTTTGCGGAGCAGGGCGGAAACCCCCCCCCCCCCCCCCCTCACACACACATTTTCTTAACTGGAGTTTGTCTGTAACAAATTGAATATGAAACGTGTAATAATGACAACAAACATTCAGATAAAATGCAGATAAGATCTTTAGAAACATATTGTAATTTTTATTACAAATTATATCTATATACAGATTTTTATTGTTCATAAACATTGTTTTTACTTTATATATACGATATTCACTTTATATATATGATAAATATTTAACAAATCTAACCAGGTCATTGGCTGTGAAAAAAGTCATTCCTCTTTGTTGAACTGTCTTTAAATATTGGGTTGTCTGTGTTGCCTATAACAGCAAGTCATGTTCTTCTCCCTTACTAATATTTATATCTGCCCTAGAAGAAGGAAAGCTTTAAGTGTATGCTACATAGGAAAATTAATTTTCAGATACTAATGTATATAAAAATTTTATTACCCAGGCTGGGAATGTTGTACATGTGCAATATAGAGAATGACCACTAGATGGCAATGAAGGATTGTGGCTACATTCTAGAATTTGGTGCTGCACATTTAACTTTTATAAAGACTGGCAAGGCTCCTAAACTGTAAATCTAATGCCATTTTTTGTTTAGCTTTTGTAAAGGATGTGGAATATTAGAACCTATGTCAGGTGTTTAAGTCATCAACCCTACTACACCCCTCCAGCTCTGCCCTTTCCCTCCTGCTATTATCTTTCCCCTCTGGTTGCCAGCCTCCTTAACCAATAACTAAGTATAGGAGAGAAGAGATTATGATAGTCCACAGGTTTTCTTTATCCTTAGATCAACCTAAAAACTAAGGACAGTCCAAATTTACCGTTTTATTTTCCCTTAATTTTTAGTTAAAACTAAACTTTCATCAATATACACAGAATGCACTAAAAACAATAGGTACATGGAAGGTCAGGTATCTGATTGTGGGTTTTAAAGCTGCAGTGAGCTTTAGATGACTCCTACGTGCCTTTTAATCCTCTTGGACTTGTTCCTATGCCAAGAATAGGAACTCTCTTTGTTAGCAGTATAATGTGATGTATTTATTAAGTGGACTTTACATATGGGTAAAACTATGTGTTTAGTGGTTTGGTTAGAGTACTGGTACTCAACGGTTCACCCATCATCACTTGGGGTGTAGCCCATTGTGTCCTAGGCTGGGTCCACTACTTGTTGGTCATCAGTCGGGACATTGTAGTACGGAGAGGAAACAATCAGGTCACTCCATATAGTTCTAGTTTCAACTAGTAGTGGGGAGAGAGTGGTGCAAGAATGTTTGATCGAGTAAATTATATTGACACCAAAAAGGATGGTATTATTACTCTGACATCGTAAATTAGGGTATTGCTGCTGTAATTACATCAGATGGGGTGATGGTGGGGAGGGGGTTATTATTGCTACATTGACAGGATATTATAGCAGTCACTGACACAAATGTGTTGGTTATGATTGTGGCCACTAATACAATGCTTGCAAAGTTTACTGTGGTCATAGACACAAATGCAGGAGGATTTTTATGTGTTTACTGATACCAATTTGGGGTATTTTTTATTGCTTTCAATAACACCAATATAGGGATTTTTATTGTGGTAACTGACAGCATTAACACCAGTATATGGGTTAATATTACAGCCACAGACACCAATGTGGGGCCTATCATTGTGCTCACTGATGCTAATATAGGAGTTAATATTGCTAATTGGCTAATTTTAGCTCTGACATATGTAGACTGTACAAGAATGACCTTCATACCTACTAAAAAGAAGAATTACCCTATAATACGTCAGCATTGCTTGGAGGCCTGCCAGATGAGTATGCATGGTCTCAGTTCACCAACATGTCTCCGACTCGCTTCTCCAACCACTTTAGGCTTTCATTGTATTTGTTTACATTATGACGATCACAAGATATTTATCACAGGTAATTTCCTGTATGCCTGCTGGGCAATGGTAAAGGTTGAAATGTGAACCAGAGTATGTTGAATGGTCTCTATCTATCTATCTATCTATCTATCTATCTATCTATCTATCTATCCAGATTGCTAAGAACAATTCATACTTTTACCCAGATAAAATCCATTTGTTCATTTCAGCGCTGACTTGGCATTCTGGTAAATCCCCTCATGCACAAAATCTGCAGCATTTTCTAGGGAAAAATACATAACACAGAAATGCACATGTTCAAAGGAATCTTACACAAGAAATATTGGCTGGCTGCAATTTCTAGGGCAAGATGGGGATGAACAAGCTGCTGGGGAGAGGGAGAGTTAAGGGGATGAGGTAGCTGCCGATTATCTGGTCTTGCCTTAAAACTAAAGTTTTATCTGTTTATATTTCTCTGTAATGGTTTCTCATTTTTCCCTCCCTAATGAATTTATTAAAAAAAGATTTCGTTTTTTTTGCATACCTTTAGAACCAAGAACGTCATCACTAGGTCTCTGTTTTTCTATTTGTAATGTAGGCTGGTTGGTGGGAGAATCCTGCAAGGTGTTCACATTGATACCTGAAGGTGTTTCTTGGTTCTGCCTTTGCACTCTTTCATTGAAATGCTTGTAAAAATAATGTAATGTCAGAATACCCACATGGAATGTTATGAGCATGACTCTGCACACAACTGTTGGCCTAGAATCACATGCAGCCAGGTACATGCACACGTCCAAAGCCACTATGTGCACCTTACATACTCATAAGTTTACACACTGAATTCTAACAATGGCACTGAAAGGTTTACTCCGCCAACATTTGAGGGTTTAAATGCTATGGAAACAAGGGAATAAGGTAACCTTGTGTTATCTCTAAAACCTTCATGAATGAGCATTACCCATTTTAGCATAGGGAACCGCATTTTCTTTAAGCTTTAAAGATCAGAGCTTACCAAGGAATTGCTGGAGGGTCATTAGCTATTTACCCTGTGACCTGAATGCTCTATCCCCTTGTGTTTGCTAGTTGTTGAACCAGTCTGTCTCCTGACCACTGCTTTTTCTTGTCAACTAATTGTTGATCTGGCTTTGCTCCTACCACTTTTCCTGCCTACCAGTTGTTGACACAGCTTTTCAAATTTGATACCTGGCGGTCTTTGGGAAAAAAAGCAACAACAAAAAAGTCTGTTATCCACCAAAGCTTATGACCAGGTTTTGTAGTTTTACCAGTAGATGGCAATGTGTGCGGCAAATTATGATTTGATGTCTGATTATGGCGGATCAAGGAACCACACATCAAATTCAGTAGTCTCAGACATGGGCCTTTGCTGCAGGTTTTTCTATTAAGGTGGGACAGGTACTGTCATGGGGTTCCTAAATGGGACTTTTTTAGACACTTGACATTCTCCAAGTTATCTAATCTATTGTCCAATATGGCTCCAAATTGTCCACAAAGCATTGCAATGGATAGCATAGGACAGTACAAATAGCATTTTATTTATGTTTAGTTATGGTTAATAATACACACAATGTGGCTAAATATGACCTAGGTTTTGGAAGTTATGTTTCTGTGGGTTCGCCTTTCACAAACAGTGTAGCTATAAAAAGCCTTAATTTTGGAATTAGGTGTTTGTATGTATTTAATGTAAGCTGAATATATATTTTTACTTTATGCTATCCTTAGTTTATCTGTGGACCATCCCATGTTTGATAACAATGATAAATTACATAGCAACATCATGTTCTGTAAGCTAGGTAAATGTTACAAGGGTAATAATTTAAATGATTAGATAGATTTCATTAAACAGCACATGAACATGTTTAGAAAAAACAAGTGCAAAAGATACAACACAAGCACAGCCCTACAGTACAAGGCAATCACAAAAAATATAAGGATGATATAAATGAGAACAATACAAACAGTAATTCAGGTAGAAATGTTAAAACAGATGGTGGGTTTATGTTTTGGTATACTCAGAACCAAACAGTGAAAGTTAAAAAATAAAATCAATGTTTATTAAATTATTGTATACCAAACAAGTTATTAGAAATATTGAACCATAACAAAATATTTACAAATGAACTTATAAACAGTGTAGAGTCTAAAAATGGTGAACTCAAGTCCATAAAAAACAAGAGGGGCATACATATAGATCACTGTTTTTCATTCAGGGTTCCTCCAGAAATTGCTAGGGGCTCCTTGAGCAATGAGCAATTTGTGACAGATTTTACTTCATATAAACGGGTAGATAACCTTTCTATTTAAAGTAAAACTTTTCTTTTTTTAACCATAAAGGGAAGGCCCCTCTTTACCGCAGTATGGCAGGAGGCTTCAGGCTGCTCGTTCTGCGCATGCCTGGTTTCCGACATTCACAAAAGGAGCTTTTCCCCACAATGAAAAAAGAATTCTGATCCTTTGCATGTTCAGTGAGGTCTGCACTCTTTTTTTTTTTTTTTTTTCATCTACAAAAGGATATGTCTCCCGATCTCGAGCCTGTGCAGTGCGAGATTGGGTGACATAGGCAGAAGGTGGCAGCATCTGGCGTGGACAAAGGAATGTCCAAATCCAGTCCAGGTGTGGAGAGATCGAGGGCTCCGTAATCTGCTTGGTTATCTGTAAGGATGAAACCTTTCCCACTGACGAGCAATGTAAGAGGCATTCTTCTCATTGACCACCACACTAATGTACTGTTAGCTGTAGATATAGTAATTATGGTGGGGCCTCCCTGAAGACCTGAAAGCTATATATCAAAGGGTTCCACATGCTCAAAAGTCTGAAAGTCTGAGAAAGACTGGTATGGTGTCTCTATAAAGATCCTTGTTCTTTGGAGAGTTTTGCAGCAGTTTTTTGGTGCATTTGTGTTTGGCAGGTGATCTACTTCATTAGACAGAGTCCCAAAATTATTACCCAAAATACCAGAGCTTTAATTAGTTAAACCCATAAAGTGAAGGTTCTTAGAGTATAGGTATACTATTCAACATTTTGGGCAGCACAAAATAGCAATGCATGTTTTGTGCATTACAGCAATGCAAAGGTCTAAATGAGTCCTCAGGGATCATATTAATGTATGGTAACGCAGATTAGGACTGGTGCATTGGATGCTATTACTTTTACATAGCACTCCAATGCAATAAACCAACCCAACTGTCGTGCTGTTACAAAAAATGCTGTTACTGGCAGGATCTCCACGTAAAAAAACTTTGGATCACATTCGCAAAAAAGATTTCTAAATAAGAAAGCATTATATAGTAATTTAGTAGTATAGTATAATGACAAACATAATGAAATATAGTAAGATAGAGATAAATCATTTCCTGCTGTTGTAACTAGTCCAGTTGTGTTAACTGGTCAGTAGTGGTTCATACTTCCCTTGATTCTTTTGACAGCAAGCTCAGCTACTTCATCAGCTTCTCATTTAGTGTGAATTTCCCAGGAGCTGAATACCTTGTGTGTTGTTATTGGAGGACAAAGTCTAAGTTTAGTGATTAGACTGGTAGTCTCCTTGTGGGTAATCCCCTACCCCACCTTGGTAAGTCCCGTGTTTGAGGGTGACCTTCCCATATGCTTAAGTCTCAAATAAACTTACAGTGCGTCAGCATTGCTCATACGCATACCAAGCAAGTATATACAGTCACAGATCACTGATTTGTCTCTTTTGTCCTATTATTTTTTACCTAACAAGATTTCTGTGTAGTAATAAAGCATACTCAAATCTGAAACCAGAGAGAGAGGGACATCAGGGGATAAAGAAGATATGCTGCACACTAAGTGAATCCCCACAAACATGGGTCCGGCTATGCTGAATATTGGGCAAAAGAGCATTAGAACGTAGTATTGTAGGGCCACTTAAAGGGCCCTTACATTGCTGAATAGTGGGAGGGGAAAATGCCTCAGTGTCAGTTATGCCCTAAAAAATGAAAAATAATGTACTCCCAATCAGTAAAGTTACCTGGGATCAATGGAAAGAAAACTGGTGAATGTCAGTGGTCAGGAAGAAAAAAACATTATTGTAAACACCATACCAAGAGTACCTAGTGGTGGCCCACCCATCAGGCGAACATTGACCCAGTTCAATGTTCGCCCGTGTGGGCATTTTTTAGTGTCCATAGTAATGACAACACTATGGTCATCTACAAACTGTGTGCTCAAAAACTTGAGCACAAAAACTTGAAACACTTGAAGGCAAAAACCCAAACAAACTTGGAACAAGTTGCATGAGCACACATTTAAAAAGCCACTACGCGGTAACCTGTCCGGAACACCTGGTCAAAGCACAGAGCTCTGTGTGACCACCGCTGCCCAAAAAGCAAGCTCAAACTGCTAGATCTTCCTCCACTGCCTTTCGTCCTTCTGCCACCAAAATTACCTGTGCTGCTGCCAGCAATTTGAGTGGGGCATGTAGCAGAGCATTACCGTTTTCAGGCTCCACCAGCGGTGAGCAGGAGCTTCAATGCAGATCGGCTGCTGTTTGTCGCAATGCTAGCAGTCAAGAGCAGGCATCATTGCCAACCCCCACACCTTCTACCCCATTGTCCAATCTTTCTGTGGTTAGCAATAGCAGCATCCAACCTTCCATCCCCCAGATGCTGGAGCGCAATAGGAAATATGGCCCAAATGATCCCAAAACAAAGCTAATGAATGTGGCAATTGCACAGCTGATTGCGTTAGAGCTCCTCCTCTACCAGCTTATGGACTCCAATGCGTTCCGTTACTCGTTCCTCTGCGCGAACCAGCAGTACAATGTGCCTAAGCGGAAGTATTTTGCAAAGAAATGTGTTCCTGCTTTACATGAACACGTGCAGAGCAATGTGTCCGTGGCCCTGTAGCACTCAGTTTCTGGCAAGGTGCACCTGACAACCGACAGTTGGTCGAGCAAGCATGGACTGGGAAGATATATTTCCTTTACAGCTCACTGGGTAACTTTGGTGGCAGCAGGGGAAGATGCAGCTGCAGCAAGGGCTGCATACCTACCTCCGCCCAGAGCACATCGCCATGCAATCTCCTCCTCAACCTCCACTTCCACCTCCTCCTTTGACTCGTGTGCATTAACCTCTTCCTCCAGGGACACTTTGCCGTGGAGACCCAGCACCTTCAATTCGCCAGCATCTGTTCACCGCCAGCAACAACCTGCAGTTTGCTATTTCGGTGCACAATTCAGACGTTGCCACGAAGTCCTGAGGTTGCGAAGCCTGGGTTCCCTCAGTCACATGGGTACAACCATTCTAAGTGCCCTGCGGGAGCAGAAGCACATTTGGCTAACTCCCAATGGACTCCAGCCAGGCAAGGTCATGTGTGACAATGGGGCCAATCTGCTGGCAGCCCTGCACTGAGGGAAACTTACAGACATACCTTGCCAGGCTCACGTCATGAACCTGTTAGTACAGCGCTTCCTTAGGAATTACCCAGGCTTCCAGCCCCTGTTGCCGAAGGCCAGAAAGTTGTCAGCGCATTTCTGCCGGTCGTACACAGCCAGTGCCAGATTGGTGGATTTACAGCAAAATCTCAATCTGCCAGTGCACCGGTTAATTTGTGATGTGGCCACTCATTGGAATTCCACCTTTTACATGTTGCAGCAGCTGGCAGAACAACAGAAAGTGGTAGTGGATTACATTGCTTACAAGTCTGTACGTTTCAGACATATACCTACATTACCTTTCTTCAGCCCTTCGGAGTGGCTGCAAATTGAGGACTTGTGCATTGTATTGTCACCTTTTGAAGAGGTGACCAGGATGATCAGCAGGGATCAGGCCTGTGTCAGTGACACCATCCCCATCATATGCCTTCTGGAACAGATGATGGTGGATCCCAGACATGATCTCAGACACGACACAGCAGACGCTGCAGCAAGAGATGACATTTCAAACCTCATCTCGGACATGCGTGCTTACTAGGCATAGTGCACCGCAAGTCCAGGAAGAGGAGGAGGTGGAAGAGGATGAGGAGGACTTTGCAGGCATGGGAGAAGGGGAAGAAGGAACAGAGGAGGATATGGGGGGTACATGGCATCCATCCACCCAAACACAAGGCGGCATGTTCCGTGGATAGCAAGACCAGGCGGAAAAGGAAGAGGAGGAACCTGTGCTGCTGTTTGACCCACAGGAGTGTGGGTCCAGAATTACTTCAGCTGTGGGAACTTTGAGCCACATGACTGCCTTCATGCAGGAGTGCATAGCCAAGGATCAGCGCATACAACACATAAAAACAAAGACTGATGTCTTTTGGATTGCTACATTACTTGATCCACATTACAAGCCTGAGATACAACAACTCATCTTGTCCTGCCCCAATACAGGGGACCTAAAATGCAGCACTACCAAGAAGTGAGTGTAAGGGACTTGTGCTCAGCCTTTCCGTCTGGCAGCAGCAGCAGCGGTGGCGGAGGCAGCAGCAGCAGAAATCCCTTTGGCAGTTCGGCCATGGGAGCTAAACAGTTACCTTAAGCGGCATGGGTGGCAGCAGCAGTAGAGGTCGTCTAAGCCAAACTATGCAGGCTTTTTTCAGCGGAAGCAAGCCGCCAGTCAGGCAGC
The DNA here is from genome assembly GCF_032062135.1 of Pyxicephalus adspersus. NCBI lineage: Eukaryota > Metazoa > Chordata > Amphibia > Anura > Pyxicephalidae > Pyxicephalus > Pyxicephalus adspersus. Next base: position 58,015,044 of record NC_092871.1, on the reverse strand, counting down.
ATGTGCCAATGACACTCAGCAGCGCAACTCAGTCATGGTGCAAGAATATCTGAGGTCTACATAGGACATCTCCAACCTGCAAAGCCAGGACCCACTGCGCTACTGGGTATCCAAGCTTGAGCAGTGGCCGGAGCTGGGAGAACATGCCATTCAGATCCTTGCCTGCCCAGCTGCAAGTGTGCTATATGAAACAGCGTTCAGTGCAGCTGGGGGTGTAGTGAGTGACAAGCGCATTTGCCTCTCCACAGAAAATGTCGACTGTATCACTTTTATTAAAATGATTTAGGCTTGGATCGGCAATGACTTCAACACCCCCTCTGTAGAGCGAACTGATTAGTTGGCTAATGCTGCACGGCCTGCTGACCATCAAGTACTCTTCCTTGATGGGAAGAGTACTTTCACAGCTTTCTGCATCTCCTTCTACTCCTCTCCCTGGTGGTTCTCTACCTCTACTCTGTCTCTGAGGCCTATAACTTGCAATGTAGCTGTGTAATTGGCTACTTTTTTTATGTGGCCCTCCCACAGGGCCTTTTGCCTTTATTTACTTTGAGGCATATATTACTTGTAACAGAGCTGTTATTCGTAATTAAATATCTGTATTTTTTTTAGAGATGCTTTTGTTGGAGATATTTTCTGCTTTTGTTGGAGATATTTATGGCTTTTTTGATGTTTTTTGTTGGAGGTATTTATGGTTTTTTGATAGATAGCAAGTGGGATCAGAATGAAGAATCTGTATTTTTTTTAGATAAATACAGAAACTTTTGTGATAGATTGTAAGAGGTATTACAATTAAATATCTGTATTTTTTAGAGAAATGCAGAATATTTCTGGCTTTTGTGATAGATTGGAAGATGTATCAGAATTAAAGATATGTATTTTTTGAGAGAAATAGAGAAATATTATGCCTTTTTTGATAGATAGCAAGTGGGATCAGAATAAAATAACTGTATTTTTTTGTAACGAAATACATAAATGTTTTTGTCCTTTCAGATAGATCGCAAGTGGTATCAGAATAAAAAATCTGTATTTTTTTTTTAGAAAAATACAGAAAATGTTTTGGCTTGTGTGATAGATGGAAGAGGTATCAAAATTTTAACATCTGTAGTTTTTTAGACAAAAACAGAAATTTTTATGACTTTAAATAAAGACATTTTTCTAGCTTTTGTGATAGATTGCAAGAGGTATCATAATTAAATATTTGTATTTTTTGAAGAGAGATATACAGAAATTTTTATGACTTTTTTGATAGCAAGTGGGATCAGAATAAAATATCTGTATTTTTTTGAGTGAAATACAGATATTTTTCTGGCTTTGAGGATATATAGCAAGTGCTATCACAGTTAAATATCTGTATTTTTTTAAAGAAATACAGACATTTTTATGGGTTTTAGGATAGATACCAAGTGCTATCATCATTAAATATCTGTATTTTTTATAGATAAATACAGAAATGTTTCTGGCTTTTGTGATAATTTATGATACCTCTTACAATCTATCACAAAAGCCAAAAAAATGTATGTATCAATAAAAAATACAGATATTAAATTATGATAGCACTTGGTATCTATCCTAAAACCCATAAAAATTTCTGTATTTCTCCCCAAAAAATACAGATATTTAATTCTGATAGCACTTGGTATATATCCTAAAACCCATAAATATGTCTGTATTTCTCTCCAAAAAATGCACATATTTAATTCTGATAGCATTTGGTATCTTCCCAAAAGGTCCAAAACATTTGAGTGCTTCTCTCTAAAAAATACACATATTTAAATCCGATAGCACTTGCTATCTTTTCTAAAACCCCCAAAAAATTCTGTATTTCTATCCAAAAAATACAGATAATTAAATCCGATAGCACTTGCTATCTTTTCTAAAACCCATAAAAATTTCTGTATTTCTATCCAAAAAATACAGATATTTAATTATGATAGCACTTGGTATCTATCCAAAAACCCAGAAAAAAATGTTTATTTCTCTCCAAAAAACACCGATATTTATTTCTGATAGCACTTGGTATCTATCCAAAAGCCATAAAAATATCTGTATTTCTTTCAAATAAATACAGATATTCAATTCTGTTAGCACTTGGTAGCTATCCTATAACCCATAACAATTTCTGTATATCTCTAAAACAAAATACAGATATTTACCTGTGATAGCATTTGCTATATATCCACAAATCCAGAAAATTTTCTGTATTTCCCCGCATATTCCGCCAAGCCCGTTCCCTTTATTGTGGTTTCCCTAGATAGTAGTTATGGACAGTGTGAATCTCTTTCATCTATTAATGTATCCAATAGCTACAGCTTCCACACTGTCCATAGAGGTGATGCCCTCAACCTCTAATGCCGTCCCTGTTCCGTCTCAGGGCCCACCGCCTCCTACTCCTGCTGTTACTCCTGCTGCCTGCCCTGTAGCCAACTCTAGATGTCATTTACAAATGCCATCCACACTCCGTCCCAGGGCCTAATGCCTCCTCTTCATGCCGTTACTGCTGTTACCTGCCGAATTACCCAACTCTAAATGCCAGTTACTAATGTCGTCCACACTCCGTCTCAGGGCCCACCGCCTGCTACTCATGCTGTTACTGCTGCTGCCTGCTCAGTACCCAACTCTAGATGCAAGTTTCTAATGCCATCCACACTACGTTACAGAGCCTAACTCCTGCTACTCATGCTGTTACTGCTGCTGCCTGCTCAGTACCCAACTCTAGATGCAAGTTTCTAATGCCATCCACACTACGTTACAGAGCCTAACTCCTTCTACTCATGCTGTTACTGCTGCTGCCTGCCCAGTACCCAACTCTAATTGCCAGTTACTAATGTCATCCACAATCCGTCTCAGGGCCCACCGCCTGCTACTCATGCTGTTACTGCTGCTGCCTGCCCAGTACCCAGCTCTGGATGCCAGTTGCTAATGCCATCCACACCATGTCTCAGAGCCTAACTCCTACTAATCATGCTGTTATTGCTGCTGCCTGCCCAGTACTCAACTCTAGATGGTAGTTACTAATGCCATCCATACACCGTCCTAGGGCCTAATGCCTCCTCTTCATGCTGTTACTGCTGTTGCCTGCCGAATTACCCAACTCTAAATGCCAGTTACTAATGTCCTCCACACTTCGTCTCAGGGCCCACCACCTGCTACTCATGCTGTTACTGCTGCTGCCTGCTCAGTACCCAACTCTAGATGCCAGTTACTAATGTCCTCCACACTTCGTCTCAGGGCCCACCACCTGCTACTCATGCTGTTACTGCTGCTGCCTGCTCAGTACCCAACTCTAGTTGCTAGTTAGTAATATCGCCAACACTCCATCTCAGGGCATAACGATTCCTCCTTCTGCTATTATTGCTGCTGCCTGCCCTGTTTCCAACTCTGGATGTCAGTTACTAATACCATCCACACTCCAACCCAGGGCCTAATGCCTTCTCTTCATGCTTTTACTGCTGTTGCCTGCTCATTACCCAACTCTAAATGCCAGTTACCAATATCCTCCACACTCCATCTCAGGGCCCACCGCCTGCTACTCATGCTATTACTGCTGCTGCATGCCCAGTACCCAACTCTAGATGCCAGTTACTAATGTTATCCACACTCCGTCCCAGATCCTAATGCCTCCTCTTAATGCTGTTACTGCTGTTGCCTGCCCAGTACCCAATTCTAAATACTAGTTACTAATGATGTCCACACTCCGTCTCAGGGCCCACCACCTGCTAATCGTGCTGTTACTGCTGCTGCCTGGCCAGTACCCAACTCTAAATGCAAGTTTCTAATGCCATCCACACTATGACTAAGGGCCTAACTCCTTCTACTCATGCTGTTACTGCTGCTGCCTGCCCAGTACCCAACTCTAGTTGCCAGTTACTAATGTTGCCCACACTCCATCTCAGGGCCTAAAGCCTACTCCTCCTGCTGTTTCTACTGCTACCTGCCCTGTAGCCAACTCTAGATGCTAGTTACTAATGCCATCCACACTCTGTCCCAGGGCATAATGCCTCCTCTTCATGCTGTTACTGCTGTTGCCCAGTACCCAACTTTAGATGCCAGTTACTAATGCCATCCACACTCTGTCCCAGGGCATAATGCCTCCTCTTCATGCTGTTACTGCTGTTGCCCAGTACCCAACTTTAGATGCCAGTTACTAATGCCATCCACACTCTGTCCCAGGGCATAATGCCTCCTCTTCATGCTGTTACTGCTGTTGCCCACCCAGTACCCAGCTCTAAATGCCAGTTAGTAATGTCGTCCACACTCCGTCTCGGGGCCTAACGCCTCCTCCTCATGGTGTTACTGCTGCTGCCCGCCCAGTACAGAGCTCTAGATGCCAGTTACTACTATCCTCCACACTCCGACTCAGGGCCCACCAACTGCTTTTCATGCTGTTACTGCTGCTGGCTACCCAGTACTCAACTCCAGATACCAGTTACCAATGTCGTCCACACTCCATCTCAGGGCCCCCCGCCTGCTACTCATGCTTTTAATGCTGCTGCCCGCCCAGTACCAGTATCCAACTCTAGATGCTAGTTATGAATGTCGTCCACACTCTGTCTCAGGGCCTAACGCCTCTTCCTCATGCTGTTACTGCTCTTGCCTGCCAAGTCCCCAACTCTAGATGCCAGTTTACTATCTCCTCTACACTCGGTCCCAGGGCCCACCGCCTGCTACTCATGCTGTTACGGCTGCCACCCACCCAGTACCCAACTCTAGATTCCAGTTACTAATGTCGTTCACAATCCGTCTCAGGCCCCTCCGCCTGCTACTCATGCTGTTACTGCTGCTGCCTTCTCAGTACCCAACTCTAGATGCATTTACTAATGCCATCCAGACTAAGTCTCAGGGCCTAACTCCTCCTACTTATGCTGTTACTTCTGGTGCCTGCCCAGTACTCAACTCTAGATGCAAGTTACTAATGCCATCCACACTACGCCTCAGGGCCTAACGTCTCCTACTCATGCTGTGACTGCTGCTGCCTTTCCAGTACCCAACTCTAAATGCAAGTTAATAATGCCATCCACACTACGTCTCAGGGCCTAACTCCTCCTACTCATGCTGTTACCACTGCTGCTTGCCTAGTACCCAACTCTATTTGCCAGTTACTAATGTGGTCAACACTCCATCTCAGGGCCTAACGCCTCCTCCTCATACTGTTACTGCTGCTGCCTGCCCTGTAGCCAACTCTAGATGCCAGTTACTAATGCCATCCACATGACGTCTCAGGGCATAGTGCCTCCTCTTCATGCTGTTACTGCTGTTGCCTACCCAGTACCCAGCTCTAAATGCCAGTTAGTAATGTCGTCCATACTCCGTCTCAGGCCGCATCGCCTGTTTCTCATGTGATTACTGGTGCTGCCTGCCCAGTACCCAACTCTAGATGCCAGTTATTATTGTCGTGCACACTCCGTCTCTCGGGGCCTAACGCCTCCTCCTCATGGTGTTACTGCTGCTGCTTGCCCGGTACAAGGCTCTAGATGCCAGTTACTACTATCCTCCACACTCCGACTCAGGGCCCACCGACTGCTTTTCATGCTGTTACTGCTGCTGCCTACCCAGTACTCAACTCTAGATACCAGTTACCAACGTCGTCCACACTCCATCTCAGGGCCCACCGGCTGCTACTCATGCTTTTAATGCTGCTGCCTGCCCAGTACCCAACTCTAGATGCTAATTATGAATGTCGTCCACACTCCGTCTCGGGGCCTAATGCCTCTTCCTCATGCTGTTACTGCTCTTGCCTGCCAAGTCCCCAACTCTAGATGCCAGTTTACTGTCTCCTCTACACTCGGTCCCAGGGCCCACCGCCTGCTACTCATACTGTTACGGCTTTCACCTGCCCAGTAAACAACTCTAGATTCCAGTTACTAATGTCGTTCACAATCCGTCTTAGGGCCCACCGCCTCTACTCATGCTGTTACTGCTGCTGCCTTCTCAGTACCCAACTCTAGATGCCAGTTACTAATGCCATCCAGACTAAGCCTATGGGCCTAACTCCTCCTACTCATGCTGTTACTTCTGCTGCCTGCCCAGTACTCAACCCTAGATGCAAGTTACTAATGACATCCACACTACGCCTCAGGGCCTAACGCCTCCTACTCATGCTGTTACTGCTGCTGTCTTTCCAGTACCCAACTCTAGATGCAAGTTAATAATGCCATCCACGCTACGTCTCAGGGCCTAACTCCTCCTACTTATGCTGTTACCACTGCTGCTTGCCCAGTACCCAACTCTATTTGCCAGTTACTAATGTCGTCAACACTCCATCTCAGGGCCTAACGCCTCCTCCTCATACTGGTACTGCTGCTGCCTGCCCTGTACCCAACTCTAGATGCCAGTTACTAATGCCATCCACACGATGTCTCAGGGCCTAACTTTTTCTACTCATGCTGTTACTGCTGCTGCCTGCCCTGTAGCCAACTCTAGATGCCAGTTACTAATGCGATCCACACTCTGTCCCAGGGCCTAATGCTTCCTCTTCATGCTGTTACTGCTGTTGCCTGCCCAGGACCCAGCTCTAAATGCCAGTTACTAATGTCGCCCACACTCCGTCTCAGGGCCCACCGCCTGCAACTCATGCTGTTACTGCTGCTGCCTGCCCAGTACCCCACCCTAGTTGCCAGTTACTAACATCGGCCACACTCCATCTCAGGACCTAACGCCTACTCCTCCTGCTGTTACTGCTGCTGCCTGCCCAGTACCTGAAAGGATCTGCAGGTTTCTTGGCTCTATTCCTCTATCCTCTCAATCCATCCCAGAGTCTCTCATGCATCAGAACAGGCGCGCCCACTCAACGACGCATACACTCGTATGGTATCAAGCAATCTCCAACTTTATTATAACAGACATTAGTTTATAAAAAACTAACAGTATGCCATTGCACATGCTTATTTATTAGAATGAATGGAAAATCACTAAAATATGTATCCTAAATGAAACTGTTTAGTGACATAATTTCAGACACATACAAAACACCTTGTTATTCAAAAACAGTCAACATTATCTGAGTTTAGCAGAATTAACAAGGACACTCATCTTGGCAGAACATCAGGTTTATACACATATAGTCTAAACAACCAAGGAATACATCCTGAAATGCTTGCAATAAGGAGGGAATACACTGAATACAGCAACACAGCAAGATTAGACAGACGATTATAATAATTCCATACATAAAGAGCGTTTTCAACCAAGTAATATCAGGTAACCAGCTCAGAATTCAATCCCACCATGAGGATGATCCCACATCTTGTTTATTACCTTGTACAATTTCTTGTAATGCCTGTATTTCTTCCTCTATGGAATTTGAATGATCTGATAGGTTGAAACAACACATACCCTTAAAACTCTGGCATCCTAAATTATGCTTAAGTAATAGATAATCTACAGAAAATCTATTCTCTGACACTGTTCAAACCTTGTAGATCTAACAGTATATCGGCTGGAGCAGTGGAGGTTTGATTCAGAGATTTAGCTAATTCACATGCAATAGAATTTATAGTACGAGTATTATATATAGCCAATCCTGGGACTCCTACAATAGATGCTCCCCGGCTAATGTACTCAGAAGCACTTAATAGGGGCAACCCAGAGGTACAATCAGGAGACAATTGTTTGGCAATTGATCTTTTCCCTCTCCGATTATCCCTTGTAGGTTTCTCTCTTGGGAGTGCTACTGTAAGTCTAGAAAAGGCACAAGGACCTCCGGTAACATTACCAGGAATATAATTGAAAGTAACATTACCATAGGATAAGAACCACCCAGTGGGTAGTCCAATATCCTCATTCACGCCAGGCACCGGATGGGTGGCATTACAACTCATATTATTAGTAACATTACGTAGTGGTACCTTCATGCCTATACCATTATACTTTCCAGTACTATTATATGTATATTGCAAGTATGGTTTGACATTAGCGTATCCAACATTATTTCCTGGAGAGCCATTCATCCAGTGGAGATTGGGACACACCCAACCAAACCTAAAACAATTGTGGCCTGCTGTGACATTACCAGTGCTTACCATAATCTTATCCTTTGGCTTCCGGATATGACATCCCCACAATAGTAGTATATGGAGGAGGGTAATGTGAATTCGGGATACTGTTGTCTGCTATACCACAACTGTGCTATTATGCTCTGTGGAGTGGACACTGCTATTAAACATGTATGTGTAACATGCCTTGAGTTAAGGGGGTTCTGTAAACACATGGTACTAACATTTAGAGCTCTCATTAGTTTCACAATACTATTATCTCCCAAATGGACTGATACTTCAGCCTCAATTGTCCTTTTTACTCTTGACCTGTTCCTTTGTGTGCCACACAGAAAAGGTATCTCTTCAGGGTGATAGATGCATGTAGTTGTAAGCCATATAGGCAGGAATATACACAAGTTACAAATCGTCAATAAGCAAAGCACTCTCCCAGAATCCTGTGAGTTCAACATCTTCAGCCTGTGATAAGGCACTCTTCAGGAATTTCACACCTGCTTCACGCTCTTTGTCTCTGTTTGATGCCGGAGAAAGAACCTCCGGAACCCTTTTTACTCTGCTAGCGTGAATCCAAATTGGAGCCTCCTCCGTGAGAATCGCTGTCCTGGTAACTGCTACCACTCGAGTGGGTGGTCCAAACGGGAACTCAATCTGTTTCTGTCCTTTTGCTAGGTGCTGGACTATCACTACATCCCCTGGTTGGAAAGGATACGTAGGTTCCTGTGAAGAGAAAGGAGAGACACGAGCAACATTTTTCTCATTTTGATCTAAAGTTTCTACAAGTTTTCTAACATATTCTGCCTGTACTACTTCTAGATCCCCTTTTTCTATCACAGGGGCTTTTGGACCCCAAGGAGTAGGGCCCAAAGGAGAAGAAAGGTAGGAGAAGGGTCTTCCCATTAGGACCTCAAATGGTGGTTAGTTTTCCAATTAGTAAACGTACCTCCAGTAATTTTCCTTAGTTTTTCCTTAATTGTTCTATTCATCCTTTCTACTACCCCAGAACTCTGAGGGTGGTACGGGAGGTTGAACTTCCAGTCAATCCTAAGGGCTTTGGAAAGCTCCTTACATACCCTGGACGCAAAAGCTGGTCCATTGTCTGAGTTGATTTGGACCGGATATCCCCATCTGGGGATGATCTCTTGCAACAAAATCTTTACCACAATTTGTGTGGTTTCATTGGTAGTAGGAAAAACCTCTGGCCATCTAGAGAACATATCCACAATTACAAGAGCATAGTCCTGTTTATTTCCTGTCTTTGGAATATGGGTAAAGTCAATTTGCAAATGAGTGAATGGAGAAGTCGGGTAATTCAGATGCTGGTGTTGGGCCTTCTTTGAGTTATTTGGGTTGTTTCTGAGACATATCATACATCGTGAAACATAGGACTGTACCTTTGATCTAAAGCTTGGTATGAAAAAATCTCTCCTAATGAGGTCAGTGGTTGCCTGTGCTTCCCTGAGGCCAAGGCCATGATATTGTGGAATTAAAATTGGGGCGCTTGCAACTGGAATACATGGTTTCCCCTCTTTGCAGTTAAGACCTGTATCAGGATTTTGTACTGCACCTACCGACTGCCATTCTGACTTGTCACTACTTGTTGCCAAATCCTAGAGACTTAGCAATAAATTGTCGGTAAGGGTAATTTCTGGGACTAGGGAGGGCATTTGAACTGTTGCTGCCTCCCTAACAGCAGCCTCCTTTGCTGCCTTATCAGCTAGGGCATTTCCTCTCGCTATGTCCGTTTGAAGACCACTATGTGCTTTACAATGGACGATAGCAACTTTGCTTGGCAATTGGATGGCGACCAGGAGATCATGTACTAGGGTAGAATGTGAGATTTGCTTCCCATCTGCAGGTATGAAGCCTCTTCTCAGCCAGATTACCCCATGATCATGTACAACCCCAAAGGCATTTTTAGAATCAGTGTATATATTTACATCTCTTCCCTCAAAAAGACAACAAGCTCTAGTGAGGGCAATCAGTTCAGCTGCTTGGGCTGACTGAAAAGGTATAGGATTTGATTCTAAAATAACATCAGGGAGTTGAACTACAGCATATCCCGCTTGATAAGTGTTGTCATTAGGGCGGGAACAGGATCCATCCACAAAAATATCAGGTGCTCCTTCAATGGGTGTGGACTGTAAATCAGGTCTAGGTGAGGTGTGTTCATGTATGAGTTCGGAACACTCGTGGGGAGGGGGGAAATCATCCTGCTCCCCCTTACATCCAAGTAGGGTATTTAGTATAGCCATTGGACCAAATGTGGGTGCTGAGTATTTAATATGAAGCTGAGGATTAGATAACAACAAAACTTCATATCCACTCAGTCTTTGTGCTGACAAATGTTGTGTGTGTATGTTTTTCAGTAGGGCTAAAACATTATGTGAGGTATGCAGAGTGGTGGGATGACCTAGGGTGATAGGCGTAGCCATCTCAGCGACCATGGCACAGGCTGCCAAACTTCTGAGACACGCAGGCATGCCCTGAACCTGTACCGGAACCACTTTTGAGAAAAAAGCAACAGGGCGAAATTTGCCTCCATGTTCCTGCGCTAGGACTCCGGCCGTGGTTTTACAATTGTCCCTGGCAAATAAATAAGTGAAACATCACGCCATAGTCGGGTAGGCCCAAGCCAGGACTCGAAACCATTGCACATTCCAAATGACAAAAACTTGTAACATTTCATTAGACCATTTAATAAAATTAGACATCTTAGTCTTTGTGGCTTGTCTCAGAATATTGTCATAATAGGAACAATCAGCTATCCATTGGCGGTAACCAATCATGCCAAGAAAGGTTAACATGTCTTTCTTGGTTTGTGGGCGGGGCAGACCCAGTACAGCAGTAATTCTGGCATGGCTGATTTTCCTGTTGTGTTGTTGCTTAACTTAATGCTGATAAATAGTGGAGTGTATGCATTATTTAGGTGTTTACACAAAACAAATAGTACTAGTATATGAAAGTCTCAGGGCCAAATCTACTTTGAGACAAAGTTTTTCTTGCTTTTCCATCCCTTCAGGGTGTTTTTGCAGATTTGAATGGCATTTTAGATGTTGGCCCACTATATATAATTGGCTTACTCACCTCAGCTTGGTAGTGGAAGCACATAAATTTGGATTCCCTTATTTAAACAAAGGCAATATCCTCCATGAAGTTGCTTGTGGCCAAGCCCAAATCATAGGAAGAAATAGGCAATCTTTTCAATGTGAAGCAATATGGTCCAAAAGCCTATTTCTTCTTGTAATTTCTCTTTTCTATGTATATGTACACACACCTAAATGCATACATACATGTTTGGCTTTATGTGCACTCATGTCAAGGGTAATATGTGTGCCATTAGAAAGAATGATTTTTTAGGGGAACAGTGACTTTTAATGCAAGCTCGCCAGTGTAAAGCTGTCGGAGATGCGCGGCTCCGGCCTGGAGCTCATTCAGTTGCTGAATTGCGCAATGGCTTCCAATTTTGGATCGCGAATACGAATGCGCGAGCGAGTGTCCGATTTTGCTTGATGTATTAGGGCCATAGTGTTTTTAACTAAAATAAAAACATTAAGGGTGTCACTAACTAACCCAAGCTCATAACCTGTCCTGGGTTTATGATATTAACTAGGTAGGATAAGAAAAGATCTTAGAATAGTATGTTCTCTGTCTCGGCAGTTCACAGCAAGGAGGAACCCCAGGATTTTCAAACAGTGGAATAGCTTCCCCTATGGCCCGCCCAAAATTTCCTGAATCAATTCCAGCTACATACAGATTCAACTTATAGAGCTTTTGTGGTTCAGTATACCTACGGGGACACTCTAGTGGCAGACCATAAGTGTAAGTTATAACCTGATTGCACTACAGCTCTAATAATATCCATTCCAATATCCCCCTCCGTTTTTTCTAATAATAATCCGACACAACAATTAACACGTAACATCCTACACAACAATTAACGTAACATGACATAGACACCCAACTCGGTCACCGTGCTTTCACCTGTCTCGGGTCAACGATCAATAAGACCTAGCCGAGGAGGTGGTGCGTCTTACACCTTCTTGACAAAACCTTCAATGACCCTGGTCCGTACACTTACCACCCGGACACTTGTGTCATACAAACAAATTATCTTATACTTCTACGCGATAAAGGAGAGAAAGCAGAGAAGAAAAACAACAGCTGCTATATTCACAAACACTGAAGCAGACAAAAGTGAAAGTGAATCTGACCATAAGAGACACTGGGATGTGTGTAACATCACAACTCAAAAATGTGCTATACTGATTCTTCTCCTAAGAATCCTGAATATTCTCCTAAGAATCTCTTGTAGACGTGCACAAATCTACATGTAAGGACTTACACAATTAGTCCTATATTAGGACCTATCTTCCCTAAAGATAGTCCCTATCTTCTCCAAAGATAGTTAATTAGCACTTCTCTTATCTTTATCTCTCACTAACGGATTCAAGATAGAAGCAACAGAAATTATTCGGAAAGAAACGAGAAAGTTCCAAACCCGTTAGGGAGGAATTCCCGTACTCACCGAAAATTCTGTGTGCTCTATTCCGGCCTACAAGCCCCCAGCTGAAAGGATCTGCAGGTTTCTTGGCTCTATTCCTCTATCCTCTCAATCCATCCCAGAGTCTCTGATGCATCAGAACAGGCACGCCCGGGAAGAATCACTCAACGACGCATACACTCGTATGGTATCAAGCAATCTCCAACTTTATTATAACAAACATTAGTTTTGTTTACCATAACAATATGCCATTGCGCATGCTCATTTATTAGAATGAATGGAAAATCACTAAAACATGTATCCTAAATGAAACTGTTTAGCGACATAATTTCAGACACATACAAAACACCTTGTTATTCATAAACAGTCAACATTATCTGAGTTTAGCAGAATTAACAAGGACACTCATCTTGGCAGAACATCAGGTTTGTACATATATAGTCTAAACAACCAAGGAATACATCTAGTTCTCATAACTAAGCTCTCATAACTAAAAACTAGAATAAGAAACAAAATGGAGTGTCTCAGGCCCTTTCAGTACCCCACCCTAGTTGCCAGTTACTAGTGTCGCCCACACTCCATCTCAGGGCCTAACGCCTACTCCTCCTGCTGTTACTGCTGCTGCCCCCCCTGTAGCCATCTCTAGATGCCAGTTACTAATGCCATCCACACTCCGTCCTGGAACCTAATGCCTCCTCTTAATGCTGTTGCCTGCCCAGTACCTAACTCTAAATACCATTTACTAATGTCGTCCACACTCTGTCTCAGGACCCACCACCTGCTACTCATGCTGTTACTGCTGCTGCCTGCCCAGTACCCAACTCTAGATGCAAGTTTCTAATGCTATCCACACTATGTCTAAGGGCCTAACCCCTTCTACTCATGCTGTTACTGCTGCTGCCTGCCAAGTACCCAACTCTAGATGCAAGTTTCTAGTACCATCCACATTATGTCTAAGGGCCTAACGCCTACTCCTCCTGCTGTTTCTGCTGCTGCCTGCCCTGTAGCCAACTCCAGATGCCAGATACTAATGCCACCCACACTCCGTCCCAGGGCATAATGCCTTCTCTGTATGCTGTTACTGCTGTTGCCTGCCCAGTTCCCAACTCTAAATGCGAGTTACTAATGTCGTCCACACTCCGTCTCAGAGCCCACCACCTGCTGCTCATGCTGTTACTGCTGCTGCATGCCCAGTACCCAACTCTAGATGCAAGTTTCTGATGCCATCCACACTACGTCTCAGGGCCTAACTCCTTTTACTCATGTCGTTACTGCTGCTGCCTCCTCAGTACCCCACTCTATTTGCCAGTTTCTAATGTCGCCCACACTCCATCTCAGGGCCTAACGCCTACTCCTCCTGCTGTTTCTACTGCTGCCTGCCCTGTAGCCAACTCTAGATGCCAGTTACTAATGCCATCCACACTCCGTCCTAGAACCTAATGCCTCCTCTTAATGCTTTTGCTGCTGTTGCCTGCCCAGTACCCAACTCTAAATATAATTTACCAATGTCGTCCACACTCCGTCTCAGGACCCACCACCTGCTACTCATGCTGTTACTGCTGCTGCCTGCCCAGTACCCAACTCTAGATGCAAGTTTCTAATAGCATCCACACTATGTCTAAGGGCCTAACTCCTTCTACTCATGCTGTTACTGCTGCCTGCCCAGTACCCAACTCTAGTTGCCAGTTACTAATGTCGCCCACACTCCATCTCAGGGCATAACGATTCCTCCTCCTGCTGTTTCTTCTGCTGCCTGCCCTGTAGCCAACTCTAGATGCCAGTTACTAATGCCATCCACACTCTGTTCCAGGGCATAATGCCTTGAATTCATGCTGTTACTGCTGTTGCCGGCCCAGTACCCAACTCTAAATACCAGTTACTAATGTCGTCCACACTCCGTCTCAGGGCCTAATGAGGCCAAATGCCATACACACTCCGTCTCAGGGCCTCCTCATGCTGTTACTGCTGTTGCCTGTCCAGTACCCAACTCTAATTGCCAGTTACTATTGTCGCCCCCCACTCCATCTCAGGCCAAACGCATACTCCTCCGGCTGCTACTGCTGCTGCCTGCCCTTTAGCCAACTCTAGATGCCAATTACTAATGCCATCCACACGTTTCAGGGCCTAATCCCTACTCTTCATTCTGTTACTGCTGTTGCCTGCCAATTACCTAATTCTAAATGCCAGTTACTAATGTTGTCCATATTCCGTCTCAGGGCCCATCGCCTGCTACTCATGCTGTTACTGCTGCTGCCTGCCCAGAACCCAACTCTAGACTCCAGTTACTAATGCCATCCACACTACGTCTCAGGGCCTAACTCCTCCTACTCATGCTGGTACTGCTGCTGCCCAGTACCCAACTCTCGATGCCAGTTACTAATACCATCCACACTATGTCTCAGGGCCTAACTCCTCCTACTCATGCTGTTACTGCTGCTGCCTGCCCAGTACCCAACTCTAGATGCAAGTTACTAATGCCAACCACACTCCTCCTCATGGCTCACCGCCTACTCCTCCATCTGTTGCTGCCTGTCAGTATTCCATTCACTAAAATTGTACACTTCTGGGTGGCATTGACGATGCACTACACCTAGCTTTAGATGTCAATTGTCAATGCAGTACACGCTCTGTCTTTGGGCCCACTGCCTCCTCCTCCGGCTGCTGTGGCCTGTCGGTACTCCATTCACAAAAATTGAATTACAGACTTCTGGTAGCATTGACGATGCACTACTCCCAGCTCGAGATTCCAGTTACCAATGCAGTCCCCACTCCTGTGAAGGCCATATAACTTGTAAAACGGCTGTGTAACTGGCTATTTTTTGACTGAAAGACCCCCCTCAGGGCCCTCTGCCTCTACTCTGAAGCCTGTGTATGGCTTGTAATGGAGCAGTGAAACCTGGGGGCTTATTTTTGAACTGGAGGAATCCCCACGGGGCCCTCTCTGCCTCCACTTGGAGGCCTGAATAAAATCTGGCATGTTCCCTTCACCGCTCCATAAAATGGCCTTGCCAGCAACATAAAAAAACTTTCCTTTTTTTTTTTTCTTGTACAGTGTTGTGCAGAGTTAGGGGAGTCTTTACATGTCTTTTTAAATGTATTTAAAGGCTGTAGAAGGAACACATATTTTAGTTTATCTTGGGAAGACATCAGTATATTATATATTATGATTATTTGACCCTTTGTGTCAGCTAACAATCTATATGTACTTTCATAGGCAGTAAGATGCAACAGACAAGAAGCTAAAAGAATTTTAGTACAGACAAAGGATCTAATTTGCCTGTAGTGAAAATATTTTTGGCATGGAAGTTCTTTTTCACGCATAAGATGTTCAAGACTTAACACATTCCGTGTATCTAAAATATCCTGAACCTTAATAAATCCTTTATCAGTCCACCATTGAAATCTACTCACATTGTTTAATAGGGGAAATTCTGGGTTTTGCCAAAGAGGGGCAGGGGGGACTTGGGCCGAGCAGAGATCTGAGCTATTCTTATATTTATTCCATATCAAAAGGGAATGGCATAAAACAGGACTTTCCGATATTGCCAGAGTGCCTTAGGAATCCACATCAAAGATGGTATATTGTCCCATATCACTGCCGAACCTTCTATATCTACCCACTGAGGTTTTGATCCATATAATGTGGATAATAAAAATTGAGAAATTTGAGTTGCCACATAATAATGAAGAAAAGAATGGACCCCCACACCCCCCTGGGAGCGTGGGGTCAGCATAGTTTTCCTCTGAATCCTACTTTGTTTACCACCCCAAATAGAGTTCATACAACTAGGGGGGTTAATTACCACAATTTCGGGCTCAGAAATATTTATATTAAGAGCCTGGGATTTAGATCTATTTACATATAAGTCTGGTTTCACTGCAAATCTATCCAAAATTCTAAATAAATTAGGTAAAGTGACATGAGGGGAGGATACATACATCAGAATATCGTCAGCAAACAAGGCACTTTTATGCTTCCTCGTGCCAAACTTTATTTCCCTTATAGCTTGATTTTCCCTGATTGCTATGGCCAATGGTTCTATCGCAAGAGCAAATAAAAGAAGGGATAACAGACAACCCTGTTTATACCTTTCCTGATATAAATGTTGGAAGAGAGGAAACCCCCCAATGAAATATTCGCAATCAGTTTATCATATAGTGCTCCCATGATATTTAAAAAATGATTACCAAAGCCCATCATGGAGAGAACTTTAAACATGAGACGCTGTCAAATGCTTTCTGTAGGTCTATAGCCAAGAGCATTGCCTCTCTCTTAACGTCTCCATCCCAGTTGTCCCTTATCAATAATATCAAATCTATAGTACGCCTTGTCTGATCAGGTGCTTGTCTAAAAGGCATAAAGCCTACTTCATCATCACTTCATTGATGTATAGGCCAAAAAAAGAGCTCAGACGGTTAGCTAAAATTTTAGACATCAATTTCAGATCACAATTGATCAAAGAAATCAGTCTAAAGTTAGCCACATCAGTGGCATCTTTACCCGGTTTTGGGATCACGCTAATAAAGGCGCAATTAGTTTCCAAAGGGAGGGGGTTACCCTCTCGCAGAAAGTTGTAATATAGTACCATATGAGGGATCAATTGTGAAGTGAATGTTTTAAAATAAACATACAAGAATACGTCTGGGCCCAGAGCCCTACTAGACTTTAAGCCTTTGAGGGCTTTAAGAATTTTTATTCACCCCTATTTCTTATTTTATTTTAGGAAGGACAAACATTTAAGGTCTTGGATTCAGTTTATTGACTAAAAATCTCCCTGGCTTATCACCCAATAAAATTTATGTGCTGCCTACCTAAGATATTTTTCTGCTTTAGTCGTAAATATCAAATTTAGCTCAATACGCAAACTTTCAATTTGAGGTCGAAGATTTGAATCAAATTCCCTATCTCAGTTTGTATCACCATCTAAATCTTTGATTGAGTACCCCACACACCCCTCAAACGTACCATAACTGGACCGTAATCTGACCAGGGAACAATAAGGATTCAAGCTTGTGTCACCTAGGTGATCATCTGACCAAAAATATGGTCAATACGGGAATATTGATTATGTGCAACCTAATAATATGTATAATACCTCTCAAATGGATTGAATTCTCGCCAAGTGTCTATCCAATCATTTTGTTTCAACGATTTTGAGAACCTATAATTCTATTTGTCCAGCAAATAATCTAATGCTAAGTTCGAGTCTCCCATTAATATAAGTGATCCTTGGGAAAAGGAGACAATTCTTCGTATTAAAGTAACCAAAAAAGTTAACCCCCAAAAAAAAAAAATTGAGCTTCTTTGGGGGCATAATATGATCATACAGTAATTATATGGCCATCAATAGATCCTTTGACCAGTATATATCTCTCTCCTGGACCTCCCATTGTCTCCTGAGATTAAAAATTCTGAGTTTTAGAGAAACAAAACATTAACCAACATTTTTTCCTATCAGAAATTGGATAGTGTAAGGGAAATCTTTTATGAAAAGAAATGTGGCATAGAACTAGTGTAAAATTAGTTTCTTGCAATGCCAGGATATCTACCTTAAAAGAATTATAATAATGAAAGGCTTTAGCACGTTTAGTTGGAGAATTTAGTTCTTGCACATTATGCGACAATAGCACCAAAGGGTGCTGTTGCTTTTGGATAGTCACTGTGGATCCCACCATCTGTCACCTATTCTAGGGGGAAGAACAATAGGAAAAACATCTAATAGACAAAAGACAACACACAAGACTACAAACCACGCAAAAAACATACAATTAGCAAAAATGTTTATGTATGAAAATTCTGGGGAGTCAAGATGACCCTCCCTCCCTGCAATAAGTTTTCACTTTCTTCAAAAGTAGTGAAGGAAAAAGTCTTTCCTTGTAGTTGAAAGGCCACCAATATTTTATCTTGTGTGAGATGAGAGCTTTTAGAACAGGCATCAGCACTCTTCTGCACTGTATAGTATAGGATGAAAGATCAGAGAAAACTTGTGTCGGCACACCTTCCATTAGCACTGATTCATAATCGCTCTCATTATTGCCTCTTTAGTAGAAAGAAAATGGGTTTTAACAATATTATCCCTAGGAGGCCCATTAGCTCTAGGAGACATCAATGCCCTATGGGCTCCTCCAATTTTAAGATGAGATTCAGGCACTTCAGGTAACATATTTTTAAGAAGATGCTTTAACCACCGCTGTAACATCTTTAAAGGATTCAGACGAAAATTGGAACACCTAAAGCAGTTTTCCAAATCGTCAATTTTATGATGTAGTTCTTCAATCTGGGATTCTAGCATGGATATGTTTCATATTCTGAGAAACTCTAGAATAGGTGACATCTAGTGTTTGCTCAATAATTTCTAATCTATTGCCAATGACTGTGGCAAGCCATGCAGATGCGCCTTACAAACTTGCCCTTCCCCTTAATTCCAATCTCCCACCCCCACCCCCTTAAAATACCCCCACATCCAAATCCCCCCACCAATGAATTACCACTCCAAGCATTGCCTAAATGGCCCATAGGCTTTTTATTAACAGAATTATAACCAAAATTAACCTAATATCAAATAAAATATAAATAACAATATAAACAATTAAACAGTATAAATAAACACACATACATAGAATAACCAATATAACTTAATAACACTATACTTAAAGAATATGTACCAGATAAACAATAACAAATCCTAACCCTATTGTTTTCCCAACTTTCTTAGTGGTTGCAGGTCCTTGAAGGCCACCACTTTACACCTTTTTTGGGGTCTGCACCTTAAAGACAGTTGCTCCCAGCCGCCCAGCTCGGGAACGAATATATCCTTTTTTTGTGCAGACCCTCCCCACAACACTTTACCAGACCATTAACCCATACCAAAGATGGAACCCTAACCAAAGTATTGACACCAGCACTCCTTAAACCTCCTCCCCCTCCTTCCCTCCTCCCTTTCCTCTCGCTCGCCCTCGTCCAAATCTTTTAACCCATTGCTATCTGCCCCCTGATTGCCCAGTCATGACGGCCTTCCCCTTTGCTCCTTCCTCGCTCGTTACAGGCCTCAATAATCTTGTAGATCTTGTCTGAGGTCAAAAGTAATACCAGCTGAAGTTTTAGCCAATTCTAATTGCAATAGCGATGCCAGATGAGTAAGCAATCTAGTTTCCCCTTCAGATAGGGGGGGCAACATAATATAGGTAACATTACCCTGAAATAAAGCCAGATATCTAATAGTAGATTCAGTCACTGCCAAAGAGTTAATAGTAGACAGAGAGATTGAGATTGAGAATGATTCTGAGTTACAGTGTCTCGGGTCTGAGCGGCAGATGGACATGACCCTGTTAATGGAGCTTCTGGCGGGGTTGGTGGTATTATATTTTTACACCCTTTTGTTGCTGTCCCTGATATCCTACCTTGTCCTGCACTCTGCCATCTAGTTAGCTTTCCCAATTTACGCTCCGTGTAGAGAGTCCTGGTAATCAGCTGTATTAGGTTGCAGATGTGAAGTCTGAACACAAGGTCCCCGTTCCTTCTTCCCTGCGGTCCTTCCAGCCATATTGATTGAGTCAACACACTCCTACAATATTCTCCCATCCAAAGCACCACTAAAGCCACTGAACCCTCTAGGATGGAATCGGGAACGGAGCCGGCAAAGAACCATGCCTACCAGCTGCCCCACTCTTAGAGCCAGCACACTCCTCAGTGTTCCCCTGTCTAATACCTTGCTGCAGTCACTGAGACCTTTAGCGTAGGGCCGAGAACAGAGCTAGCAGGGAGCCGCACTGTTTAGCTGTCTGCAGTCATAGATGCCTGTGCATGCCCGGTTGCTGAATGTCAACCTGTATTATTAAATATTATTACTTGAGCCAAAAAAACATATAAAATTATAACTTCAAACTCACATAAAATCTCAACAATAACAATCTTACAAAAATAACAACTCCACCCCTGTAAACAATGAAACAATACCCACCTATTCCCTCACCTCATAAGCTGCAGGTCCTGAAAGGCAAGGTCTGTCAAATACCCAGAACTACTTTTTATCCATTGGAACTATAATGGCCCATAGCCGTCCAAAACCGCCTCAGGGATCATAGCCATTAATTGTTGAGTGACACTTACAAAACATATTTTTTACCTTTAAAACCGTGACCACACCATAAATGGTTCACCCCCACCTTCTACATACAGACCAAGACCCTTGCCCTCCTGTACCCCAAATGCCTCACCTCAACACCATTTATACCTTTATCCAATAGCCATTTAAAGCGCAGAGTGGGTAGGAAAACTTTTCCTTTTTCTAAACTGCTCCAGAACTTTCCTTATTTCCTTACCTTATACCCCTTTCTCTCCATAAACACCTGGGCGCTTACCCCGAGCCTGGTTCGGGGTAAGAAAACTTGCTGAAAGCATTTACCCCGAACCAGGTTAACCAGGATTTTAGCAGGTAGCTAAAAATAGAAACAAGCGTATATTGATTGTGTGTTTCAAACTTTATTATATTCAGAATATCTACTAGACCCTTGTTCGGACATATTTCTGTAAGTTACAGGTCTACAATTTAAAAAAACAAATTTCATGAAAAACAGTATACCGCTTTTAGTACAGAAATCCAGACATCAGTGAAATGCCCAGGAGCCTAATTAAATCTACAACTTCCTCTACCTGCCAATCCCTATTCTGACCCCTTCCCTGATGCTATCCTTCCCCAAATTTAACCCCTCCTCTACTGATTACTCTTCTCACTCCATCATATAGGCCCTCTGCTTATCCTTTCTTTCTGCTGTAAACCTACCTTTTTAATTTGTCTATTCTAGACTGCTCGGTTCACAAAAGCCTATTGTTAACAAAGATCAATATTTTAAGCTATAACTTATGGCCAGTTTACACTGGTATATTACAAAGTTTAAATGTGAATTGGAAGACATTGTATATACACATACATTATACATATACATTCATTTTAAATAGGCAACAAAAGCACCTAAAATGATGCATAATATATTTTTAGTGCATATCCTTTATAATTTTCTGCATTAGGGTGCTAATAATTTTAATGTCACCCCAAAACAGTGCATGTGTTGCTGAGCATTTTGGGCTCGCCACGCAACTTAACAAACTCACGTTTAGCTTGCCAAACTTCTAGTTTTCTTTCTCAGAACACGCTAGTAAAGTTTAGGGGCGAGTAGGTGATATTTACCACAATTTTTTTTTTTTTAATATTTTATAAACAGTCAGGAATTGCAGGGATGCAGACAGTGAGGTGGGTAAAAACTGGGTGGCCCTAGGTGTCAAAAAGGGTAAAACCTCAGCTGTAGCCATCACATTAGTGCCTCCAGCACACTCCAGCATGATAGATTGATGAACAACTGATTGAGAATGATCACTGTGTATTTTTTTAGATTATTTCGTCATCTATCAATCTACCATGCTAATTGTGCTTGTCTCCCCCCATCCCTTTCAATTGAACATGTGTACAGTGCCTATTTGTTTATCTGTCACTGGAAACTATCACAAAAGATAATTTCCAGCAAAAATCATCTAACGTCATTGGAATTTAGCAGTTTTTGTTTAGCATTTTTTAGCAGACTTTTACAGGGCTTTAGCAGGTGAAGAGAAGTTTCTAGAGTGCAGTTCTAGAGAATAGAGCATCTTCTAGAGCAGAGGTAGGCCAACTCCGGCCTTTAGGCCGAATACGGCCTAGCCAGTATTCCAGTCTGACCTAACGCCCCCCTAGTTATTTATCGTTGGATCCAGCCTAATTGAATTGTCGCTTTATCGCGAGTTCCATTGATATTATCGATATCATCTAGTTCCCGCACAGAAACCCCAATTACTATGCCTAAAGAGCAGACGGAACGTGCAGCTACCAGTCTCCAGAAGGTTGACCTCGAACACTGTGTCCTCAACCCGAATGGACTGACAATATTCTTCGTCAAACAAAGGCAACAAAGTCATGTGTTTAGTGTGCAACGACACCAAAGCAAAGAAAATCTTTGGCTTGAGATATTCTCTATGTGCTTGACATCAGTCTACTCCAAACACTCTGATTAAAATATATAAATAAATATAAAACATGTCAATGTCTTTAATATGAAATTATTTCATTTGGAATTTTTCAGCAACCCCAATCACCCAGGGATCTGATTACTGTGCGGAAATGCAGGCTGGGATATTTGACTTCCAGGAATGATGTGGAAAAGCAATGGAATCATGTTTCAGTGGTTAGTGACATGGCTGCAAGTGCTCTCGTGACTAATGAATGATTGTCGTTTGCCACCAGCTTGAAAACAGGAAGCGATTCACATGAGCTAACACTCTAATTCACCCCAGCTGTGTTTTTCAGGAAATCAAACCCATCACACTGTCGGCTGATCACATGACTATTATAATAGAAGTTTTGGGAAAGCGAGGAAGTTTTCTTCACATTAATTAAGTCATTTTTCTGTGTTGTAAGATTAAACATGAACTCTGCTCTAATTAAAAAAAAAAGCAGGACGTTGCGCAATGACAACCAAATTATTCCATCACCCCTATCGTCTGCACTTCTGAATATGCTGGGTGATTTAAAGAGAACATGTTACAACTGGCCTTGGCAGTTGTCTGTATATGATTATAATATTGATTATAATTAGGCAGGATTCCCATGAATTAATCAGAAGGTACAAGTTTATTTCTTGCTTTATCGATCGGCTTGAAAAAAAAAAAAAAAGAGGGGTTTAGGTACTAGAAAGTAATATGAAAAAAAAATTGGTTCTAACAAATTTAGTCTATTCTGAATTAATCAAAAACTGCCCATTACATCATGAGGGCTGTGGGGGGGGGGGGGGGGGATAAGTCCATGAACCAAATGTGACTTAAAAAATTTTGTCTCAAACCCTGACACGTTTGGGTGTGTTTTTGGGCTTGTAACTGTGGTAAACAGTGAGGACACAGAACAACAAGCAAATTTGTTTTCAATTTAGAGTGAGAAAAAAATGTAGTCAGTAATAGCAGTTTCCATTTTCATTTCAAGAAAAGTTTAGTGGGTTTTAAATCTTCCAAATTTTTTTATTGTAATAAATATAAAAAAATGAAAACAATCCAATAGAGCAGGGGTGTCAAATTAAAATTTTATTAAGATACATAGTCTTAGTAGAAGTATAGATCCTCAACCCTGGGACACCATTTTTTGTCTTCTTGAAGCATAAACATATAATTCCCATCTTTCATTAAATTGTCCCCCTTCTGCATCAACTTTTCCCTTGTTGGACATTTTAGGTGTAATTGCTTTTTTGTTCTTGGCAGCTTTTTTGAGGTAGGTGTACCTGACCCATCTTGGCTTGTCTTGGCCTGTCTATATGAGGGGACTGGAGCTACTGACTTTGCTGAGGTAGAGGCCTGTGTCTCTGAGTCTTGAGACATTGCTAATGTAGCATCCCACTGAGATTCCATAACTGGAGCAGCAGCAGCATACTACTAACAGCAGGATCGGGACTCTGGCACAACCATGCTTAGTGCTAGTTCTACCTAGCTTTCTAGGCCAGCCGGATTCGGCCCGTGGGCTTTTTGTTTGACACCTGTGAAATAGAGGGTCCTTTTTGTGGCTCAGTGCAACAACTCCACCTCTCTGTTAAATATTATCCCTACAAGCAGTGCATTGTTTTCACTAAGTCAACCGAATCATAGACGTGCATTGTAAGAAAAAGCAGTAAAGTGCAACCATTGTGTAGTACTGCAGACCAGAAATCAGAACAGGTAGTTGTCATGAGTAAAATAAATGCCCTGTATATTATACAAACTATGCATGGAATGATAATTTTTAACATATGATAAAATGATTGGAATCAGGTTGATTTTATGTTTATCTAAACAAAGTTCTCTTTAAAGTACAGATAAAGCTTTTATATGTAAAATTAAATATATATGAAATGTATTTGGTGTATTCATTTTATCATATATAACACAGTTGATACGTTTATTCACAGTAAGGTCATGTAAACCATTTATTTGGGCTAATAATAAATTGCAACCAATCTAAAAATAAACATGTGCTACTTTTCCTAACATAGCATACCAAAATGCATGTAGTTCCTCAACTATGGTAGAGAATATGAAGACGTTTCTTTTAATAACAAAACCCCCGATGACACCCACCCACTGTAATAAATCACACTACAACTTTTTTTGGAAAAAAATTTGGCCATAGCAGCCCATTTTATTGCTATAACCTTTTTAAATCCAAAATTTGTTTACCAAAACTTTACAAACTTTTAACATTTAAAATTATTTACACCTTTTATTTAACCTTTTCAACCATTTTAAAACAGTTATATTTTTTATTAACGGTCCATGAGCGTACCCTTTCTCCTGCTAACTCAAAATATCGTTCCCCCAAAACAGGCTCCCAGCTGCTACTACGCCGGCTCGGGACCCAACCAGCGGGCATCTTCCGCTCCCTCCTTGCCCCACGACAACCCAGTGTCGTGTGGGGCTCCGTTTTCCAGAACTCCATACCTTGATGGGTTCTCAACCCTCCATTGTAGTTGTTTTATTTTAAACTCCCATGCACCAACCAACGAAGCGCCACCAGCCGCAAGCATGACCTCCTTATGCTTGCGAGCACTCCCACACCCGCACCGCCTTGTGAACCCCCTCCTGCAAAGCTAACAGCCACAACTCAGTCCCCACCGCATTCAGGTGTACCCCATCCCCCCGTAAGAACAGATGCGCCTCCTTTTCCAACTCCTTGTGTCGCACCACCAAACCTCCAATCCTGTTAACAAACCTCCCCACCTCCTTATTAATTTTAATACGGGCCCTATTCAATCGCTCCACAGACCTTGCATTCCGCCACACCAATCTCGCCACTATGTCTGACCATAAAAACACTGTGTTGGGAAACAGCCCACGCAACCGCAGAAAATCAAATTTGATGTCCCGGATAAGCTCACGCATGGACCGGGAGCCTACATCATTCCCCCCCGCGTGAATCACCACCACACTGGGCGGTCTGTCCAAACGAGCAAACCTGCTGACTTCAGGCAACACCCGGCTCCACTGCATTCCTGGGATTCCTATCCACCGAACCTGAGCAGTCTCCCGTGGCACACCCAACTGCCGTCCATTCGGCCGCATATCAGCCCGCCTGCAACCCCAGTAAACAAAAGAGTGTCCCAGGATCCAGACAAGACACTCCTGGTAACCTGAAAAGAGAACAATTAACAATAAAGGCGACTTATGCTGCCCACAAACAACTGCCTTCAACCCCACCAACAAGCCAGGCCCCTCCCCAACACAAGTAACCCCCACCACTGTTAACAGCCACCGCCACTGTACTAAAACCAGTGAGGGCAGATATACAGTTTAAAACGCCGCGATTCCCACCTTCCGATGCGCTTGATGACTTCCTCACCAAGCCCCCATCTGGCAGCCTCCGTAGCGGCCCCAATCCGAAAGGAATGCGATGAATACTCACCCACCGCCCTGCCAGAAGCCGCGATACATTTTTTGAATACTGCCACAAACTGAAAACGAGAAACAAAAGCACCATTCGCATGAACAAAAAATGGTCCCGGCGTTTGTGGCCGTACACCCCAATACTCACCCACCGCACCTTCTGGACAAGCCATTGACCCTGGAACCGCGTGCAGTTCCAACTGTACCCCTCTCCCAGTTTGGTCGGTTTTTGACCGCCGTATCCAAATAACCACCCTATGTGCCTCTAACACCACATCCTCCACCATCAACCCCCCATGTCTAACCTTACTGGGGCTGACTACCTCCCCCACCCAAAGAGCAGCAAAAAACATCACCACAAATAATGCCCTAAACAAAATACCTTCAAAGACATCCCCACATTGTAACCCCACCTGATGCAACAAGTCAACCAACATCAAAAAAGACACAGGCCTCCTCTTGTCCTTGCGCACACTTCCTCTGCGGTAGCCCCTCATAGCTTGTTTCACCGCAAAATCCTTGGTCCCATCCCGCCAACCCATCAACTTGAAAAAAAAGGCCAACGCAGACAGCTTCTTTGCCATGGCCGACCCAGAAACACCCCTCCGAAAGTTACTAACTATAAATAAAAGCACAGCTGTCACACTTCCTTTTGGGTCTCCCTCCAACACTTCAGACTGCAAGAACAAAAACCATTCCCTCCACGTTCCCACATACGATTTCCACGTTCCAGAGCTGACCGATCGTTGTATTAACCCCGCGATGATCCCCAAACCACTTTCCAGACCTCCGGAGGGCAAGACGCGCCCTTCTCTTCCGCCAAAGGTGCTGCTTCCCGAAACCTTCCCCACTGAAAACGAGAAAGAGAATCAGCGATTATATTGTCTCTGCCCGGCACATGAACCGCTTTTACCCATATATTAAGCTGTAGACACAAAAGTACCATGTACCTGAGTAAGCAAATAACTAGCGGAGAAGATGCTGAATTGTTATTAATGGCCTCCACCACCCCCATGTTATCACAGAGCAAATGAACCTTACGATTACTGAGTTCAGAACCCCACAACACCAGCCCCACCACTATAGGGAACAACTCTAGCAACACCAAGTTTTTGCAAAACCCCTCGCTCCTCCACTCCTCCGGCCAGGGTTCAGCACTCCACTTACCCCGAAAATAAACGCCATAGCCAAAAGCTCCCTCCGCATCCTTCAAGAGTTCCTAAGCCACGTTGTCCACTGCCTCCTCCATCCACACTGAACGGCCATTGTACTGTCCCAAAAATGTGTGCCATACTCTCAGGTCCTCCTTTAACACCCTAGTCAATCTGATAAAGTGATGCAGAGACTTTATACCTGCCGTCGCCGCCGCAAGCCTGGGACAAAATATACATCCTATAGGCATTATTCGACAGGCAAAATTCAATTTTCCCAGCAGCGACTGCAAGTCCCGTAGTGTAATTTTTTTCAACTGCAGCGCTCGCACCACCCCCATGTGCAAATCCAACACCTTATCATCCGGTAACCTACACTCCATCCGCTGAGAATCCAGCACAATACCCAGAAAACACAACTGCGTAGTAGGAAGCACCGTTTTTTCCCCTGCCAATGGCACTCCAAAAACCTTAGTAACATCCTCCAAACAGCTTAACAAAGAAGCACAGACAAACGATCCAGCCGGACCGATACACAAAAAATCATCAAGGTAATGCAAAATAGAATGGATTCCTGACACCCTCTTAACCACCCATTCTATAAAAGTGCTAAACATTTCGAACAAAGCACAAGATATTGAACAACCCATAGGCAAACATTTATCAACAAAAAACTCCCCTTGCCACTCATAACCCAACAAGCGAAAACAGTCCGGGTGCACCGGCAACAATCTGAATGCTGCTTCTATGTCAGCTTTTGCCATCAAACAATCCTTACTCGCCTTCCGAACCAAAGCCACCGCCTTGTCAAACGAAGTGTACGCCACTTTGCACAACTTTGGGAACGATAAATGATGAATCATCCTAAACTGCCCCGGTTCCTTCTTCGGCACCACACCCAGAGGAGACACCACCAAATCAGGAAAAGGAGGTTCTGCAAACGGGCCAGCCATCCTACCCAAGGCTACCTCCTTCTCCAACTTGGCCCATACAACCCCAGGGTTCCTCAACACAGAAAGTAAATTCCTAGCTCTGGGAGGCACTCCAGTCAAACTGCAAGGAATCCTAAAACCGTGTGTAAATCCCAGTTCCAGCTCCCTCACCGCCCCCCGTCTAGGATACTTACCGAGGAAAAACACCATGTTTTCCACTATCACCGGGGTCCTCCCTCTTACCCGCAGGCTCCCCCGGTCGTCCCTTTCCTCTTCCCGAGCAACGCGACAATGGGTGAAGGCCCCCGCATCCTGAACATTCATGTTTGAAACGACAAGAGGTTCCAAACTTACAAGCTCCCTCGTTGTAAATCCAGCATAATCCCTTCCGCTTCCCTGCCGGGGGCCCCCCAAAGCTGGAACCCCCAGCCCCCCCAAGAAACGACTGCGGGATCATACGCGCCGACGTCATCAATTTCATCCAAAGACTAATGTCTTTATGATCCCACTGCATCCCTGGGCGCATGGCTTTGCGCTGCCGAAACTGTTCGTCATAGCGAAGCCAGGCCACCCCCCCATAAATCCTGTGTGCCTCGCTAATGGCATCAAGGTAGCAAAAAAGTGCCGAACAGTTCTCCGGCGCCTTCTCACCAATGAAACTAGCCATAATAGCAAAAGCTTGTAACCAATTCTGAAAAGTGCGCGGTATAGACCGCCACAGCCCTTTCTCCTCCCCTTGCCGCTTACCCTCACTTACCCTGGCATCACGGGCATCAAAACGCTCCACCGGTAACAGAGAAAAAATTTCCACATACTCACCCTTCGTAATGCGTTCACGGACCTCCTGCGACAGATGCGACCCCAGCGGCCCCTCAAAGCATACATACACCTCCCCCTTTGCTCCATCCATCCGTCCCCAGCGGCCATACCTTGTCTTTTTTCCCCTTCTAAGGGCCCAGTCCCAACGGCCCCCCCTTCTGAATGCACGGACGGCGGGGATGACACTACACCATCCCCCGTACTGTGCATTCCCCAACCACTGATGGGGGTCTATTACCAGGTACACAGTCCCAACCAACCCCCACCCCAACCTCCGCCTGCCCCGCTGGTTGCTTGCCCACATCCCCAAACTTCAACAACAGTGCATGCAACCCCTGCAATAAACTGCTAGCTTCTAAACCCAACCCTCCCCCAACCCCTGCCCCAGTCCCCAAATGACCCTCGCCTGCCCCCCTGTCCTTCCCCACAGTGCTGACCCCAAATGTTAAATTTTTTTTCCACCCCCTCCCCCCCGGGCACCCCAGACCCTGCACAACTCATCAGGCTGCCCAGGACCATGCGGTCCCGCAGCCGCTGAAGACACCCCTGGTTGGCGACATTCCCCCTCCTCATCTGATCCGGTCAGCTCCCCTTCGGATCTGTGTTCAGGAGGCAGAGCGGTCTCCTCCTCCTCCGACTCGGAACGCCGCCTGATGACGTCACATCCGGGTCGCCCCTGCAACCTGGAACTTCCGGTTTCGCGGCCTGCACTTCCGGTCCTGCGTCTCCGTTGCTCAGTCCCTTCGGAGCCAGGGAGCAGGCAAGATGTGGCTCCTCTCCTGGAATCCCCTGCAGAGGCATCTACCGGACCACCAATGGGGGCACCAGCTGTCCTGGCCAACAAGCTCGGTCCCGAACTGCGGGCTTCATTCCTCCCCCGCCGAGCTCCACCCCCCGCAGGAGGGGGGGCTGCCGGTTCTCTGACTGGAATTCGCCTGGAACGGACTCCTGATGAGGAAGGACCAGGAAGAGGATCCTCCATAGTGTCCCGCCGAAGGTGAGGATTCCTCCCGGTACCCCCGCAAGCCCTGACAGAGCTTTTCTTGACAGGGGGACACGAAGGGTCCCGGCTGGGGCTCCTAGGGCGGCGCTCGACACTAGGTAAGGGGGAACTGGGGCTGTAGCGCTCCGGCGGCCGAGAACGCCGAGCGCGTTGTGGAGCGGGTGGTCTGGTACGAACCACCTGCTGCCCCCCTCCATTAGCCGACTCAATTTGTGCTTGAAGCCAGGCCACTCCATGTCTCTCCGCCTCAGCTCGCAGTTGTCCAAGGATCAGGTCAATGTCGGCCATAGCCACTTCAGATACTGGGAAACGTAACAAATTCTCTTCAACCCCTTATTCCTCAGCAACTGACCTCTCCCCTCAGTTGACCCACCTTTATAAATGCCCTTTTGGACCCGCCCCTCAGGACCATCACACCCCCTCCTTGACCAATCATTTTAAAAAACAACACATTAACCCTTCCTCTCACCGCCTCCCCTTCTCACCCAGTCATGTGGCCTTTCGCCTATATATATTTTTTTTTTTTTTTTTTATATAGCTACAGGCCATCTTACTGTTCATTGTGGTTGCCTTGGTGCATGTACAGCAGAGGAGCATTGTCCTAATGCTTGGGGTGCCATTTAGGAAAATGGCAGAGTAATGTTCCTAATGTGAATTGAATAATGTGTGCATTATGTGTTGTGGTAAAATGTGTAACTGAAACAACGTACAATGCACAGATGTAAATGTTGGTCCAAATCGTCTATTAGAACTAATACTTTTCTAGTGCACAAAATAAAAGTTACTGATTGGATACAACAAGTAACTGCTTTATATAATTTTTTTTAAATTTATTTTTCATATACTCTGTGCAGCCTAACATATATATAGATTTAGAAACCAGTGAGGCCAGGAGCATGTCTTACTGTACAAAAATGAAAAAGAAATGGGTCATGCGATTAGTTTCCATCGTCTGACTCTTGCAAGAATCTTAATGCTGCGCAGACATCTGCAACACATCAGAGAGGGTGGGTTGGGTGTGAGATCTGTCCACATGCCAAGTGCTCAGACAATGAGCATGAAATTTTCTATTTCTAGGCCTCCAGTGACGCAGGAAGGCCTAGGCCTTGTTACGTCAGTCTGCAAGCTGCCAATACAACAACAACAAGACGTGTCTCACAGGGGAAAGACTTTCCCGCTGACTTGCACCCACCACAGATTCTTCTTCACAGAGTCCAGTCAGGAAAAAAAGAGTCTCTGTTTTCAGTTGTGAGTCAGGCTCCAGGTGAAACTGTGCAGCACTTATCATGCAAGACCACCATCCACAGCCTGGCCTTCCTGAATGAGCAATAAATAGCTCACAGGTCAGAATAGGGACTCAGAAAGTAAAAAAAAACCCATGACAAAATGGGTGGGAGCTGTGTTTATTTTTGTAAGCACTAACGTAAGGTATTGAACTCAAAGGCTTGCATGCTTGTCCTGTGGGGGATGTGCAGATCAACATGC
The DNA here is from genome assembly GCF_032062135.1 of Pyxicephalus adspersus. Lineage (NCBI taxonomy): Eukaryota > Metazoa > Chordata > Amphibia > Anura > Pyxicephalidae > Pyxicephalus > Pyxicephalus adspersus. The sequence goes on along the minus strand of NC_092871.1, from coordinate 57,983,736 downwards.
AGCCCAGATGATATGTGGGTGTACCACACTTTTTTTTTGTTGAGACATCCATCTTCAGATTTACCTGATGGATATTTGAAAATACAAACGAATGGCATAATGAACGTGAAAATGTTAGGGTACCCTCAGTCACGTGTCAGTAGCGTATATCTATGGTGTATAAGCCATATTTCATTCATCACACACATTCCTCTATACATCATTAATATCAGTAAATATAAAATTGGACGAAGGTTGTGTCTGAATATTGGAAATACTGTATAGTATGTAAAAAAAATATATATTTAATGTGGTGAAACATGGAAATAGCATTTTGCTTTCAGGTTCACAGGACCCCAGGGAACACAATAAGGCTCTAAAAAAATATGACTTGATGATACGTATGCATAATGTGTATTGCTAAAAATACAAAGGCTATACATAAAGAATCATAAAATACCCAAAAACTGTTATGAGAGTAAATGTGACAATATGTGGGCAACAAATGTGCAAATGTGATAATGTGCAGGCAACTGTGACAACGTTGGCTACAATACTCACCCAATCAGCTACCCCTAAAAAAATTATATCTCAAAGTAATCATCTCCCTGCATAGCCTGAATGGTTGCTAAGGCAGAGTCATGGCCAAAATGACCCAAAGCTTTGTAGAATCCCCCCTCCCCCCTTCCACAATGGTAATGTGCATTGTAGGCATCAGGTGCAGTCATTAACCAAACCAAACTAAACTTTACCTGTTTTCTATGATTCAGTATGTGTAATGATGTGTGAAGATATTGAAGGCAATCTTTCTTTTTTTTTAGATGACTTCCAACTGACAAAATGCATGGTGCTCAGATAGTTTCAAAACGTTTTTTTTCCCAGAGATTGGTTTACACACTCATGGGCAATTTTATTAGACACACCTTGGTAATATTGGGTTGAAACCCCTTTTGCATTACTGTCAAAATGTCTTTGTTGCATTGAGCCAATGGGTTGCAGGTGTTATTCCTCAGTTAAGCCGCATACACACGTGCAATTCTTGTCGTTGGAAAGGATCATTCACGATCCTTTCCAACGATAGGAACCGCAAGATGCATGAACGAGTGCTGTACATACAGCACCGTTCTGCTCTATGGAGAGGGGAAAGGAAGAGCGACAGAGCGGCACCCTGATGCGCGCTCTCCCCCTTCCCTTGCATTATGATCACTCATCTTTCATCGTCCGTGGATCCCCCAGGACGGATCCACAGACGATGAATGACCTGGGCTGTACACACGCCAGATTCTCGCCCAATATCTGGCCGATGCCGATTATCGGGCGAGAAAAATTTGACGTGTGTACGCAGCTTAACATTCCTCAGGCATTTTGGTCCATATTGACATTGCATCACATCATAGCATCACACAGTTGATGCAGATTTGTCAGCTACACATCCCAAAGGATGGACTATTGGATTGAGATCTGATGACCGTGGAGGCTGTTTGCAAGCTCATTGTTATGTTTAAAAGAAAACAGTTGAAGATTTTTTGAGTTTTGTGACATTCTACATTATAATGCTGGAAGTAGCATTAGATGGGTACACTGTGGTCACAAAGGGATGGACAAGTGCAACAACAATACAAAGGTAGGCTGTGGCATTTCAACACTGCTTATTTGGTACAAAGGAGCCTGAAGTGTGCCAGGTAAATATCCCCTATACCATTACATTGAAAGGCAGGATGGAACCATGCTTTCATGTTATTCATTCCACATTCGGCCATCTAAATATTGCAGCAGAAGTAGAGACTCATCAGATAATTCAATGTTTTACAATCTTTCCTTGTCAAGTTTTGGTGAGCCTGTGCCAATTGTAGCTTCAGGTGTCTGTTATTAACTGACAGGGGCGGCATCTCATGTGATCTGCTGTTGAAGCCCATCTGCTTCAAAAATTGGATGTGTTGTGCATTCAGAGATGCTCTTCTGCACACCTCAGTTGCAACAAGTGAGTATTTGAGTAACTGTTACTTTTCTATCAGCTCAAACTAGGCTGGCCATGCTCTTCTCACTTAAGGCATAAACAATGCATTTTCACCCAGAGAACTGCCGCTCATTGGATAATTTCCTGTTCTCAGACCTTTTCTTTGTAAACCCTGGAGATGGCTGTGTGTGAAAATCCAAGCATATCAGTAGATTATAAAATAATCAGACTAGCCCTGGCACCAACAATCATGCCATGTTCAAAGTCACCTAAATCACCTTTCTTCCCCATTCTACAGCTCAGTTTGAACCTTAGCAAGTTGTCTTGACACATGTCTACATATATATATATATATATATATATATATATATATATATAAAATAAACTGGCTATTGGGTGTATATACGTAATTGTGGGAACAAGTGCTTGCAGTCAACAAATAATCCTCAAGTATCCATTTGAGTATATGGTGAGATATACACATATCTAAATTTATAACACGAAATATAACCTAAGCTTACTTTTTGAAATCAAAAGATAAAAAATAAAAAATATTTCAAATAAATATGCATTACTCCTGTTCTGATTTTCAGACTCTCATTGATCATCACCATGGGCAGCATGGTGGCTCAGGTCTAGGTCCTAGGTTCGAATCCCAGCCAGGACACTATCTGCATGGAGTTTGCAGGTTCTCCCCGTGTCTGCATGGGTTGCCTCCGGGTACTCCGGTTTCCTCCCACATCCCAAAAACATGCAGTTAGGTTAATTGGCTTCCCCCTAAATTGACCTTAGACTACATTAACAACATATGACTATAGTAGGGACATTAGATTGTGAGCTCCTTTTAGGGACAGTTAGTGACACGACTATGGACTTTGTACAGCGCTGCGTAATATGATGGTGCTATATAAATACTGTATAATAATAATAATAATAATCAACTATTTGGTAAATGGTAGTCCCCCAGCTGTCAAACTTATCTTCTGGCTGTATTATTTTGATTCACCGACCCCAAAGATTGTTAGTGAATGCTGACTTTCTTTATCTTCATATTTCTTCTGGGTTTTCTGGGTTATCAATTTAGAAAATATTAAGCTCATGTAATAATTAAGCACTCATGCTAATTTGCCTTGGATTAGGACAGCAGTTTACTATTACTATACCGAAATATGCATGTTTTTATTTTTGGGGATGAAATGCATCATAACAAACATCATGTGCATTGTAATGACCTCCTGGGCATTTGCATAGTGCGTTGGGGTGTTTTTCACAATAAAATGTACTGTACTGCACACTGCAAGGTAAAAGACACATTGCATTGCATGTTACTGTACCATATAAGTTTAAAAGGGCCATAAAGCCCATAAATCAAACAATTGGGTCAGAAGGTCAAACATAGCAACCCTGCATTTCTCTTGGAAAAAGTTTTATCAGAACAAACCTGGCACTTTAACACATTTGACTGTCTATGGGGAACTTAGGTGCTTGATGAATATTCTGGATTCTCTTTAAAGCCCTAGTATTATTAATTTTTCCCCCTTTCAATATGTAACGTAACCTTCCAATGTGTTTTTTCAAGCCAAGGTCAGACCCGATCAGCAGGACCTATAGGGGAAATAACATTTTCAATATTCTAATGTGTCATATGCATAAACAAATACCCAATCGTATGCAGAGAAAATATTTACATACTAGTTGTTAACTGAATGTGTAGTCATTTGTTTTCCTACATTAAGAACTCATTGACAAGGAAAATGTTGCACACAACTCTAGGTCTGAGTCACAACATTGTTTTAAAATGTGGAAACAGGTCAAAATTCCTAGCAAAGGAGATTTGGGTTTAGAAAGTGCTTATTGAGTCATTTTGTGAAATTTAATGGAACAATATTTTTAAATGAAATTTAAATCTTTATATGCATGCTATTCCATATTTTTAGGATTGAATGAAGCAAATTTAATACATTAGAAGATTCACGTTATAATGACTATAAATGTGACAACGCAATCGGCATCTCAAAATAACAACAGGGAAAATGTTTTTATTAATATTGTTATTATTATTATAAATACATTTTTATTCAATTTTCCACAGTTTTATAAACAACACAGACATGAACAAACAATAAAAATATTCATTGAAAAAAAGGTGGGGGGATGCAATACAAAATAAAGCAGTAATAATAAAGACAAAACAAGACAAAAATCTGAAGACCATAAGGCACATAGCTGGAAAATACTATACATGTAGCTCAATCAGCAGTTATCTTCTCCATATTCATAGTATCTGTCATTTGTGACATACCAGCAGCGAAACTCAATATAGGTTTCCACCAAGCAAATGCTATAACTAGTCTAGTTGCAAGAAATACATGGGAAATCAACCAGTTTGCATGTTTACCAACCAAAGAGACAGGTTTATGTAAAAATGCTTCCCAGGGGTTCTTGTGTGTGGTAATTTGCAGTATGGTGCGGAGATGATTGTACATGCGTATCCATAAACGTTTAAAAACATAACATTCCCATTAAATATGGAGAAAGGTACCTGTTGCTGTACAACTCCAAAAGCACCTTGAAGAACCTCGAGACAAATTTTGCAGTTTAACCCGGGGCCATGTACCAACAAAGCAACATTGGTGGAGCATGAGGAAATAGCCTGCCAGATCGCACCCCAGTCCTCAGAAGAAAGGGTAGTTCCCAGATCTGCCTACCACTTTTCCCTATATAATAGTTTCTGGGGCCTGGCCTTAACCAGAGCTATATATATATATATATATATATATATATATATATATATATATATAGGATACCAAGCCCACCGATTGTGGGTTCCTTAAACAGCAAGCATCAAAGGGTGTTGATGAAAAGGGATTCCCTTTGGACTCTCTCAATCAAGATCTTATCTGCCAATATCGAAAGAAGTTCCTGTCTGGGAGGGACCAATGTTCCTTCATATACGTCTTGACCCCAGAAAAAGTAAGAAAGCCATATACATGACGGACAGGTCTATTTTCCCACCAGGTAAAAGCCTGAGGATTGTCAAAAGCTGTTACAAATAAAGGGCATTTTAGCACTCCTAATAGCAGAGTGTGTGGAGAAATTAAACCAGCTGGGGATTTTTCCCGATCCCATATGCCCAGTTTATAAGACAAGGTTATAAATCGGTGTTGAGGGGTATTCAGCTTTGTATAACTGTGCCCAGATAGGTAGTTCCTTGGTACTGTGGATTGTCACCAATGGAGCCAACTGAGCTGCCAGGTAATATTTGCAAAGATTAGGGATTGACAATCCGCCAGATAGTTTAGGAAGGTACAATACCTTTTCTGACACTCTTGGTCTGCGTGGATGCCAGATAAGATTCAGAATTTTCTGCTGTTCCAGAGGAAGAGCATGTGCTTGAACAGGGATTGGAAGCGTGCGAAAAATTTAAAGCAATTTAGGTAAATAGGTCATTTTATCAGCATGTATTTACCTATCCGGAAGATAGGAAATGCCTCCCACTTAAGCAATATTTTTCGATAATTCCTTAAATAAAGGAGGATAATACACCTGATACAGGGAAGATAAACAAGAAGAAATACTGACCCCCAGGTAAGGGATAACGTCCACCCATTGGAAGACAAAATTTAGTTTCAATAACATAACAACCTGTTCTGGCAAAGATACATCAAGCACTTTTGATTTGGCATCCTTCACCGTAAGCCATGAAAACTGTGCAAACGCTGGCAATATGGAGCATTAATTAGGGAGTGAAGTCACCAGAGATGATACAAAAATATATCATCCACAAATAACATAATTTTATGTTCTATAATATTGGTTGGAACTCCTTTTATGTCTGGATTTGCCCGAATAGCTGCAGCCAGGGGTTCCTATCTGTCGTAGATTAATAGATTAAAAAAAATTTCAGCTAAGGATTCTTCAAATGAGTGGGGAGATGAATATATTTGAGGGAGTCTCGATTGGAACTCCTGGAGAATCTTCACAGTAATATTAGTGAGATGTTTCGTGGGCGTAATGGGGGTTGATTTTGGTGCCAATTAGCGTAGACACTTAGCTAGGATTGGGCCCGCTTATTACTGCATTGATAAAACTTTTGTCTAGACCATCTCAGCTGACATTCCGAAGACTGAATTTAAAAGAGGGCAACTCTTGTGACGACACTAGGAGCTAGCTTGTGTAATTGCACTGCCCTGTGATAATCTGCCTCCAACTGACCCTTGGTTCAATGCAAAAAACTCCCATGAGGTAGCTCCTAATTTTTGTACCATATCTACATGAGACAATAAAGAATCGTTGATGTGAGAATCTTAAAGATTCTTAAAATCCTAAAGATCTTAAAGATTACTACAGGATCATTATTGGACCAGGATACTACCGGGATGTGGGCCCTAAGGAGCTGAGGGAGCGAAGAGTGTGGTGCCCAAACATGATCAATTCGAGAATAGGTATCATGAGGAGCTGAATAAAATGTGTAATCTCGGGCAAGAGGATGGAGTTTCCTCTTCAAGTCCACAAGGCCAACTTCCCTAAAGACCTCAAGGATAGCCAAGCAATCCTGCAAAGATGTCCTAGGTGACCTAGAGGATCTATCAAGTTTAGGATTAGGGGCAAAATCAGAATCAAAATGCCTTCAACATATTGCTTGGTCTCAGTGAACATTTTTTGAAAAAAGGATACCTGTGGAAAATTGGGTGTATAATAGGACAGCAGTGTAATCTAAGAAATTTGTAAGGTGCCTTGCAAAAGCAGATATCTACCTTCGGGGTCTGCAAATTTGGTGGTACAAATAAATGGAACATTAGAATGTTAATGTTACTTCAGAACATTAAAAACATACACACAAAGACAAAATCGCAATGAAAAACAAAAAACTATGTAAGGAACTCCTTGACCTCGGGAGACCTTAAGCAAACAAGGATTTACTTCTAAAAAAAAAGAAAAGAATGATACGCAAACCTCGCACTAACAGTGAGGAGGCGACATTCTTATGGGGGAACATGTGTCATACAACTGGTTACACTGACATTGTGCCTGAGAAACCGCCTAGAAAAGGTTACCATGTGGGCACAGTACAATAGGCCCAACTTTGAGTCTTGTCCATAGTTGTGGTCCAAAAAATATAAAAATAAAGTCTTGTGGACAAAGGATCGAAAAAAATTAAAAATGAAAAGGGAAAACCCTGAAAAATACCAGAAAATAGGAACCAAACTGTAAGGACAGCAAAGACCTGAGTATATCCACAAAACAAAAGAGCAGGGTGGCTCAACCTGGAGATTTCAATTGGATAACTTGTGAGCCCAATCTTCCAACTGCTCTTTAAGGAGAGTAATCACCTTTTAGGCTTCTTCAAAATCATGCTCTAAACTTTCAAGAACCATGGTAGCGTCGTCTATCCTCATTTCTAAAGAGGCCGTGCGCTGCCCAGTTTCACTCAGGTCCCGACGCAGCTCCTTGGTTTCTTGGTTTCTTCCTGGATCATAGCTCTTATAGGTTGGAGAAGCATGGGGTCATTCTCAATTGCCTTACTGCTGGTTTGTAGCAATTCTAGCAAGGGAGGAGAAGGTGATGTGAGGAGCCGGAACCATCTTGGGGGAAGAGGATGAGAAGCCCGAGACAGTGGAATGGTGCTCCCATCAGAGTGGTCCCATCAGAGTGATGCCAGATGGGTTCCCAGTGCTAAGGGTAAGTGGCGGGTCAGCCGTAAAAAGATGCTTTTAATAGTGCAGGTAACCAGATATTGTGCTAAGCTGGCTAAGCCAACATTTATCTTTCTACGCTATGCTGATGCGCCCTGGGAAAATGTGTTTTAATCTCTTATTTATGGATCCATGCAAATCTAATTTATAGCATTGTACCCCCTAATAAACAGAGGAGGTGTACTGCAGGGTCCTCCCCACTTCTGCCCCCAACAATTTCCATTGACATAAATGTATGGGCTTGTCACAATTAGGTCATGTGCCCATAAATTTATAAATAACTTTGCTGTCACTTATAACACTTTGTGTTTAATGGCACAAACTTGTCTGTTTCATTCATTATTATAATTATTTAAAACTAGAATATATTAAATACAATGTTTTTAGAGCAATGGCTATTACTGTAGATACTAAGAAAAGTTTTATTCTGTGATCTGTTTATTTAAAACTAAGATGTAGAGAATAAACTAATACATATTTTTTTTTCAATGTTGCAAGACAGAAGATAAAAAAAAAAGTATTAAAAATTAAATAAATCAGTAGAGATGTTAAAAACTAACTAGTGAAAATACATAATAGAAAAAGAGGGTGTTATATAAAGGTAAGTAGGGTAAGAAATGGATTGCAAATGAAAATAGAGGATCCGAACTGATCCCCCTCAATCCAAGGCACGTTTTCCCAAAAACATGAGAAGTGCAAATTTTTTTGTCAGTTTCTCATTGGTCATAATTCCGTTGATTTCATTTGAACCTCTGCAAAGATTAGATTGAGTGTTTTCTATAGTTTGGCAGTCATTTGCTTGAATGCTTGCTTCTGCAGTATTTTCAATACAAAAACATAATCAAGTAAGGTTATAATGGAGAACATGTAAATATGGGTTAGGGAAAAGAAATGGGGATCTGGAATACTGGGGATTTATACATCCTCCAAAAAATCAACAGATTACCAAGAAAACAAGCTGATTATGGAGGTGCCTGGCTTGGCACAGGTAATAGGAAATCCCTTTGTTGGGGAAGATCATAAACATGTTATAGTAAAGTTAGGGTTAGAACTTCTGAGTTTTTATTGCTGTCCTAGCCTCCTTGTCCAAATTACAATCGGACTTCCTGTTTCATTCATGTGTGTTACAGGGAAAGGAACAAAAGGGAAATCTCTGCAATAGTGATCAGTGACAGAAATAGGAACCTGATATTGTTAATAAACAGTATTTATGTAGCGCCAACATATTACACAGCGCTTTACAAAGTCCATAGTAATTTCACTAGCTGTCCCTTGAAGGGGCTCACAGTCTAATGTCCCTACCATAGTTATTTGTCATTACCACAGTCTAAGGTAAATTTGGGGGGAAGGCAAATAACCTAACTCGATGTTTTTGGAATGTGGCAAGAAAACTAGTGTACCCAGAGGAAACCCACACAAACACAGGGAGAAGCTGCAAACTTCATGCAGATAGTGTTCTGGCTGAGATTTGAACCTGGGACCCAGCACTGCAAAGGCCAGAGTGCTAACCTCTAAACCACTGTGCTGCCCATTTTTATTTGCCCATGCTGATACATTTTTAATTTTCTCATCTCTAAAAAATGGTTAGCGTTATCCTTTTAGCCTGTTCGTGGAGTGGAATTCTGTTTTCTACTTTGCTTTGTTGACTTTCTTTATAATCATTTCTGTTCTACAATGAGAACAAGCTGATTGGTATGGGTCATTGTACAATTTTGTTGTTTACATTCAGTAAGTGGTTGAATTTACTTTATCGGACCTATTAGAGAGCCTTAGATATTCAGTAGGAGGTCAGTTGTTAATCATCATTGTGACATATCCTAGTTTACAGAACCCCTTGGAATATTCAACATAAGAACTATTTTTTTTTTCACCAGGCAGGATATTTATGTGAGTAGTAAACTTCCTGTGTCTGTGATTTATATGATTTCAACACAAGGTCATTTGATGGGTATAGTAAATATGTCACTGAACGCATGAAGAATGAGAAAGAGCAGAACAGAATTAAAGCTGATATCCAGGCAAGCAGCTAAAAACAAACCTAAAACACAAATATGGGGGTTCATAAGGGATGAGCAATAATGCCTGGATTTGGTTCATGGTAAGTTCTGTGAATCTTGTTGAACGTTCACAAGCTTTGCAGCCATCTCCAATAAATCCACTGGAGACAAATCTTGTTATTCAATCTTTTTTTGAGAGACAACTAAGCAAGCTTTTGTCAAACAAATGGCATTGAAAGACAAATAATGCCATGGGGACACATACCACATATGTTCACAAGCTTTGCAGCCATCTCCAATAAATCCACTGGAGACAAATCTTGTTATTCAATCCTTTTTTTGAGAGACAACTAAGCAAGCTATGGTCAAACAAATGGCATTGAAAAATAATGCCATGGGGACACATACCATTGCCAATAAAAAAACAGTATCAGTATTTGATCAAGAATACATAGAAAGTCAGGATACAGACGTGATTAAAACGGTTAATCTCTCATATGTTAGAAGTGATATGTATAGTTTTGATATCTAAACTCTGTGATGCTACAACAAAGTTTAGAACACTGTTCTAAAAAGCAGGTTTTTTTTTCATTTAAAATTCAATCCTTATAGGCAAATTTACACTGGCCGTTCTCGCTTAAAATTCAAAAAGCGAGAATGGCCGAATTCGCCACGAGATCGAGTTTTAAATTCTCGCTTGCTCATTCCTAGTCATGATTTATATTCTAGTACAGGACTACAAGTTCATTATCACAACATTTTGGAAGAATGTATAGTCTCTCAGCCTATGCAAACATTTTTCTTGTCAGTTCATTAGGTTGCAAGATGGCTATTGTGTCAGCAGCTTACAGCTGGTAATAGTGAACATAAGGGCAGAACATTAATTTGTGTCTGCCAAGAAAGATAATAACCCAAGAGGGTACTTCTGTTTATGGAAATAGATAAACATACACTCCAGTTTAAAATGAAACCTTAAGATGCAGCCTTTCTAAAGTCTAAAGTTTTGTTTTTTTTCCAAACATTGCTGTAATGAGCAAGTCCACTCAATGCCCCATGTCAGTAATCTGAATATCTAGGAACTCCTATATATATGCATGCATGCGCTATATAATGCAGAAGAAAAAATTCCTTGACACACTCATTATATGAAGCATTGCTGCCCTGCTGCCTATTAGAAAAAAGTGTTTCTACTAGAAAGACTCCCACAAATACCAATCAAATTCACCAATTCAAAATCATAGATTGGGAGTTTGAAAATGATTTGATACAAATTGCAGATGGAGAGGAAATTGACCAAGGCACTCTTATCACGACTCTTTAATTCTGACTTCTATAGATTATTGATATCTCATAATAATGCATACCTATGCTGAAAGGAATCCTGGCCTACCAATGATAACCAATCATGACAATGATGTAAAAAAAGGGGGCAGGTGAACAATCCAATAACATTTGTAATATTTGATGGATTGTAACCTAAACGGTGTGGATATTAGATTGCAGCTCCAATGCTGCTGGGAGATATTTAGGGGATTTTCAATGGCCTCATAATATTATAACTATGTAAAAGAAGGACATAAAAAACTTGCAGCATTATTAAACTTTCTCTAAGGTATCCGGTGTGTTAGTAAATGTAGCCACAAATAGCTTTCTGATCCCCTTTGTTATGAAAGTCCAGTAGAAGGGAAGTATGGACAATCTACCACTACTACCATACTATATAATGGTTACATCTCCTGTGCCATGTTCATACAGGAGCTAGAGGATCAGACCTCAAGAGGTTTATGTGGGATGATATATATAGCACAATGTATACTATGAGATGACTCCAAGACCTTATGTATCTGTTGAAAGACTAAAAAACCTTTACCCTGACAGCAGCTTAGACTTCGATTTAGACTTCACAACAATTTACACAAAATTTCTATGTAGAGTGCATGGAGGGGCTGGATTTATTAAAGCTCTCTAAGACAGGGTGATACAGCAGACCTGGAATAGATATGATTTATGATTTCAAACATTTGCCATTTAATAGCAAATTATTATTTTTTTTTTAAATCAATGTTTATCACATGATAAATGCACTTCAGCTGACATGAATTAACATCATTTTTTAAAGCTTTATACCAAAGTGAAAGGAAATGTTCCTCACACTCAAACAACTTATTTTCACTTCTTGTTGTGTCTCAAGGACAGGAAGGTCCAAAAAAAAAAAAAAGATTCTATCCCTCACTCACACTATCCACAATCTAAAGTAAACCTTTTGGCTTCTAATATACATATATATTTTTTCCATACACCAAAATACACACAAAGGCTATGTTTTTTGGAATCTTCGAGAAAGGAGTGACAAGTCCTAGAGTACCAAACATGTAAATATTTGCAGTGACAAATAATCTGTTGCTATGTTATTTATTGCTCATGAGTCAGGTATTATCAATTACCTCTTTCAAAGACGCGTGTTTTGAAATCGGATTACTGGTGCATGTTAATAGGTTTCTGTTGTGTTGTATATTTTTAGGCATCTATTGTCAATAAAGAATGAGAATTTATTATGGCCCCAACAAGTAATGCTGCTATTTCAGGACAGAATGTAAGAATCGTTTTAGAGGGCAACTATAGAATATTCCTAGATATGAATCCGTTGATGGGCACATCATAATCTATGAGGATGCAAAACCTGTTTTAAAGAGGTCAACTGAAATTTAGAAGTCAACTGCGGGTCAGAGGGGGGCTACTGCAGGTCAGAAGGAGGTATACTACAGGTCTGATGTTAGGGAATTCTAAATAACCTGAACTGATTCCTGAAGAGTAGGAAAAAATTACTATGGTACACCTGATATTACTCCGAAGTCAAACGTGTATGGTTCAGTCCTCATGTGTGTTACATAGTTACATATTTACATAGTAAGTTAGGTTGAAAAAAAAAAAACATAAGTCCATCAAGTTCAACCACTAGGGAAATATCCCAGAAATAAAACCCTATAAGACAAAGTTGGTCCAGGGGAAGGCAAAAAAACCCAAGTACAATTTGCTTCAAGAGGGGAAAAATTTCCTTCCTGATTCCATGAGGCAATCGGATGTTCCCTGGATCAACAGTCTCTGTTATTTTTACTTTAAAGCCTTAATACCCAGTTATAATTTGTGCTTCTAAAAAACATCCAGCTTTTTCTTAAAGCAATCTATATTAGTTGCTGAAACTACTTCCTGAGGGAGCCGATTCCACATTTTCACAGACCTTACAGTGAAGAATCCCTTCCTTATCCAGAGCTTAGGTCTGACCAATGCTTTGTACAGGGGCAGGATTATGTCTCCATCTCTGCAGTCTATTCCTCTTTTAATACAAGAAAGTACTTTACTAGCTTGAGATATTGCAGCTTGGCGTTGCATGCTGTTATTAAGTCTATGACCTACAGAACCCCCAGATCCTTTTCCATTTTCTGACTCCCCCAAATATATTCCCCCTAGACAGTATGAAGCATGCATGGTGTTAGTCCCAAGCGCATAACTTCACATTGATCTATATAAAATGTCATTTGCCATTTGGCTGCCCAATCAAACATAAGAAACTGAAGGGTTGTTATACCCAGGGAGATATGGTAACGTTAGAATTGCCAGCCCTAGAGTGTGTGCTCTATACAAAGAGAGAGGATGAAATTAAATGAAGAAAGGCTTTTTTAAGGCAACATTCAAAATAAGGTGTTTTATTGAATGCTGAGAAAGTGGACTCCTAACCTATACAGAGTCCACCTGTGCTATATAAAGCATAATATATTCACAAACAATAAATTGTGCAACCAAAATACAATATTGAAAAGTCCTCGTGTGATTTTTTGTTTGTCTTTTAACCCAAAGCATTTCGCCTATTGGCTTCTTCAGGGGATGTTTTTTGGACACTGATACTAAACAAGACCAAGATAGTATGAATGCAGAGAAGGGGTAATACAAACTTCAAAATCAGCGTACTTAAAATATGAAAAAAACATTAAAGAATAACTTCCTGATAATAAATATTAGTGTCACGGTGTCTATGCTTTCTTTAGCACATATTTTATTTTCTTATCTAGGATAAAGATATATACTATTGCATTTTGAGGTTATCAAAAACCATCCCAAAACATCTAATAAAGTTTTTCTAGGGCGTTCAAAAACTGGTATCATCCAAACATTGTATATCAATAATATAATGCATAGGTAGTGGAAAAAAGTTACCTATAGAAAGTCATCTTCCTTGAAAGACAACCTAGTATCAAGCCAGTACACTGGCGACCTCGTTACCCACACCCATCAGTATCAGGTACCTATGCATGTAGTAAATGCAGGCAATGCGACCATATAAAAGAAAACAAAACCATCATATTACCTAACAAAATGATGCACGGCATTAAACACCATGTTGATTGTTCTACCACCGGAATCATATACCTTATTTCATGTAAATGCGGCTGTTTTTACGAAAGGAAAACTGTTTTTACTTTTAGGAAAGACCAAAAGGGCGTTTCACAAACGCATCTATGAACATGTATACAACATCAACGCTGGCAGAATGATCATGCCAATCAGCTACCACGTAGGATCAAAACATAATTTTGACCCCTCCTTCATCAAGTTTTCAGCCCTGGAAAGAGTCCCCCCTAAATCAAGGGGAGGTGACATAGACCAGGTTTTACTACAGCTTGAATCTAAATTAATATTTACCCTGAATGCCACTCAATACCCCGGTCTTAATGACGTTTTTCCTTCAAACCCTTTCTATAGATTTATTTGGGATCTTTCCTTTTACTACACTCTCTCTCTATGAACTACACCAACTTATCTACTAGGTCATAGCCTCATAACACTTTTTCATTAATTCATTCATGCCTCCCTTTTTCAGACTTATGGGGGATGGGAGGAAACCCACCAAGTCTGGCGGTCTATGTCCCACCCCTTTGGTGAATGTGGCACCATCTCTAGGTCCAACTACACCAAAACCCCAGGTTTAGCCACCCTCTTCTGTACAAGGGTGACTAGGACCCCTGATCGTTCCGGGATACCCTCCCGAGAGCCTAGGGGTGAAGCCTGTATCGGTGGGGTGTAGAGATTATGAGAATATAATTTTAGACTAATAAAACATTATATAACATTATGTCAATCTACTATATTACCTATATGTTTCATCTCCTACTTTTTTTCACTCTCCTATGTTTATAATTTACAACAATTTACTATTAATTCTGTCCTCTAGTACCTTATACTTTATTCCACAATCTACCTTTTCTTATACATATCTACCAGCGCTGAACGTGTGTATTCGCGCAAGCGCACATAGCCAGGCCGATAAAAATCTTCTCGCTGAATTGTTTTCCACACTTGACCAGGGCACAGCATTAGAAGCCTTCCTCTGCTGTGACCATTAACCACCCCCAAAACACCCCGTAATAAAGAAAACATAACACATTTTCTTGGTGAATAATTGGCCACAGCAGCCCCCCAAACCCCCAAGTACTCACAAGGCTGCCGGGTTTCCCTCAAGCCCGCGGCCGTCACCATCTTCTCTGGCCCCGCCGGTGATCTGTCAGCTGCCTCCCTGACGTCCCCCTCCGAGCAGGCCTCCTCCTCCATGCTGCGGTCCTCATCAGCCAAGACTTCCGGGTCCCGTTGTATGACGTCATCATCGGGCGCCGCACTCGATCCGGAACTTCCGCCCGTGACCATCCTCTGCAATCTCCGCCTTGGGCTCCGCCCGTCCGTACGCAAGCCGGAGCCCGCTGCAAGAAGTCCACTACTGCTCCTCCGGACCGCTGATGCCATCCACTCCCGGGCCTCCCCTGAGGCCGGACCGCTGCTGGATACCATGTCTCCCGCCCTGCCAGTGCCAGTCCGGGCACCGCCGCCCACGGTAAGTGCCTCCCCTTCTTCAGCGTCGCCAGCCAATCCTCTCCTGCCTCGCATCACCGTCCGGCCCCCCTGCGAATCTTCCTGCTGCTGTGCCTCCTTCGGGTCCCGCCTTTGCTGAGGATTCCTCCCTGCTCCCCCGCTGGAATCTTTTGATCGTCTCTTAACAGGGGGAGCTGGAGGGTCCCTTACGGGGCTCCTACCGCGGCGCTGAACCCCGGGGGTCCCACTAGGACTTGGCCTTGGCTCCGGTGGCCTTGACCGCAGAGTGTGTCTAACAAGGGGGGGCTCCGGTTCTGCCCCCCCCTCGGCCCCCTGTAATGCCGTGGACAGTTGTTTCTCCAACCATTCTGCACCCCGAACTTCCGCCGCATCCTTAAGCTTCGTAGCAATGTATCGACGTCCGCCATAATAACGCAATAGATGCAGTCCCACGGCAATAATTTTAAGGATCTGCTTGCTTCCTCAAACTTCTCCTTTTTAACCCCTAAAACCCTGACCTCCCCCAAAATTTTCTTCCAATCCCCAGCCCTGAATTTCCCGCACTTTCCTTATTACCATAAATTCCACAACCTCCTCTGTCCTCGTGCCTGCATCCGGTTTTCTTACCTTTTGACCCTCACCACCACTGACTCATGCCCTTTGAACAATCTCCAGCCACCCACGGCCCCCCTTCTATGAACTTTTCACCTTTATCACATATTCAGCCTTCAATGCTACCCTGTCATGAGGCCCTTCGCCCATAGGTGTCGCTCCAGGCCTGCTTGCGCGAAGTCCCGCGCATGTGCAATCAAAAGCTTTAATCAACACCATATCAACTATGGGCAATATATAGGGCGGAAGTGTCTTAGTAACCGCGAAAGTATGTGAAAACATATACTCAGCGCATGCACCCTACTTCGCGCATGCTCAATTAGAATCTGTATACATTATTGAATTTCATCATCTGTGTTTAAATACACTGAACAAAGCAAAAAAGCTCCCTCTCTGGCAACCACCTGTTAGTAAACTGTATACCCAAGTCCTTCCTCCCTGGGTGAAGGTAAGACAAGCTATCCCTTATACATGTGTTAACCCTTTAGATACTTCATAATACTGACAATCACTTTCTTGTTTCATTAGCAAACCCCTACCTGGAAAGCTTTGCTAGTGCTTTTTGAATAGCAAATCCTTTGGACCCTAGAAAGATAGTGAGGCCGGTAGCTTTAGAATAAGGGCAGGAGCTGCTTGACAGGGCACACAGCAGAGCCCAGGGGAAGGAAGGGTTAAGGATGGTTTTGTGAGGACAGGGGGATTGGTCAAGGACAGAGAGGTGGGAGTTAAGAGTGTTTAAAAGGGGCTGTATCAGAATTGGAAGGTCTCTTTTTAGGAAGGAAAAGCTTAGCGAGGACACAGGTCAGTGTGATGCAGTCAGTTGAGGCCCTTATGCAACAATTAAAGGGGGCAGAGGCTTCATGAGGTGAAGCCTGGCTGCACCTCAGGATAGGGTAGCTAAGGGTGCTTGGGAGCTCTGGCGAGCCCGCCTTCAGCTAGTTTAGAGGGGTTGCAGCCTTGGAGGCGTAGGCCTCTGGTGCGCTTGAGCCCGGATCAATTTCAGAGGGCTCAGCACCCTGCGGGGACCCTTCTAGCCCAAGCGAGGCCCAAGGAGGGGTAGGCTAGGAAGGAATCCTCAACCGAAGCGGAGCTCTCTTAGGGGGGCTGCGGCTGTCAGGGAGCATAGTCCTCACTCACCACGTGGGGAGGCCTGTGAAAGGATCTGCTTCTACTTCTAGTTCCTCGAATGCACCCTGACTTCTCCCCCAACCAGAGAGACAGACGTCTGGAGAGATATCCCAATAACACACAAGCACACAGTATGGTCTTAGGAATATACTCTAATCTTTATTTGACAAGGCGGTCTTTTTATACAAATAGTTATACAAGGGGGTGGTCTTTATTTACATACAGCTGTTTAAGTTTTGGCCATACATGCGTTGTCTCATTTCCAGTGGGAAAAATCTTGCAAGTCGGCACTGGAGGCAGAGCTGCGAGGTTGTCCTTGTCCCGATCACTTGTGGAAAATTGCGGAGGGATCATTGGAGGTTTGATTGAAGGGTCAGTGAGTGCGGCAACGTGGAAGGCATATTCTAGAGTTTGGAAGGATTGGGAGGGGTTGTTGTCACAGGTGGAGAGGGTGGTTAGGGTGGAGGACTATGTGTACCTGCTGTTATATTGGTTGGCCAGGGACTTCACGGCAGGGGTGTCTGAGACGGTGGTGAGCAGGAAGCTGGCGGGCATGGCCTTTTGGTGTAAACTGCGGGGTATTAGGGATGTTACTAAGGAGTTCATGGTGAAACAAGCAGTTAAGGGTTATAAGAGAGGCAGAAGAGCACCGGATGCAAGTCGGCTGGTGTCTTTTCAAATGTTGCAGGGGTTGGTGGAAGGGTTGCAGTTTGAATGTATTAGGGAATGTGAGTGGGTTTTTTTTAGGGTGGCCTTCCTGCTGGCATTTTTGGGGCCACAAGGATCAGCGAGCTGGTCAGCCCGTCAAAATGTCACCTGGGGGGCATTTTGGCCCGGGATGTAGTGGTGACCGGGGATCAGGTGAGTTTGCTGATCAGGAGGTCAAAAACTGATCAGCAGGGGAGGGGTTTTACTGTATTGTTGTTTCGTTTGGATGGGTTGGGGGTTTGCCCGGTTCTAACGGTGGAAGAACTGCTGTGTCAGAGACCAGAGGGCAAGGGCCCATCGTTGATGCATGCTGATGGTAAATTTCTGTCCTTTTTTCAATTTGGGGTGATTTTTAAGTGGTGCGTGAGGCGACCGGGTTTGGAGGTGACGGGCTACTCTTCACATTCCTTTGGTATCGGAGCTGCTACTGAGGCGGCCAGGTGGGGGTTGGGCGAAGAAGCAATTCGGAAGATTGGAAGGTGGAAGTCTAGGAGGTTCCGGCTATATGTGTTCATGGGGGTACCTGTTTCTTTCACGCTTTTTCTTTTGTAGGTGGTCTGCCTTGCCTGATATGGATCGTGGGACACTCCGGGGGTGGTGGTGGTACACGCGGGGGGGCAATGATTTGGGAAAGAGAGGTATGAGAGAGTTAATTAGGGATGTGAAGCTGGACGTGTTGCAGCTAAAAATAGAGTTTCCCGGCCTAGTTGTGGTTTGGTCAGACATGGTGACCAGGAGGAGTTGGAGGGACCACAGTCTATAGAGAGAATAAATAAGGCCAGGATCAAGGTAAATAAGGAAGTGGGACGTTTTGTGGCTAGAAATGGTGGAATCGTGGTGAGGCATAGGGAGTTGGAGGAGGAGACCTGGAGGTATTTGAGGAATGATGGGGTACATTTAAATGCTATTGGAACTGATTTCTGGTTTCAGGGCTTTCAGGACGAAGTCTAGAGGGCACTACGTGTGTGGCAGGGCTCTCAGGTGTGAGGGTGTCTCACCGGAGTGCTGTGGGGGTTGGGGTCTGAAAAGGCAAGGGTCTGATGGTTGTGAATAGTAATGTGGTGGTAAGGGGGATTCTCGGAGGTAGGGTCCCTCTTTATATTTGGGTATGGTCAGTGGCCCCTGAGGCGGTGCTGGGTGGCTAGGGGTCTGTTGCAAAATAGTGAAATGTAAGATGGTGGTGGTACGGGCCTTGCTGGATCAGACCTGCAACCTGGTTGGGTAATTTCATTTCAGGAAATTTCGGTTTAGGTTATAATAAGTAAAGTTAATGTTATGTGGTTAAATTGTGAATTAAGAAGGTTTGAATCATTTATGGTATTTATCGAGTTTGGTATGCATGTGGTAGTGACATGTTTATTCACAGGTTATGTATTTAATTTATATGCGTTATATAAAGTTATTTTTTTATGTTATATGTTAATAAATCGGCTGCTTGCCAGCCATTTTAAGTGCAAATTGAAGTGGTGTGTTACTTGGGGAGGAGAGTTTTGATAAGGAAGGGGGTGGTTGGTTGGCAAGTGGGAAAGAGATTTGAATGACAAAAAGGGGGGAGGGGAGGAATGTGGGGATAGGCAGAAGTCTGGGTTGCCCTGGTCATGGATCTATCAATCTATCTATCAAACCACCCTGTACTATAAAGTAAGTCCTTCTTCTTACACACTATCAAACGTAAGTTTTCTTTTTGATCATTAAATCGCTTCTTAATGTATCAATCAATACCTAATCTAAAACACCCATATCTATTCCTATAGCAAATCTTTTGGGAAGTGAACCAGTGCCTATACATTGGACCACCTACACACCTACTATTTACTTAGTGAGTTGTCTATATATGACCTTTGTTACCATATTTTTTTGCACTACCTTTTGAAAAAATATGCCTACTAACAAACCCCTCCCCCCTCCTTTGTACACCCCACAGTGACATTATGTTCAAAAAACACTACTCCTTTTGGAATATCACCCGATTTGTCTTTAATACCTAATCAGTAAGTACCACAACATTTCTTCAGACATTTTTCGACCTATCACATTATTATAACAACATGTCCAGTAAACAAACATTATATGATCTAATCTTTTCCACCAAGGAACTATTCCAAAATCCTACTATTGCCAGAGTACCTGACTCTTCACCTAATAAAGTTGTTTTCGGCACCTTATCCACTTTCAAAATACAAGTAAGTGACACAGTGATATTATATCTCATAACTGGTACCAAAATATGATATATTCAAAGAATTAACTTTTTGAGACATTGTGAAGTGTTTTAATTGTTTGAATGTTCCTAATAGCAGTGTTTGATATGTTTAGATGCCTTTGACAATATGTCATGAAGTATGTAATATATTAATGATATACAATGTTTGGATGATAACAGTTTTAAATGCCCTAGAAAAACTTCATTAGATGTTTTGGGATGGTTTTTGATAACCTCAAAATGCAATAATATATATCTATACCTGGAAAATAAAATAAAATACGTGCTAGAGAAAGCATAGACACCGTGACGCTAATAATTATTATCAGGAAGTTATTCTTTAATGTTTTTTTTGGAATTTTAAGTATGATGATTTTGTAATTTGTATCACTCCTTCTTTGCATTCATACTATCTTGGTCTCGTTTAGTATCAGTCTCCAAAAAAAATCCCCTGAAGAAGCCAATAGGCAAAACGCGTTGGGTTGAGAGACAAACAAAAAATTCCACGAGGACTTTATACAATATTGTATTTTGGTTGCACAATTTATTGTTTGTGAATATATTATGCTTTATAAAGCACAGGTGGACTCTGTATAGGTTAGGAGTCCACTTTCTCAGCATTCAATAAAATATCCCTTTTGAATGTTCCCTTAAAAAAGCCACTCTTCATTTCTTTTCTTCATCTGCCCAATCAAACAGTACATCCAGGTCTGCAAGTAGATTATAGACATCCTGTATGGACTTTCCATTACATAGTTTAGTGTCATCTGCAAACACTGAAATAGTGCTTTGAAACCCAAACTCTGTATCATTTATAAAGATGGTAAACAGTAAAGGTCCCATCACTGAACCCTGGGGTACACCACTAATAACCTTAGACCATTCAGAGTATGAATCATTAATTACAACTCTCTGGATGCAACTCTCTGGATGTGGTCTTTAAGCCAGTTCTCTATCCATTTACAGATTGACTTTTCTAAACCTATTGACCCTAACTTGCATATTAACTGTCTGTGGGGTACAGTGTCAAATGCTTTAGCAAAGTCCAAGTACACTATATCAACAGCTTTTCCACTACCTGTTTACTAACCTCCTCATAAAAAGAGGGTACATTTTTTTAACAACTTTGGTCTTTCTTGAAGCCATGCTGACTATCACTTGTAATATTATTTTCTAGCAGAAACTCTTCTATGTGGTTCTTTATCAAACTCTCTAGAACCTTTCCAACTATGGACTTAAACTAATCGATCTGTAGTTACCTGGTAATGACTTTGCTCCCTTTTTTAAGATAGGAACCACATTAACCTTACGCCAATCTATCGGTACCTTGCCAGTGACTAAAGAGTCTCTAAAAATTGGAGTGTTAAACATCTCAGAACTGCCAATACATTGTGCATGTCTGTAAAAAAGTATAAAATCCATCCTATGTACAAGTATTTATCAATAAAAGCCTGTACAGAGTCATTAGCACATAAAAATGTGTACACCATATTAGCCATGGCTTCCATACTACTGCCTATACAAGTCAAGCATTGCAGTAACATAGTGAATACCATGAAGATACTGCTTGATTGTTCACATGCAGCAAAATTTGTTCCAGGTTACAGGAATTGGTGCCAGTAAAAAAGTGCAGGTAGCTTATGTATTGGGGATTATTGACTTAGGCAAACCATACTCAACCAGAGTTCCTCCAGAGGTTGGTAGGGGTTTCTCAAACTGTGGCTGATAAACCTCCAATTTGATGATGTCTGCATAGCTCTGGGACCAACACCATTAGGTGAAGCCAGTTGCATGGCACAAATTATGTTTTTCTGTGCATAATGGTTGCATTCTAGCTGCCACTGCAAACGGCATTCTTTGCACTAGCCTCAAATTTTAGAGGCAGGGTATCCCGAAACCTGAAAATTATTTTAAGGGTTCCTCAGGAATTATAAAGTCGAGAAAAACTGACCTAAAAAGTTTAGTCTGTTAACTTAGCTTAGTGAATTATCACTCTCCAAGGGATGATTCGCTTAGCTTTGTAAATGTGGCAAAAATTCACTAAACCACAAATCATGGTCAAAGAAATAATAAGCCATGATTTTTGCTTCCACATCATTGAAATCAGCAGAGCTTCACCTTATTCATCAAGCTGATTCAATTACACAGCTCAACAGAAAAATGTTCACTTGCCCAAGATTTTTTAATATATTTAGTATATTTTAGGTCTGCTGAATCCAGAGATGACATCAGTTTCATTGAAATGGCTCTAGTTCTTGTGATACAGGAATCAGAATGGACGATTTTATCAACAACAAATGTTAACACAGCATATTTTTACCCTTGGGAACAATTTTGAACAAATTTTTTGTTGACTTCAATTTTTAAGCCTATATACACTAAAATAGGTATGCTGATTCTGAATTATGCTTATATTTATGCGATTACTGTAGCATTGATTTGTATAGGCTATTCATTTACACGCTATTTTCACTTACACAAGACAGTGTGGTCAGGGGTTATGCACTGCTCTATGTACTGAATAAGCAAAATTTATTTTTCTACTTACACACATATTTCCTTTTTTTCAGATCATGTCTGGCTCTGCTGTTCCTCGTCATAAGTGCCTAAACAACCCTGATTCATTTTGTTATATCTGTGGCAGTTTCACCATTCCCAGTCAAAGGGCGAACATCAGCACATTTGTAGAGCAGGCCTTTTTGGCATATTTCAAAAATAAAGTTGGTGATCAAGATAAGTCTTGGGCTGCTCATAAGGTGTGCAAACAGTGTGTCGAGGGTTTACGGATGTGGATAAAGGGAACATGTGATAAGATGCAATTTGGCATACCTATGGTTTGGCCAGGAGATCATTTCAGTGACTGTTACTTTTGTATAGTGAAAACTTCAGGATATATTAGGGAAAAAAATGTAACATAGAGTATCCTAGTCTACCACTGGCTATACCCCCAGTGGCTCATTCAGATGAAATCACAGTTCTGGTTTTCGTTACACTACCCTCTCTCGAAGAACATGATTATGGTGGTGAACTAGGTGACAACAATGATGAAGAGTTTGAAATTGAAGAGGACTCTGTTCGTAAGGGATTTAATCAGCATGAGTTGAGTGATTTGGCATGTGATTTGGGACTATCGAAGAAGGCTTCAGAACTCCTAGCAACAAGACTGCGTAAGAAAAACTTACTTGAAAAAGGAATGAAGATATTGTACTTTTGAACCAGAGAAATTACATTTCTGCAGTACTTTAGACAGTGGCTTTGTTTATTGCCATAACATAACATATTGGGCAGCACGGTGGCTTAGGGAATAGCACTCCAGTAGCACTTGTAGCGCTCGGTCCCAGGTTTGATTCCCAGCCAGGACATTATCTGCATGGAGTTTGCAGGTTCTCCCCGTGTCTGTGTGGGCTTCCTCCAGGTACTCCGGTTTCCTCCCACATCTCAAAAACATGCAGTGAGGTTAATTGGCTTCTCCCTAAAAAATTGACCTTAGACTACAATAATGACATATGACTATGGTAGGGACTTTAGATTGTGAGCTCCTTTGAGGGCCAGTTAGTGACACGACTATGGACTTTGTACAGCACTGTGTAATATGATGGCGCTATATAAATACTGTGTAATAATAATAAAACCTGGTTTAATGGGGGAATTCCAATCTATAACTCAACTGAATGGCAACTATTCATCGATGGCTCAAAGCGAAACTTAAAGTGTGTCCTCCTTCACAATGGCAATATATTTGGGTTAGTCCCAATTGGACATTCAGTTTCTCTTTGTGAAGAATATGCAGACATAAACAGAATCATTGAGTTGTTGCAATATCACCAACAGGAGACTGTTTCAAGTACCTCATTTTGGAATGTCCTAGCCTGTCACTTGAAAAATTAAAGGCTGATGTGTTTAATGGTCCACAGATTCGGCAGCTCATCAAAGATGAACATTTCATCAGGACAATGTCAGAAGATGAAAATAATGCTTGGTTATCATTCACGGTTTTCAAGAACTTTCTTGGAAACACACAAGCAAATAATTACACAGAAATTGTCCAGAAACTCTTGGAGAGCTACAAAATGCTTGGTTGCAATATGAGCATCAAGTGTTGTCAGTGATGAGCAAAGTGAATAATTCCACCAAGATTTGAAGGTCATGGAAGGACAGTATCAGGGTAGATGGGATGTACTAATGCTTGCTGACTATTGTTGGAGCATCCGGCAGGATTGTCCTAACACTGAACACTCCAGGAAAACTAAAGCGTAATTCTTTACCTTAACTGCTTACCTGACTAACTTTCAATTGTTTTGCTGTAAAAAAAAGTCAAAGAATAACAATAAATCCTTTGTTTGAACAAAAAAATTTAAATAAACAGTACATTCAAGGTATTATTTCATGATTTTTTCATTGTATGTAGAATTTGTATGTTTTTTGACAAGAATGGAGGGTACCTTGTATCGTAAAAACTGGATGTGATAGCAAAAAACTGAGTCATTTCTGGATTCACCACCCAAAAATTAGTAAAAAACAAGTGTAAGATCTAATTCAACAAAAAATGCGTTCCCCAGTGTTATCAATCTTCATTTACACTGATGTTTTGCATTTTGTATATTAAATGTAGCATTATTTTCAAGAAACTTTCATTTGTCTTTTTTTCATACTTTTTTTTTACAGAAACATGAGTTCTTTAAGAAAAAATTGTTTAAATAACCCTAATGTATTTTGCTACATTTGTGGTGAATATTCTCAGCAAAAACAGAGAAGAAACATTACAGAGTTTGTGAAACAAGCATTGCATATTTTGGTATTAAACTGGGGGACCAAGATTGGGATCCCCATATGGTATGCAAAATGTGTGTAGAGTGTCCACATCAATGGAAAAATGAAAAACTGAAAAGTTGGAAATTTGGTGTACCTATGGTATAGCAAGAGCCCAAAAATCATCATAATGATTGTTATTTTTGTGCTGTGAATGAAAAAGGTTTCAATCATTACACGAAAAACAAGTGAGAGTACCCTGATTTGGAATCAGCAAGACGACCTGTGCCGCATGGTGCTGATGTTCCCATACCAGTGTTCAGTACACCCCCTGATATTCCTGTATCCGACATGGAGGATATACAGGGTTTGGAGTGTAATCCAGGAGCTAGCAGGGGAAGTGAATATGAAGGAAGTGTTTCATCAAACCAGCAGTTGTCCCAAGAAAAGCTCAATTATTTAATACGTGACCTAAGTCTGTCAAAACAAGCATCTGAACTTTTAGCATCCAGGCTAAAAGAAAAGAACTGTCTGAGACCAAAAGGTAAAATAACAGTTTATAAGACAAAAGAGGTGACACTCCTACCATATTTCAGTGAAGATGGAGTCTTTTGCTCTAATTTAGGCCCTAATTTATCAAGCAAGCTCGGGTAAACATGCGTCGATATACAAAGCATATTGCCGTGAGCGGGAGCTGAGTGCTAGTACACTTGCATACACTTGCCAGACAGATTCCTGCTTTGATAAATGAGCAATGTGGTCGAGAATAAGGCGATTAGTTTTCAGCTGCGCGATTCAGGAGGATCTGTTAAGCTCTGTCAATAGTGAGGTGATAGCAATTAATTAGCGCACACCTGGTCCCTGTTCTGTGCCCATCTACAGTCCATTACAGATCAATTTGAATCTTTAATGCTTCATCTTCTTTTGGGTAACTGCTACATTTTTATGTTACAATATACTCATTCACAAAATTGCTTCATTTTTTCACTTTTCACTTTTTTGTTTGGTTGCAAGACTGCAAACTAATTTAGATTAAGCTGTATTTATACTAATTAGCACTTTATAATATGTCATCACACAATAGTATGACTGTAAAAAAAACATGACCAAGCTTTTCGGATCAAGGAACATTTAGTGAATTCACTTGTGTGTGTATGTCAAAATACATTTAAATGCACAGAAATACATATGCATTTACATTATTACTATTTTAACTGGGCTGGATTGGGGGGGGGGGGGGGTTATT
The DNA here is from genome assembly GCF_032062135.1 of Pyxicephalus adspersus. Taxonomy (NCBI): domain Eukaryota; kingdom Metazoa; phylum Chordata; class Amphibia; order Anura; family Pyxicephalidae; genus Pyxicephalus; species Pyxicephalus adspersus. Next base: position 57,957,602 of record NC_092871.1, on the reverse strand, counting down.
AAAGTAAGTTTTCTTGAATGATATGCATTAATGTGACTTTTTGTAATCTTCATTATTGTTAGCTTCATTTGTTGCTGCAATGCTTTTGTGCCTGGTTTTAAAATTATGGTTTCTGTTGTTTGGCAATTCTTCAGCAATGTTTTGTAATTTTTTCCACAAATATTGAGTACAAATGTATGCATGGTTTCCACTCTGCTGCTACTTGAACCCCCTGGTTGCCTTTTTCCCATTCTCAAAGTCACATTGTCACATATTGGTATTTTAATGTCTTATGTACATATTTCCAGGAATAAATTGTCATGGTTTTTATTTCTTTGTTTTTTTTAATAGTCTGACATTTGCACTCATGTTGATTTGCAGTCCCACAACTCCTCTGTTTATTTGTAGTAGTGGCATAGGTTTGTTGGTCAGCTTGGTAGTGGGAGCACATAAAGGTGGATTCCTTCTTTAAACCAGAAGCAATATTGTCCATGAATGTTGCTTGGAGCCATGCCCATGACATCAGAAATCATAGGAAGAAATAGGCAATCTTTTCAATGTGAAGCATGTTAAGCAATATGCCAAAAGAAAAACCTCTTTGCCTATTTCTTCCTAAAATTTCTCTTTTCTATGTATATGTACACACAAATAAATGCAAACATACATATATGCATGTATGTACATACATGAGTGCACATGAAGGCAAACAATATACACCTAAAAAGAAAAACTTATCCGAATGATGATCCTTCTGTGCAAAAGTGGCCGGTACATTTTTCAACTGATAGAACACAGTTCACTTGCACATAGCGGGTCTGTGGGTTTCTGAGATTGTGCGCACAACTATGTGCGTCAGGCTCCTGTGGTTTGACGCACAACTATGCGCATCAAACAACAGTTTTATTAAAGACAATTGTGCTGTTTTTCAACAATTCAGAGAAAGGAACTGCTTCAAAACAATAAAAATTGACTTGTTAAATTGGAGGTCTTTCGGATTACCCAAGGTTAAAAGTTCCTGGTAAATTGTAAAGGAGATCAAAAAAACAACCCCCCCCCCAAAAAAAACAACATTTTGAAAACAACTTTATTCAAAATAAACACATTGCTAAAACGTCACATTAAAATATAAGGACTAAACAGACACCACTAAATTTACATGACAAAAAAACAAATAAACAAACAACAAACACATGTAAACCCAGATTTCCATATGAAGCTAAAATAGTTCAAAAATGCCCACTGCCCAGTACCCAGCTCTAGATGCCAGACTAGACTCAAGCTCAACAGGGTCTTTTTTCCTCATTGATTCCGCCAAGCCCGTTACCTTTCATGTGGTTTTGCTACATAGAAGGTAGGGACAGATTGGAATCTCGTTCATTCATTCATGTCTCCAATAGCTACAGCTTCTACACTGTCCATATAGCTGATGGCCTCAACCTCTAATGCCATCCTTGCTCTGTCTCAGGGCCCACCGCCCCCTCCTCATGCTGGTATTGCTACTGCCTGCCCATTACCAAGCTCTAGATGCCAGTTACCAATGCTGTCCACGCTCCGTCTCAGAGCCCACCACCTCTTCTTCCTGCTGTTCCTGCTGCACGCCCCAGGCTTGATCAATATGAACCATCAGGATGCAGGTATACTTCCGAGCCAGCTGATTCGAGTGGGTGCATCTTTAACCCTGGAACGCAGGTCGAAGCGTAAGTGGAAGTGCACGTTAATCACATCCAATTGGTGCAAATCTGCCAGTGTGGCGCTGTAGAAATTCCCTTCTATGATGCCCCAGCGCACATTAGGAGTAGGGTACTCTAGCACTTCACCAGCTTTGAATCCAACAGACATGAACATGTTGCATATCACCAGACATTAGGGGCTCAGCACCTCGACAGTCAGTGTGTTACATACACTATCAGATAGATAGTCAGTGTGTTACATACACGCAGCCAGAGGCAGGGTACCCTCCCTGAATGCATGCACAGTCTTCCATTGTCGGAAGCTGCCTGTCACCACAGCTATGCCTCAACAACCGCGGACGGCCACCACAAGCACCAGCTCCAGAGCACCTTTCGGCCCAGTTAGATGTTCGCCCGTGTGGGCATTTTATAATGTCCATAGTGATGACAACACTGAGGTCATCTGAAAACTGTGTGCTCAACACTTGAAACAAGGCAAAAACCCAAACAAACTTGGAACAAGTTGCATGAGCGCTCATTTAAAAAGCCACCACCCGGTTACCTGGCGGGAACACCTGGTCAAAGCACAGAGCTCTGTGGGACCACCTCCGCCCAAGAAGCAAGCTCAAACTGCTCGATCTTCCCCTGCTGCGTTACCTCCTTCTGCCACCAAAGTTACCCGTGCTGCTGCCAGCAGTTTGAGTGGGGCATGCAGACGAGCATTACCTTTTTCAGGCTCCACCAGCAGTGAGCAGGAGCTCCAACGCAGTTCAGCTGCTGTTTGTCGCATTGCTAGCAGTCAAGACCAGGCATCATTGCCATCCCCCACAACTTCTACCCCACCGTCCAATCTTTCTGTGGTTAGCATTAGCAGCATCCAACCTTCCATCCCCCAGATGCTGGAGCGCAAGATGAAATATGGCCCAAATGACCCCAAAACAAAGCTAATCAATGCAGGAATTGCACAGCTGATTGCGTAAGAGCTCCTCCCTTACCGGCTGGTGGACTCCAATGTCTTCCGTTACGCATTTCTCTGCACGAACCCACAGTACGTTATGCCTAAGTGACAGTATTTTGCAGAAAAATGTGTTCCTGCTTTGCATTGTTTGGTCGAGCAAGCATGGAGTGGGAAGATATATTTCCCATACAGTTCACTGGGTAACTGGTGGCAACAGGGGAAGATGCAGCTGCAGCAAGGCCTGCATACCTACCTCTGCCCAGAGCAAATCGCCATGCAATTTCCTCCTCAACCTCCACTTCCACCTCCTCCTTTGACTCTTGTGCCTCAACCTCTTCCTCCAGGGACACTTTGCCGTGGAGACCCAGCACCTCGTATTAGGCAGCATCTGTTCACCGCCAGCAACAACCTACAGTTTGCTATTTTGGTGCACAATTCAGACGTTGTCACGCAGTCCTGAGGTTGCGAAGCCCAGGTTCCCTCTGCCACACGGGCGCAGCCATTCTAAGTGCCTTGCGGGAGCAGGAGGACATATGGCTAACTCCCAACAGACTTCAGCCAGGCAAGGTCGTGTGTGACAACGGGGGCCAATCTGCTGGCAGCCCTGCATTGTGGGAAACTCACACACGTACCTTGCCTGGCTCACGTCATGAACCTCATAGTACAGTGCTTCCTTAGGAATTACCCAGGCCTCCAGCCGCTGTTGCTGAAGGCCAGAAAGTTGTGAGCGCATTTCTGCTGGTCATACACAGCCAGTGCCAGGTTGGTGGAGTAACAGCGAAATCTCAACCTGCCAGTGCACCGGTTAATTTGTGATATGGCCACACGTTGGAATTCCACCTTTTACATGCTGCAGTGGATGGCTGAACAACAGAAAGCGGTGGTGGATTATGTGGCTGAGTCTGTTTGTTTGAGACCTATACCTACACTACCTTTCTTCAGCCCTGCAGAGTGGCTGCAAATTGATGACTTGTGCACTGTATTGTCACCTTTTGAAGAGGCCACCAGGATGATCAGCAGAGATCAGGCCTGTGTCAGTGACACCATCCCCATCATATGCCTGCTGGAACAGATGATGGTGGATCTCGGACACGACACAGAGCGGAGGCTGCATCAAGAGACGTTTCAAACATCATCTCGGACATGCGTGCCTACTAGACATAGTGCACCACAAATCCAGGAAGAGGAGGTGGAAGAGGATGAGGTGGCCATTGCAGGCATGGGAGAAGGGGAGGAAGGGGCAGAGGAGGATATTGAGGGTACATGGCAACCATCCACCCAAACACAAGGCGCCATGTTCGGTGGATGGCAAGACCAGGCAAAGGAGGAGGAGGACGATGACCCTGTGCTGCTGCTCGACCCACAGGAGTCTGAGTCCAGAATTACCTCAGCTGTGGGTAGTTTAAGCCACATGACAGCCTTCATGCAAGAGTGCAAAGCCAAAGATCCACCCATTCAACACATAAAAACAAAGACTGACGACTATTGGATTGCTACGTTACTGGATCCACGTTACAAGCCTGAGATACAACAACTCATCTTGCCCCAATACAGGGGACCAAAATGCAGCACCACCTAGAAGTGCTTGTAAGGGACTTGTGCTCAGCCTTTCCGACTGCCAGCAGCAGCAGCAGCAGGGATCCCTATGGCAGTTCCACCAGCCATGGGAGCCAATCAACTGCTTTAAGCAGCGGTAGAGGTTGACATGGGCGGCAAAGGTCGTCTAAACCAAACTATGCAGGCTTTTTTTCAGTGGAAGCAAGCTGCCAGTCGTGCAGCAATTGCCAATGACACTCAGCAGCGGTAGTCAGTCATGGTGCAGGAATACCTGAGCTCTGCATGGGACATCTGCAACCTGCAAAGCCAGGACACACTGTTCTACTGGTATCCAAGCTTGAGCAGTAGCCCTAGCTGGCAGAACATGCCATTCGGATCCTTGCCTGCCCAGCCACAAGTGTGTTATCTGAAAGAGCGTTCAGTGCAGCTAGGGGCGTAGTGAGTGACAAGGGGATTTGGCTCTCTGCAGAAAATGTTGACCGAGTCACTTTTATTAAAATTAATAAGGCTTGGATCGGCAATGACTTCAACACCCTCTCTGCAGAGTGTACTGATTAGTTGTCAACTGCTGCACGGCCTGCTGACACCTTGATGGGAAGAGCACATTCACAGCCTTTGGCATCTCCTTCTACTCCTCCCCCTGGTGGCCCTCTACCTCTACTCTGTGTCTAAAGGCCTAATTTTTCTGGCTTTTCTGATAGATTGCAAGAGGTATCAAACTTTAATGCATTTTTTTTTTACAGAAATAAAGAAATTTTTCTGTTCATTTTGAAAGTTTGCAAGTAGTATCAGAATTAAATATCTGTATTTTTTTTACAGAACAACAGACATTTTTATATTTATTTTGATAGATTGCAAGTGGTATCAAAATTAAATATCAATATTTTTTTTACAGAAATACAGAAATTTTTTAATTTATTTTGATAAATAGCAAGTGGTATCAGAATTAAATATCTGTATTTTTTTTACACAAATACTGAAATTTTTATATTTATTTTGATAGATAGCAAGTGGTATTTATTATTATTATTATTATTATTATTAAACAGGATTTATATAGCGATCTATCTATGTATCTATCTATCTATCTATCTATCTATCTATCTATCTATCTATCTATCTAGCTAACAGTGAAACACTCACACTTTGACAAAGCAAGCCAAGCAGCACACAAAGGTTGTGATGCTATTAGCAAATAGTGTTAGCTCACTATTCGATTCGACCACTATTCGGTTGAATAATGCATAATTATTCGGGTGATCGAACATCTAATTCAAACTCCATTAAAGTCAATAGGGGAAAAATTTGGGTTGTTATTCGGTCGGTGGAGAGCTTCTACAGCTTATAAATTCATTTAAAAATACATGTCAAGACTCCCCCAGCTCTGCACAACACTGTACAAGTAAAAAAAAGTAAGGAAGTCTTTTTTCTATTGCTGGCAAGGCCATTTTATGGGGCGGCCAAGGGAACATGCCGGATTTTACACGGTCTCCGAGTAGAGGCAGAGAGGGACATGAAGGGGTTCCTTTGGTCCAAAAATTATCCACCAGGTTTCACCGCTCTGTTATAAGACATACACAGGCTTCAGAGTACAGGCAAAGGTCTCTGAGGGGGGTCTTTCAGTCCAAAAATTAGCCAGCTACACAGTTCTTTTATACATTACAAGTGACAGGTGGCAGCAGCAGCAGCAGTAGGAGGAGGCGGTGGGCACTGAGATGGAGCAGGCACCGCATTTGTAACTGGCATCCAGAGTTGGGCACTGGGCAGGCGGCATCAGTTACAGCATGAGGAGGAGGCAGCGCACATTAGGAATTGGGTACTCTAGCACTTCACCAGCTTTGAATCTAACAGACATGGACGTGTTGCATATCAACAGACATTTGGGGCTCAGCACCTCGGTGAGCCGAATAAACAGGTGGGCCATGCTGGTTTTGTACATTTGCAGTGATTACTCATGATACCTGCTATCATCCTATATACACGAGTTGATGATGACAACGTCAGGCTGAGGTCCATGTTGGAAGTTGGCCAGCACGTTCTCTATGTACTTCGAAGAAACACGGGTCAGGAAATAGAACCATACAAGTTGGAGGTCAGTTCTGTATTGACGCACTTGACGGTAAATTATGGCATTGTGCATTTCAGCCAGAGATTCCCCAACGTGTTGTTTGCAAATGACATGTCATCCTTCCCTTTCAGCTGGTTCTCAGTCTGAAAGTCATCATTCTGCAGTATTTTCTCAAGATCCTTGTTGACGGATCTTTGAATTGAGTCTCCCAGGACGGCCACATACTTTTTGTGGAGAAGTCTCCGGACGTCTGCTGAGCTCAATAACTTCATGGCTCAATGTGGTCATCCAGGACCTCTCAGTTCCCATAAAATATACCGTTGTTTCCCATCTCATCCCCCCAACATATACAGAGGGAGTGCTGTCCCACGTCCCAGTTCCGGGGTAACATACACAGAAATTCAGTCCGATAAAGTGTGGTACCGATGGATGAAGCAGAAGATGTAGCCTTCTACGTTGTGATTCTACAATCACAAATTTCAGATTACACACTTTGGGGTGTCATTAAAGATGCACTACACCCAGCTCTAGATGCCAGTTACTAATTCCTTCCACACTCCGTCTCAGGGCCTGCTATCGAGTGAAAGCACATGAAAGGAAACGGGGCTTGGTGGAATCAGTGGGGAAAGAAAATCCTATTGAGCTTGAGTCTAGGCTGGCTTCTAGAGCTGGGTACTGGACAGAGGGCAGGCAGCAGCCGTAATAGCAGGAAGAGTAGGCGGTGGGCCCTGAGTAGTGTGGATGGCATTGTTAACTGGCATCTAGAGCTGGGTACTGGGAGGAGGAGGAGGTGGGCCCTGAGACGGAGCAAGGAGGGCATTATAACAGAAGGCCATCACCTTTACGGACAATGTGGAAGCAGTAGCTATTGTAGACATGAATGGATGAGCGAGATTCCAATCTGTCCCTATCTACTATGTAGCAAAATCACATGAAAGGGATTGAGCTTGGAGGAATCAGCGGGGAAAGAAGAACCTGTAAAGCTGGAGTCTAGTCTGGCATCTAGAGCTGGGAGGAGGAGGCGGTGGGCCCTGAGACGCAGCAAGGAGGGCATTACAACAGAAGGCCATCACTTATGTGGACTGTGTGGAAGCAGTAGCTATCCGAGACATGAATGGATGAGTGAGATTCCAGTCTGTCCCTACCTACTATGTAG
>NC_092871.1:57944552-57949307 GCF_032062135.1 Pyxicephalus adspersus | reverse complement strand
AACGATTATGCACGATTATACTTGAACAATCATATTGTGCACAATTCTGTACATGCTGTAACAATATGATCGTTCATATATAATCCACCAACAGTCTCCACACACTGGATACAATCGTTTGAACGTTGCAGGGAGGGACATGTAAAGGAGAAAGTGTACCGCAGAAACATGCACGATCACTGAACGACCGTACACATAGTGTACGATAGTGAAAGATCGTTGACCAATCAGATCCACCGTGGCGGTCGTTCATTTCCAACGACAATCCTCGTTTGTCGACGTCCTTGGTCACTTTTTTTGGCCAATCAGTTGTTCATCGGTCGTTCGTCGGTCGTTTCTATCGATAATTATTGGACGTGTGTATGCAGCTTTAGTCTACATGGACTGTTTCCCCAGCATTTAACCTGAGGTTTTTAAAGCCCGTGTTTGAAGTCCCCATACATTCCAATGGGCTAATCTACACAAGGATGTTTCCTTCAAGCACGTTTTTGAGCGGTATTCTAAACTTTGCTTGCAACGTTTAAAAAATTAAAACGCTGGATAAACGCGGGAAAACGCTTCTATTGAACTCAAAGGAGGCTTTTTCAAGCGTTTTTAAGCTTTTATGAAAGCTTCCATTGAAAACAATGGGGACTTTTATAAACATTTTTAGCAGGACTTTGGAAGCCCCCATTAATAAGGAGACTCCCAGATCTCCACCACCCCACCCTGGGGAATGAGTACAGGGGTACATAAATCCCCTTACTCATTCCCTGAAAGGGTTAAAATATATGTAAAAAATAGGACTAGGCTTTAATGTTAATATTTTATTAATGTGTTTGTTTGTGTAATTAAACTTTTTTTTTACAGGTTATCCCAATGACAGGAGGATTTCCAGGGCTGCAATGAACACAGCTCAGGAAATCCTCCTGACAGTGAGGGATCGCAGGGCACTAGGGGATAAATGAGGACAAGCCTCTCCATTCACCCCTAGTGCTCTGTGATTGGCTGAGGTTTTACATTTCTCAGCCATTCAGCACTAGACATGAAAGGGAGACTTGTGCCCATTCATCTCTAGTGCTCTGTGATTGGCTGAGAAATAGGAAACCCTGATGACAGCTCAGGCATCATCGGGATTTCCCTTTCCTCAGCCAATCAGGGAGCAGAGCAATCAGTGGAGCTTTACTATGCTGACAGCTCCGCTCCCCTGATTACTCCCGCAGCTCTAGAGGAGCTGTGACATGTATTACAGATACAGAACACATGTCAGAGCTGTGAATGAATGGAGATACGTATATCCATTCAACCTCTATTGCCCTGGTATTGCCTATGGTTACAGCTGATTGAAGGCATGTGCTTCCAATTAGCTGTAACCGCAAAGTTTCCACGGTCCGGGAATCCCACAATGACATTATGATTCATAATGTAATTGTCGGATAACCTGTAAAAAATAAAGAAAACAAGGTAAAATAAAAACACACACACAAATAAATTAATTTGAGATAAATTTAAATTTTTTTTTTTTTTTTAAACTTTTTTTTTCCTGAATTTTTGCAGTCGAATCCTGTGTTTTTCGGGTCGGGTCTATCTGAATTGGAACAGCCATTTTCGGGTCGAATATAAGGACAACCCGAATTCGAACATCAACACTACTGAGACAGAGTGTCGATGGCATTAGTGTCTGGCATTTAAAGTCAGGTACTGGGCAGGCAGCATCCTTTACAGCAAGAGGAGGAGGTGGTGGGGTCTGAGTTGGAGTGTGGACGGCATTACTGTCTGGCATTTAAAGTCAGGTACTGGGCTGGCGGCAGCATCATTTACAGCAGGAGGAGGTGGCGGTGGGCTCTGAGACGGAGTGTGGACAGCATTATGTTCTGGCATCTAAAGTCAGGTACTGTGCAGGTGGCAGCATTATTTACAGCAGGAGGGGGAGGCGGTGGGCTCTGAGACGGAGGACGGACGGCATTAGTTTCTGGCATCTAAAGTCCGGCACTGGTCAGGTGGCAGCATCATATACAGCAGGAGGAGGAGGCGGTGGGCTCTGAGACGAAGTATGGATGGCATTGTTGTCTGGCATCTAAAGTCAGGTAGTGGGCAGGCGGCAGCATCATTTACAGCAGGAGGAGGAGGCGGTGGGCTCTGAGACGGAGTATGGACAGCAATATTGTCTGGCATCTAGTCAGGTACTGGGCAGGCGGCAGCATCATTTTCAGCAGGAGGAGGAGGCGGTGGGCTCTGAGATGGATCGTGGACTGCATTAGTATCTTGCATCTAGAGTTGGTTACTGGGAAGGTGGCAGCAGTAACAGCCAGTAGGAGGCGGTGGGCCCTGTTACGGAGCGTGGAGCGCATTGGAGGTTGAGGCCATAACCTCTATGGACAGTGTAGAAGCTGTATCTAATTGAGACATTAATGGATTAACGAAAATCACACTTTCCATACCTACTATCTAGTGAAACCACATAAAAGGTAACAGACTTGGTGGAATACGCGGGGAAATACATACATTTTTTATCATTTGTGGATATCTAGCAAGTGCTATCACAGGTAAATATATGTATTTGTTTCACATAAATACATACATTTTTATGGGTTTTAGGATACATATCCAAGTGCTATCAGAATAAAATATCTGTATTGTTTGTATAATAATATGTCAATTTTTTTGGCTGTAGGGATATATAGCAACGTGGGATCAGAACTACAGATCTGTATTTTCTGTAGAGAAATATAGAATTTTTAATGGTCTTTTGGATCGATACAAAGTGCTATCAGAATTAAATATCTAGATTTTTGGAAGGGAAATGTAGAAATTTCTATGGCTTTGGAGATATATAGCAAAGTGGGATCGGAATGGAATATCTTTATTTTTTGGAGAGAAATACTGAATTTTTTGTGGGTTTTTGCATAGATACCAAGTGCTATCATAATAAAATATCTGTATTTTATTTACCGAAAAACAGACATTTTTAGTTGTTTTGTGATAGATTGCAAGAGGTATCCTGATATATACCTCTTGTAATATATCACAAAAGACAGAAAAATTCTTTATTTATCCATAAAAAAACAGATATTTTATTGTGATAGCACTTAGTATCTATCCAAAAACCCATAAAATTTTATTTATCTCTGTAAAAAAAAATACAGATATTGAATTCTAATCCCACTTGCTATCTATCTAAATAGCCTTAAAAATGTATTTATCTCTAAAAAATAATGAAATTTAATTATTAATCATAATTCATTGGAGAGAAATACATACATCTTTATGTCTTAGCAAGTTGTAGCCTGAATTAAATATCTGTATTTTTATTAGAAAAAAATAAATTTTGCTGTTTATTTTGATAGATAGCAAGTGGTATCAGAATTAAATATCTGTATTTTTTTTTAAAAATAAAGATATTTTTCTGTTTATTTTGATAGCAAGTGGTATCAGAATTAATTATCTGTATTTTGTTTTACAGAAATACAGAAATTTTTCTCTTTATTTTCATATATAGCAAGTGGTATCAGAATTAATTATCTGTATTTTTTTTACAGAAATACAGATTTTTTTTTATTTTCATGGATAGCAAGTAGTATCAGAAATAATTATCCTAATGTTTTTAAAGAAATACAGAACATTTTCTGTTCATTTTGATAGCAAGTTGCTATCAAGTTATCTATCAAAATAAACAGAAAAATGTCTGTATTTCTTTAAAAAAATACAGATATTTCATTCTGATCCTACTTGCTACCTATCAAAATAAACAGAAAAATTTCTGTATTTCTGTAAAAAAATACAGATATTTCATTCTGATCCTACTTGCTGCCTATCAAACTAAACAGAAAAATTTCTGTATTTATGTAAAAAATAAAATATAGATAGTTAATTCTGATACCACTTGCTATCTACCAAAATAAACAGAAAAGTTTCTGTATTTCTTTAAAAAAATACAGGTATTTCATTCTGATCCTAGTTGCTATCTATCAAAATAAACAGTAAAATTTCTGTATTTCTGTAAAAAAAAAATACAGATGATTAATTCTGATACCACTTGTTATCTATCAAAATAAACAGAAAAATTTTGGTATTTCTGTAAAAAAAAATACAGATATTTCATTCTGATCCTACTTGCTACCTATCAAAATAAACAGAAAAATGTATGTATTTCTGTAAAAAAATATAGATATTTCATTCTGATCCTTCTTGCTATCTCAAAATAAACAGAAAAAATTCTGTATTTCTTTTCTCTAAAAAAATGCATATATTTCATTTTGATCCTACTTCCTATTAGTGTTGATGTTCGAATTCGGTTTGTCCCTATATTCGATCCGAATATGGCTGTTCGAATTCTGATAGACCCGACCCGAAAAACATGGGATTCAACAGCAAAAATTCAGGAAAAAAAAGTTAAAAAAAAAAAATAATTAATTTTAAATGAATTGATTTGTATGTTTTTTTTTTATTTTAACTTGTTTTTTTTTTTTTACAGGTTATCCGACAATGACTTATGAATCATAATGTCATTGTGGGATTCCTGGACCGTGGGAACTTTGCGGTCACAGCTAATTGAAAGCACGTGCCTTCAATTAGCTGTAACCGCAAGCAATACCAGGGCAATAGAGGTTGAATTGGGATACGTATCTCCATTCATTACCTCTGCTGCTCTGTAATTGGCTGAGAAATAGGAAACTCTAATGACAGCTCAAGCATCATCAGGATTTGGCTGAGAAATGTAAAACCTCAGCCAGAGCACTAGGGGTGAATGGAGAGGCTTGTCCTCATTTAACCCCT
>NC_092871.1:57942002-57943663 GCF_032062135.1 Pyxicephalus adspersus | reverse complement strand
TTCATGTGAAGTACAGGGGTATGTAATAGTGTTATGTATCTTTTTACAATGTATCTTTTTACAATGTATCTTTTTATGTATCCTTTTATAATGTATCTTTTTACAATGTATCTTTTTATGTATCCTTTTATAATGTATCTTTTTACATCTGTTTGGAGGCTGTAGAAGCTCTACACAGTGCTGAAAAAACCCCAATTTTCCCTCCTATTGACTTTAATGGTGTTCGACTTTGACATTCGACCACCCAAATTTTTTTGCTATATTCGAGTGAATAGCTGCCGAATCGAATAGTGAGCTATTCGACCAACACTACTTGCTATCTATCAAAATAAACAGAAAAACTTCTGTATTTCTGTAAAAAAAAATACAGATATTTAATTCTGATCCTACTTGCTATCTATCAAAAAAGCCAGAAAAACTTCTGTATTTCTGGAAAAAAAAATAATTTTTGATAGCACTTGCTATCTATCCAAAAGGACAGAAAAATGTATGTATTTCTCTACTAAAAATACAAATATTTAATTATGAATCACACAGCTCCATTACAAGTGATATAGGCCTCAAAGTAGATAAAGGCAGAGGGCCCTGAGGGGGGTGCTGGGTAAAAAAATATTCGCCAGTTACACAGCTCCATTGCAAGTTATAGACCTCAGAGACAGAGTAGACGTAGAGGGCCACTAGTGTGAGGAGTAGAAGGAGATGCCGAAAGGCTGTGAACGTGCTCTTCTCATCAAGATGTCCCTGCAGCAGTTGACGAGTAATCAGTACACTCTGCAGAGGGGGTGTTAAAGTCACTGCCGATCCAAGCCTTATTTGTTTTAATCCCCCTAGCGGTATTCCCGAGTGTGACTCGGGGTGGGAAAAATTGCAAAAAGTGGTAACTTTGGGGGACCCCCTTACCTTATCCCCGCGCTCCAGCGGCGATCTCAGGATCCCGCTGTGATGGCGGGGCGCTTCTCTGTCGGGACGCGTGGCCGGGCAGGAAATTTAGAAGCAGATTACGGAGTAATCTGCTTTTAAATACCGCCCGGGTCCCCACCACCCCGATGCACGCATCTGCAGTTAGATGCGATGCACCATGCAGGAATTTCTGCTTGGTGCATCGCATCTAACGCCAGATGCGATCACCAACAGTAAATCCAGAGGGTGATGCCAGCGGAGATTTCCGGTTGGCAGCACCCCCTGGATCTACTCCTGCTCGCATCTCCCGGAGGCTGATGTCCGGGTGATGCGAGCAGGAGAGTGAGCAGCGGGGACATCCCCTGTGTGACATCTTCCAGAAGATGCGGTGGAGTTATGGATTGTGGGGGCGGGAAATTTAAAAGCAGATTACTACGTAACCTGCTTTAAAAAATTTTTTTTACAGTGAAAAACACACAAAACACATAATAAAAGTACAAATACATATTATTGTACACCAAGCATTATTGCCCAGTGCCCTGATTTTCATTTTTCCCACTATTAGCCCTGACCTTGACTGTCCTGACTGTGATGTTGGACTTTTTGCAGCACCCTGCTTCAAAATCTACCACACCCGGGATGTTTACTAGAAATGTAAATAATTTTTTTTTCCTAAAATCTGCATTTAATTTATCTTCTTATTTATGAATAATATTGCACCCTTGTTTGGAAAATTTCAGTTAGAATTTTTTGATAAAAAA
>NC_092871.1:57939722-57941337 GCF_032062135.1 Pyxicephalus adspersus | reverse complement strand
TCCTCCTCTTCCTGGATTGGTGGTGCACTATGCATAGTAGGCACGCATGTCTGAGATGATGTTTGCAGCGTCTGCTCTGTGTTGTGTCCGAGATCCACCATCATCTGTTCCAGCAGGCATATGATGGGGATGGTGTCACTGACACTGATTGGCCTGATCTCTGCTGATCATCCTGGTGGCCTCTTCAAAAGGTGACAATACAGTGCACAAGTCCTCAATTTGCAGCCGCTCCGCAGGGCTTAAGAAAGGTAGTGTAGGTATATGTCTGAAACGAATAGACTCTGCCATGTAATCCACCACCACTTTCTGTTGTTCAGCCAGCCGCTGCAGCATGTAAATGTGGAATTCCAACGTGTGGCCACATCACAAATTAACCGGTGCACTGGCAGGTTGAGATTTCGCTGTAAATTCACCAATCTGGCACTGGCTGTGTACGACCGACGGAAATACCGGTGACTACTTTCTGGCCTTCAGCAACAGCGGCTGGAGGCCTGGGTAATTCCTAAGGAAGCGCTGTACTATAAGGTTCATGACGTGAGCCAGGCAAGGTACGTTTTCCAAGAACGCAGTTGTGGGACCGAAATAGCAAACTGCAGGTTGTTGCTGGCGGTGAACAGATGCTGCCGAATGGGAGGTGCTGGTGCTGGGTCTCCATGGCAAAGTATCCCTGGAGGAAGAGGTTGAGGCACAAGATTCAAAGGAGGAGGAGGAAGTGGAGGTTGAGGAGGAAATTGCATGTCGATGTGCTCTGGGCAGAGGCAGGTATGCAGGCCTTGCTGCAGCTGCATCTTCCCCTGCTGCCACCAAAGTTACCCAGTGAGCTGTAAAGGAAATATATCTTCCCACTCCATGCTTGCTCAACCAACTGTCAGTGGTCAGGTGCGCCTTGCCAGAAACTGAGTGCTGCAGGGCCATGGACACATTGCTCTGCACGTGTTCATGTAAAGCAGGAACACATTTTTGTGCAAAGTACTGTCGCTTAGGCATAACGTACTGTGGGTTTGTGCAGAGGAATGCGTAACACAGTCCACCAGCCAGTAAGGGAGGAGCTCTAACACAATCATCTGTGCAATTGCGGCATTGATCAGCTTTGTTTTGGGGTCATTTGGGCCATATTTCCTCTTGCGCTCCAGCATCTGGGGGATGGAAGGTTGGATGCTGCTAATGCTAACCACAGAAACATTGGGCGATGGGGTAGAAGTTGTGGGGGATGGCAATGATACCTGGTCCTGACTGCTAGCAACGCCACAAACAGCATCTGATCTGCGTTGGAGCTCTGGCTTACCGCTGGTGGAGCCTGAAAAAGGTAATGATCGGCTACATGCCACACTCAAATTGCTGGCAGCAGCATGGGTAACTTTAGTGGCAGAAGGAGGAAAGGCAGCGGAGGAGGATCGAGCAGTTGGAGCTTGTGAACTGACTCTCTTCATCAGATGATTCAAACAACTGGGCATCTTCAATGAATGCTTGTAGCTCTGCCTCTCCAACACCTCGGTGGGACTCCTCTACATACTGCCGTACAAGTGACATACCCAAGCCGTTGATGAGGAACTAGGAGGAACAGGTGTATCATGGACTGTTTGGGACACCTGTAAGGCCTGTGTCTGGGACTGGG
>NC_092871.1:57844160-57939411 GCF_032062135.1 Pyxicephalus adspersus | reverse complement strand
ATATATATATATATATATATATATATGATATATGTATATGTCAATTAGATTATGATAATATGAATTGTAGCAACATAGATTGGAAGAACACAGCAAACAACTCCCCCCCCAAGACAAAAAAACAGACAAAGGAAAAAGCAAGTCAGACAACACCCTTATATATGCTTATGGTTATGCGCACAGCTGAAACGAATTTGCCTGTAATTTGGACATGCACAGTCTATGCAATTTGGCTGTTTGTATTTTGACCGTTTGACATTTCATAATCATTTATTGATATGATCCCTTACATTCGTACACCAGTGAACAGCTATCTAATAAATAATACATTCTTCTATGGAAGCAAAGAAGAACTTGGTTAGATGATCTAGTCTGCTGGCAAAAGCAAGGTCTTGCTTGCCTGAACTCGCAAGTATTTAACACCAGGCAGATCCTCAGGTCAGGCATCGTAAGTGTTTAGGTTGGTGTCTATGTAAACAGCTGAAATCAGTTAACTCTTTCCAAACCTGAAAATCATAGGTCATTTAAAAAAATGCCTTTTTTTTGCTAATATATATGTTTTAAACATTTGAACACCACAAACATTTTTATTTAGGGCTAAATGAAAGATGTGTGCCATTAGAAAGAATGATTTTTTAGGGGAACAGTGACTTTTAATGCAAGCTTACCAGTTTTGAGCTGCCAGAGATGCGCGGCGTGAAGCAAGCAAACATTTCAGTTGATAACTGCCGGGAGAATAGTCCAGCATATTTTAACGGCTGAAATTTGTTTGATAAATATGTTTTTGGTGTCTGATTCCGGATCCCGTTTATGATCGCGCGAGCGAGCTTTTGATTTTGCTTGATGAATCAGGGGCTTTGTGTACTGTTGTAACATCCCTGGACTACTAGCCCATATGGGAGTACCAGAATACTGAGCGAGAGACTGGCAGCCTTCATAGACAGTTCCACTCCAAGTTTGAAATCTGTTTTACTGCATAATAGCAACTGCTTTGCATCAATTCCAATTGGTCACTCAAAACTTAAAGAAGAATATGAGAATATCAAAATGGTCCTACAAAAGCTTTGCTATTATTAACACTAATGGTCCATATGTGTTGATTTAAAAATAGTGAACTTCCTACTTGGAAAGCAAAGTGGATACACAAAGTACCTATGTTTCATCTGCTTGTGGGATAGTAGAGCAAAGCAAGATCACTGGAAAAAAGTGGCATGGCCTCCAAGGGAAAACATGAAAAAAAGGTGCAGGAAACATCATTACCAAGCCAATGGTTGACAAAGAAAAAATCATTCTCCTTCCACTACACATGAAGTTGGGATTAATGAAGCAATTTGTTAGAGATCTGAACAAGGACAGTGATTGCTTCAAATACATTTGTAGATTCTTCCCTGGATTGAGTACTGAAAAATAAAACCAGGAATCTTTGATGGACCCCAGATTCAGAAACTGATAAATGATTCAAATTTCACACTTTACATGACTGATACTGAAGCTTCTGCCTGGCACAGCTATGTCATAGTTGTCAAGGACTTCTTGGGTAACTATAAAGCACAAAATTATAAAGAATTTGTACATAACTTGTTCTTAAACTTTAAAAATGTGGGTGTTACTATGAGCATAAAGGTACACTATCTCCATAGCCATTTGCAAAAATTTCCAAAAAACCTTGGCGATTTCAGTGAGGAACAAGGGGAGAGGTTCCATCAAGATATAAAGGTGATGGAAGAAAGGTATAAGGGCAGATGAAATACTACCACCCCTGCATATAAATGTGCATGCAACATACATTTGAAGCTGCATGCTGCCAAATGCAGACAGAATTTATGTACAACTATTTCCCACCACTACATATCTCCCATCCTATTGTGTGTGAAATTCCCCTACCTACTAGATTGTAAGCTCTTCAGGGCAGGGTCCTCTCCTCCTGGATCACTGTCTATATTAGTCTGTCATTTGCAATCCCCATTTATTGTACAGCGCTGCATAATATGTTGGCGCTATATAAATCCTGTTTAATAATAATAATAATATTAACTTTCCAACTGCAGACTGTAACCTGTCATATACTGCTATCCAGAGGGGTGAGGAGGGTTTACTTGGTGTAGGTTAAATATTGCTTTGTGCACATGTCTAAAGATTGCTTGGACCATATAATATTATAGGCTGGTTAAGTAAGGGTTAGAGGGGTAAGCAGCATGGGAGGAAGGGTTGCAGGGGGTGCATTTGAATGCAATCTGCAAAAAGAAATTTTGCAATCTGCAAAAAGAAAAGCTCACCTTAGATTTGCAGCTTTGGCACTAAGCGAGGTGCACAGTTCATGTCCTTTTGCACATTACATCACATAGGTCCTAAAAAAAAAATTCCCATATCAAAAAATCAATGTATGGGGGTATAGTGTTGTTCAGTTGTGAATGCGATGCAGAGATAACACTGGGGAACAATTTTGAACAGATTTTTTGTTTACTTCAAAATTTTATTTTTTGGTACAAAATAGTTTATTGAAATGCATAAACAAATACAATTAACAGTTGACTTCAAATTTTAAGCTTATTTACAATAAAATAAGTATGCTGATTCTGAAAGTGCAGTTAGTTTTCTTCTATCACGTCAGGTTTTTTCTCTACCGCTTAAATTATTGTGAATACTGTAGTGTGGATTAGTATAGGCTATTCATTTACACGCAAGACAGTGTGGTCTGAGGTTGTGCGCTGCTCTGACTAATGATTAGGCAAAATTTATTTTTCTACTTACACACGTATTTCCTTTCTTTCAGATCATGTCTGGCTCTGCTGTTTCTCGTTCTAAGTGCCTAAACAAACCCTGATTCATTTTGTTATATCTGTGGCAGTTTCACCATTCCTAGTCAAAGGGTGAACATCAGCACATTTGTAGAGCAAGCCTATTTGGCATATTTCAAAGTTAAACTTTCTGATCAAGAAAGGACTAGGTCCCCTAATAAGGTGTGCAAACAGTGGTGGGGGGTTTACGGATGTGGACCAAGGGAACATGTAATAGGAACCCATTAGGTATACCTATGGTTTGGCGAGAGCCAGGAGATCATTTCAGTGACTGTTACTTTTGTATAGTGAAAACTTCAGGATATAACAAGAAAAATAAATGTGACAGAGTATCCTAGTCTACTATCGGCTATATGCCCAGTGGCTCATTCAGATGAAATCCCAGTGCCAGTTTCATTACACTACTCTCTCTTGAAGAACATGAATATGCTGATAAACTAGGTGACAACAATGATGAAGAGTTTGAAAATTAAGTGGACTTTGATCAGCATGAGTTGAGTGATTTGGCATGTGATTTAGGACTATCGAAGAAGGCTTCAGAACTCCTAGCATGAAGACTGCGTGAGAAAAATTTACTTGAAAATGGAAAAAAGGTATAGTACTTTCAAACCAGAGAAAATTGCATTTCTGCAGTACTTTGGAACTGACAGTGGCTTTGTGTATTGCCATAACATACCTGGTTTAATGAAGGAATTGAAAATTCCAATCTATGGCCCTGATTTATTAAAGCTCTCCAAGGCTAGAGAGAATACACTCCCCCCCCCCCCCCCCCGTAAAGCTGGGTGATCCAACAAACCTGGGATGGATCTAGTCCAGGATATTCTCTCTAGCCTTGGAGAGCTTTAATAAATCAGGCCCAGTAACTCAACTGAATGGAGACTATTCATTGATAGATCAAAGTGGAGCTTAAAGTGTGTCCTTCTTCACAATGACAATATATTTGGGTCAGTCCCAATTGGACACTCATTTTTTCTTTGTGAAGAATATGCAGTCATAAAGAGAGTCATTGAGTTGTTGCAATATCACCAACACAATTGGGTGATCTGTGTTGACCTTAAGGTGGTATGCTTCCTTCTTGGTCAGCAATGCGGATACATCAGGTATCCCTGTTATTTGTGCATGTGGGACAGCAGAGCTCGTGAGAGGCATTGGGTGGAAAGGAACTGGCCTCTAAGATCTGCCCTAAAACCAGGTGATCCAAACATTCTACATGAGCCACTTTGTTGATGATAAGAATATTTTATTCCCACCTCTGTACATGAAACTGGGTCTGATAAAGTAGTTGTTAAAGCTTTGACAACTGAAAGAGACTGTTTCAAGTACCTCATTTTAGAATTTCCTAGCCTGTCATTTGAAAAAATAAAGGCCGGTGTGTTTGATGGTCCACAGATCAATGATCAATGATTTCATCAGGACTATGTCAGAAGTCGAAAAAGATTGCTTGGTTATCATTCAAAGCCATTGTCAAGGACTTTCTTGGAAACACACAAGCAAATAATTACACAGAAATTGTCCAGAAACTCTTGGAGGGCTACAAAATGCTTGGTTGGTTGGTGCATTTTCTGCATAGCCAGAAAACATTAGTGCATTTCCAGAAAACCCTAGTGCAGTCAGTGATGAGCAAGGTGAACAATTCCACCAAGATCTGAGGGTCATAGAAGGACGGTATCTGGTTAAATGGGATGTACTAATGATGGCTGACTATTGTTGGAACATCCAGTAGGATTGTCCTAACACTGAACACTCCAGGAAAAGCTATAAGCGTAAATTTTTACCTTAACCGCTTACCTGATTAATTGTAAAATGTTTTATTGTAAAAAAAAATGTCATAGAGTAACAATAAATCCTTTGTAGGAACAAAAGAAATTTAAATAAAAAGTACATTCAATTTATTGTTTCATTTTTTTTTCATTGTATGTAAAATTTGTATGTTTTTGACAAAACTGTAGGTTATCCGGTATCATAAAAACTGGATGTGACAGCAAAAAACTGGGGTCATTTCTGGATTCACCACCCAAAAACTAGTAAAAACAAGTGTAAGATCTAACTAAACAAAAAATGAATTTTCCAGTAGTAGAGGGCTAGGTAATGAGGCAATCAGTGGTGGGTGGGAGTGCAAAGGTGTTCAGTGATGGATGGTATGGATAGGTGAGGTGATTAGTGGTGGAGCAGAAGGTGCAGAGGTAATTAGTGGTAGACAGAGATGCAGTGGGGGTAAGTGGTGGAGGATATAGGTACAGAGTTGAGTAGTGGTGAAGGGTGAGTACAAGGGTGAGCCATGGACAAAGAGAGCAGTGGCTCTGTGAGGTGCAGAAGTGATCAATTGTTGGGGGCTAGGATGCATGGTGGTACATGAGCAGTGGTGGAGGGTGAGTGCAAACGTGAGTGATGGACAAAAGAGGGCAGCAGTGGAAATCCTGACAAAGTAGCCAAGGTGGAGATGGGGTTTAAAATGCAAAATCATTGCTGTGGCTTGGCGTGTTTTAATGGTGAGTACTGCTCTAAACAAAATTCACCACAACATATACCTTGTGAACCTTGATGTGAATGTAAAAAGAAACAGCTTTTTTTTTGGTGGGCTATGTAATTCTTCTCAGATTATGCTAAAGCTAGAAAAGCTTGGTTCTTGGCTAGACATTTATTTAAAGATGAACTCCACCTAAATATGGCTTCTATTTAGCTGAATTTGTGTTTTACACAATCTCTTAGAAATACCAGTATTTGCCAAAGTGGTCCTAAAATATAAAACAAGGAACAGTCGAATCTCGATGTGGAACAGTTAACAGCACTGAAATGTTATATATAATAGGAGTCAGAATGGTGATTCAGTTCGAAAAAGAACAATTAGCTAAAGTAAGTCCTCGTGGAGTTGCCTTTTACAATAGAAAGCAAATGTACGGCAGTGTTTATTGTAATTCAGGCTTGGCAATGTTAACATATGTGAATGCTTTCTCATTGTGACTGTTTATAGAAAGAGGAAGTGTATCATTTCCTGTCAATATAGAGAAGTGAATTATCTAACACTTCTTGTTCATTTCCACCATGGTAGGGATAAAACAAGGTGAAATGTGCTGATTTTTGTTATTATAATAACCTAACAGTTTAAATAGAATACAAGATGAACCTGCTTCTTCCACTACACATGCTATTCTGTTGATGAGAAATCATCTACAGAAGTTTTTTCAGAAACCAACATTTGCATGTGTCAATGTTATTTGCCCCCTGCTATGCTTAGTGGTTTCACCTGTTGAATCGCTTTCACCCCTGTGTTTATTAGTGATGTGGGAGACAGCAGGAGGAGCTAATGATTGCAACAGGGGACATATGAGGTCAACATTCCCAGAAGTGTTAGCATTCATAACATTCATGTTTTTCATTTTTTATTGACATGGTCCCAATCTCTTTTGTCTGCTGCTCACTTCACAACCTTCTTATGCCCCCCTTCAAATGTTGGTTCAAAGGATGTAACCCCGTTACAACTGTACAGACCTCACAAGCAAGAGGACATAATTGTTTATAAGCTCTGGTATTTGTTCCAAGTTTTCACTAACACCTTTTACTGACGTGTGATTCTATTTTAAACAGGAGAAGTAATAAAAAAATAATAGAATAATAATTACTAACAATGGCACCTTGTTAATTACAAAGATGGAGGTATGGACGTGCCAACTTGCAGGATTGGCACAGAGACTGCTGCTAAATATATCCAACAGTTGCTGCAGTATATAATTTGTTTCTTCCTGGTTTGTTTTTGTTTTATGTTCAAGTCCAATATCAGCCAGGCTTTAAGTCATTCACAAATCATTTGTCATCTCTTTCTGAATTGGGTGATTTTACCTCACTTCCTGTGTTCATATATACATTGTTTTTAATGTTTTGCATTGATTAATAAATGTTTGTACAGTTTTTGATACATTACTAGACAGGCTTTTGACATATTAGTCATAATTCAAACATTGAATCTTGTGCCCACCTAAGCACCTTCTAGGGCTGCGTTCAAACATCAAATCATTGTTGCCTGAGACAAACAGTCATAGTCACCCCACTCTAAAATCTAACATGTATACAGCATCCTCCCAATGTTACTGATCAGTCCGGCATGGCAGATTGATGAACAACTGATCATTCCTATGATGGAGAGCACAGCACAGTGCTGCTCGCTTGCCCTCCCTCCTCCTTTATGCATATATAGTGCTTGTTCATTCATCTTCATTCAACTGTGATCTTACATGTATACATAGGCTTAATTCCTGAAAAAATCAGAATATGTTATGTGAAACTCCCCAAGAGACTGCAAAAGTCTGTGATACTTTAGAAGCCAGTATGGACATTCCCAGTATCAAATTGACTTTAAAAGTGAACTGGTATTCCATACTTGCATGTTGCAGTACTGGTAAATTCCAAATAAATTCCAACACAATACCAGAATTTACCTCCCAATCACATACATGGCAGTGCACCACAGCACATAACAACTGACTACGATGTGTTGTGATATGCTGCATAAAACAAAAAAAATGTATTTCTGATTTTTTGTGTCTGTTCTGGTGACGACAGCTTATACATTGCCTGCCTTAATGCGTTGCATGTTAAAACATCACATAACCCATGTTCATTAAAGTCTGAAAGGGCCTTACATATCTATTATGTCTCATACAAAGGTTGTAAAAACGGGGGATGGTCTCGCTCTGTCTCGGTGCCTTACTATGTAAACATTCCAGAAAGTTTGTGCAACTAATATTGTTGTTTTAAAATAGGACATTTTAGACAACTATTAGGGACTTGTAGTTTTCTTGTCTTCTGCAGCAGAGGGAGGACATGATCCTTATAGCAGCTGTTTGTTGGCTGCATCCATGATGTTTATTCGATCTTAAAAAGGGAAGCACAAACTTTTATCCCTGTGCAGTTAAATGTTTACATAACTTGAGGCTCATCGAGGATGTGGAGAAAAATGATCACATGCAGGTGGGAAGCTATAAAAACAGTTTTTTTAAATCTGCAGTAACAATTCCTGTTTTTTTTCCAATGAAATTCTTGTACAGCATTCCTAAAAAGCATCAATTCGTGACTCCCCGATGACCTTTAGGAAACCTTTCTGTGTGATGGAAGCCAGTCTACTGTCACCAAAGAATTGTTCCTTCTAAAGCAATGGGGGTCTTGATAAAGGAAGTTTCAAGTGTGACAACACTAAAGGGCCACACATAATATTTGGTGAATGTAATGCAATGGAAATCTGTCAAAGATTGCAGACATACAACAGACAATGGGTAAAGGCTAATGGCTTTCCACAAGTGATGGTCAGAGACCACACACATCCTACAGTTGGATGTTGGAGACTGGGGAGATGCTTCAGGAAATAATCATGGAAAACATGTTACATGGGTGCTAAAGATCATGAGTATTACAGACCCCTTACAAATCAACTCTTCTACATTTGTTCCCCCTACAGTTCTCCAAAAATACTTATACCACATCTGATGCTTCACCTAGTAAGTTCTAATATAGAAAACACCCAGAGGGTAAGTCAAAACCAATAGATTACCAAGAAAAAGTGAGCTAGAGTGAAAGAAGTAAGCCTATTCATTTACCTATTGCCATATTCTTGGGCTGGAAGGCATCTATACTAGCCTTTCTCAATTATTTTGACACAGAGGAATCCTTGCATCACATTTAGGGTCTCAGGAAAACCCTATTATTCATTTCTAGAACCACAGCTCTCGGTACATGGTACTTGGTACTTCTGGAAGATCCCAAGGAAACAATAGGAGCCTGGTGGAGAAATGCTAAGCAAGTCTTTTTCTTTCTAGCCTTTTTGTCCCATGCAAACACTAGGTAAAAATCAGTCCAGTCCTTGATGCAGCAATGTAGAAACAAATGTCTGGTGTCCCCTGCTATGTATGTTAAGATTGTCCACCCCCTCTCACAAACTTCTTTGCCATGCTTCCATATCCCACCATTTGCCTCTTGGAGTAATTGGAAATTATATATACTGTATGTATGGGCATGTGACCTTCTCAATTTCTTCTCTTGATGCCTTGCTTGGCCTGAATAGCCAATGGCAGGTTTAAGCAAAGGAAGGCTGGATAAAGGTCATGTAAGCTCTGATATAGACCAACACAGAACGTTCCAAAAGCTTCCATCCCTGTACTCCTGGTAAGTATCAGTGGAAGGGGGGAAAGTAATTACTAGGTGAAGGTGAGTATCAGTTTTGTAAAGGATAGGGGGTAAACTATAAAGAGGCTCTGCCACTTTACCTTAAATAGACAAAGTACAGATTTATTCACATGGATCTTTTTATTAAAAGTTAGCATTGATTTTATAGTGTGATGTGTCTTATTGTTTTGCAGTTATATAATAGGGTGAAATTGGGTCAGGAAATGTAAAGAATGTGTCTGTTCACAAATACGTACATCAAGCCGGCTCATTAATATGAGGTGATGGAGGTAATCTGCTGCCAAGTGCCACACCTGTATATAAATTATAGCCATCCAAGAATAAAATCATATTTTACCATTGGTTATAAAATCTCTGACATTAAAGGGTCCAGGCATCTGAGATTGACAGATCAATTACACTAAAAAATTAGGTACTTGAAATAGTCTCCTTCAGTTGGCAAAGCTTGAACTAACTGCTTCATCAGAGCCAGTTCCATGTAGAGAGGCAGGAATATAATATTCTTTCTATCAACAAGTGGCTCATGTAGAATGTTTGGATCACCTGGTTTTACGGCAGATCTTGGAAGCCAATTCCTTTCCACCCAATGCCTCTCACAGCTCTGCTGTCCCACATGCACATATAACAGGGATACTTGGTGTATCCGCATTGCTGACCAAGAAGGAAGCTTACCAATTTAAGGTCAACACAGATAACCCAATTGTGTTGGTGATATTGCAACAACTCAATGACTCTCTTTATGACTGCATATTCTTCACAAAGAGAATCTGAATGTCCAGTTGGGACTGACCCAA
Source organism: Pyxicephalus adspersus (assembly GCF_032062135.1). Taxonomy (NCBI): domain Eukaryota; kingdom Metazoa; phylum Chordata; class Amphibia; order Anura; family Pyxicephalidae; genus Pyxicephalus; species Pyxicephalus adspersus. Next base: position 57,929,645 of record NC_092871.1, on the reverse strand, counting down.
ATATATTGCCATTGTGAAGGAGGACACCCTTTAAGCTCCGCTTTGAGTTATCGATGAATAATCGCCATTCAGTTGAGTTATAGATTGGAAGTCCCGATTCCTCTATTAAACCAGGTATGTTATGGCAATACACAAAGCCACTGTCAGTTCTAAAGTACTGCAGAAATGTAATTTCTCTGATTGGAAAGTATGATAAATTTGTTCCTTTTTCAAATTTTTTTGAAATTTTTTCAAATAAGTTTTTCTCTCTGTCTTGATGCTAGAAGTTAGGCACTTACGACAAGAAACAGCAGAGCCAGACATGATCTGAAAGAAAGGAAATATGTGTGAAAGTATAAAAATAAATTTTGCCTAATCACTAGTCAGACTAGCGCACAACCTCTGACCACACTGTCTTGCGTGTAAATGAATAGCCTATACAAATCCATACTACAGTAATAACAATAATTTAAGCTGTAGAGAAACAACCTGACGTGATAGAAAAAAAACTAACCCCACTTTCAGAATCAGCATACCTATTTTAATGAAAATAAGCTTAAAAATTGAAGTCAACAAAAAATTTGGTTCAAAATTGTTCCCCAGTGTTAGTAGAGGTTTGATAGCTAAACCATGCAAATTCTTTGTAAATCTTAAATTTCTAACACATTTCCCAATATGTGTCCATACCTAATACCCCAGACTGTTAAAATTTAATAGTATTTATATGACTTTATATGGTTTTCAATTAAAAAAATCTCATACCCCAGTCATTTGGTTCTTTTATACTCAAAGGGTATGGGAACCTCCTGTAAAAAAATCCTGACATAGGGCCTAATACAATCTCTTAGTCTGCTGTGGTCATTGTAAGCAGTTATAACTTTCCTCGCTAAAAAGAACACAGGCACAATTTTTTAATCCCAAACCCTAATACCTCAGTCCAGGATATAACTTTTAGTCTAAAAAATGTGCTTAGCAAAATAAAATAATAAGATACATTTTCTGACACCTGGAAGATGTGGGAAACATAAAAATCCACATTGTTTGTGATACATGTGATACAGTGTATTTTTAAGTGCTATCCTGAACTTTCACTTTAGGTTTTTATCAGCACTCTGATCTCACTTGCACACATTACCTACCTGCATATCATCCACAAAGGCATAAGAGCATATACTTTATGCTCTTATGCCTTCAGCACCCCTGTACACACTGCTTGCCCTCACACCTTTTACAATCTATTTCTGCACATACTGCCCACCATCATACCCTTCTGCATCTCTGTCTTGCATATGCTTCTAGCCCCTATTCCTTCCACACTTACTGAGCACACTGCATACCCTCATACCCTCCATACTCCTCTCATGCACATACCACAAACCAGCACACCCACCACACATTTATTTCCTGTACAAACCATCTATACTCAGTCCCTGTACTCTTCTCTCATATAATTTCTGCCCTAATACCCTCTGCACTCCTGTACACACTGCCTGCCCACATTCCCTCCACACTCCTGTACATACCACCCACCATACTGTACCCTTCTGAACCCCATCTTTGCACATTGCCCACCATCATACTCTCTGCACTCCTCTGTTACATATACTGGTATTTCCTGCCTCTATACCTTCTGCACTTCTGTACATACTGCCTGCCCTCATACTCTCTGCCATCATACCATCCTCCTACACAGACTGCCCTCTGTCATACACTTGATAACACTTTACATTGTTTGTTATTTTACAAACCTTGCCCATTCTGGAATAGCTGTATTTCTGCTAACTTAGCTGAAATCGGAACCATTAAGGAACAGTTTTATAGATAAGCAAATGGTCACTCATCATCATGATGTCCCATTTGTTGCCCATGTGGCTTACTAACCACATCTTAGTAATATCTGACATACTTTTTAATAAAACCAATCATGCAAGTTTAGACTGGGAAAGAAGGAAGCAACACAAGGAGTCAACCAGCTGAACTTTAGTTCTTATGGGAACCTCCTGTAAAAAAAATCCTGACAAAGGGACTACTAAAATAGTCTACAAGGTATATGTTGATAGGAGGAAAGAGTAGAGTGCACAGAGTACTGAACTTCTCAGTCTGATACCTATCCTTTCATGCTCAATCACAGAACTGGGGAAAGATCTATCAGGAGTTACTGCAGCATAGAAAAGTCAGGTATCCTGTCTTGCCAGACAAGATTATTCTGTAAATCAGAGTTGTGTTTTAACTTTCCAGAACTGGTTGGACAGAAACACAAATCATTTGACAGGCAAAGTAACCCCCACATAGGTATGTTTAGTGTGAAGTTGAACTTTGCTAATCCAGGACTACAGGACACAATTGCTGGCCTGAAAAATATGTTCCCATATCCCATGTTCATCCCATTTATAAAAAGCACCCAGGACCCCCCCCCCCCCCCCCCCTTTACTGGTTAAACAGGATTGTTCAGTTAAAATAAAGACACAAACTACTAAAATCCTTTTTAGTCAAACAACTAATTGCACACTGTCATTAGGAATAATAGATTTTAAATGACCACCTTTAGTGACTGGTACAACATTGTACACCTTAACTGGAGAAGGACTGTTTCATGGAAACTGTTGAAAGCTCTGCATTCTTTTGGGGGTTGGGGTTTGGATATGAGAAAGTCTTCTTTCCTGTTCTGCTGCTGCAGGCATTCATTCTTGTCTGCTGCAACAGGGAGAGGTGGATCTGTTCTCCCTCTCTTTCAAAGTCACAGGCCTTGCCAATCTGAATTCCGCAGATGTTCCAAACGATCTAAAGCTCCCCATCCCAGGGCCTTTCAGGTAAGTGGACCCTAAAACTCAATGTCTGTAATGCAAAAATATGAACGAAAGGTCATACAGAACTTAGAAATGATTCTCTTTCAAGTTTTAGTTTGAACTTGTCTTGCAGAGATGAAGTAAGCTGAATGCCTATAATATCTCAAAGTTTATTGGAAAACTGACACAGAAAATTTACAGTGACCCAAATATGACACCCATGCACAAATAAGATTTATGCTTGGGCATGCAACCTATTTTGCATGTCCTTTTTTATGTTATTTTCATGTAGTAACAAATGTAGCTCTTGTTTTTTTTTGTTGCAAAAAATAGGAATACTTTTAAAAAATGGACCCTGGGCAATCAATTTCACATCAATTTTTCAGCAGAGAAGCTTTAGTGTGTGTAAACCCTGGCAATTATCTGTTCCCATTGTAGCCTGGTGATCCAGCCATTCTCAGCTAGTGTTCCTCCAAAGGTTACAATTAGTTCCTTGAACTACCAATGTACCTCCCATTTACTAATGCCTGCACATTTTCCTGAGCCAACCTCACTTGACAGAGCCAGCAAAATGACACCACAGTTCTTTAAGCAGTTTGTAATTAACTGTTCACATTGGTAGTCCTGGGAAAAGACAGATATTTATTGGTGCTATTAGGAGGCACTCACTGGATCATACACTGGCACTAAATGATACTTTTGCATCTGCTTGCCAGCTAGTGCTAATGAGCACTTTTTGAGCATTTCCAATGTTTTTAACTTTATGTCCCTCTTGCTTCTGCCCCCCTTCCTCTGCCTACATGTCCCCTGCATTGTAACCCTGTATCATCTGTATGTTACTGCCCAGACTGCCTCTGCCACTCTATCCAAGCCATCTGCCCCTTCTGCTTCAGCCCGGGGCCCACTGAATGCCTGCCACAATTTCTTCTCCAACAAGTGCTTTCTCCTGCACTTACTTATCAGTTACATTGTTCCCTGCTTTTTTTTTTTTTGTTTTTTTATTAGAAAACAGAACTCTTCTCCACAATGAAATAGAGGCAGGTGGGAGGTGTTCTGATGTCCTGACACCTGACACCAAGAAATAATACTTGCAAAATCACCAGGTAAAACCTAATAGGAAGATGCAAACACCTGTAATAAGAATCTAATGCAGCTACCACATTTCAGGACTGGTAAGCTGCAATATATTGCATTATGTTCTGAGGTTTAGACACCCTTTAGAAATTGTCAGTTTTTGCTGCTTTCTATGATCTGATTGAAAAAAAGTGTTTTCATTTCTTGGCCTGGTGCTAATGGGGTTCTTTACAAAATGTATTTAGACTATTCACTTTTCAAAGCGAATTACCGCTCTTCAAGAGGATAATTCACTTTCTCATGTGAACAGCACTTTAATGAATCAACCACAAGGTGTCAGATGACGTCAGGAGTATATAATCAGGAAAAAATGTTTTTGACAAGGTTCACATTGTACTTAGAGGAGCTCTCACTGGCTTGGTGCAGTTACTTTTCATACTTCTTAACATTAGATGAGGTGAGATCAGCAAAGCCAGAATTGATTTGATCGGGAGTGTTGCTTTAAAAAGTTGGGTGACTCAAAAGTTTGCATTGTGAGGAGCAGCAGTAAAGCGTCAACAGTGTGTAGCACTGAAAAACATAGATCAGAGCCTCAGCATGTGATAAGCAAATATGTTTGCCTCCATATATGTAAATTTCATATATGATGGGATACTGATAAAAGTATTTATGCCAAGATGACCTTTTATATGTTATGTAGAAAAAGTAAAAATGTTCTATAGTTTTTTGGGGTTATGATACATGCATGATCCTGTAATTTGTGAGAACTTGCCTGAGGCAGGATTGCTTTGGGTCCATGCTTTGGAACCACAGTACCATGGAATGGAACTTTGGTATAGGAATATTCAAAGAACCAGAAGTGCTGACATCTAGCTGGAGAAGCCATGCAACCTCTTCCCATTGACTCAGCAGTAAAAGGACCCACTTGCAGCATCTTCTTCACTGAGATAGCCAAGTTTTGCTGCTGAAGCCGGAATGGTAATGACACATACAAAGCAGTTATGTGTCATTCCTGTATTTTTGGACATTCTGTAGATGAGGAAATATAACTAGTTTTGTTTTGAGAGATACATGTGAGATATCAATTATGTTTCCCTTAGGAAAAGATTTCTTTAATTGTGTCTACCTGGTATTGGCAGATCAAAACATGAATACTCTTACAAGAATTCTGGCTATGTAGGAGGAACATATAATTTAGCTGAATCATTGGAAGGCTGACCATTAATTAGAGATCTCATCCGCCCTGTCTTAGACCAGGTCTAATGTGCGTCTGAGTGGGTGGCTGGTGGCAATTTGTCAATTTTATTTGGAACACCCCAAAGAGAACTACAAATTTCTCAGTCTTTTAACCTTTTTTTCTACTTCAACAAGCCTGTGTAAGTAAACTCCTTTTTTTACTGCTATACCACAGCCAAGCAAATTGCATGGAAATGTTATAGCCTATGTTAGGTTTCTTAAAGTTGTAGTCTTGGGATATTGTAAATACCTTGGAACAAGTGTACTGCAAGGGTTAAAATGTCATTTATCTAGGGTATCAGCAAAAAAAGCTTTTTTGCTCCCTACATCACACCTGTACACTTACACCTCTCCGTGCCACCAGCCACCCAACGCTTCACTTTGGTGCTCTGTTGGTCAATCACAGGCGCTATGGCATCATCATGTACAATGAAGCAGTCCTGCACTACAAATAGGAAGGCTAAAGGCCTGCTGGTGAAACAATGGTAAAGTAAGTAAAACTTCTTTTTAAAAGGTACCATAGGTAAAATGAACATGTTAGGGTACTTGTTGGAGAAATTTCTAATCCCTTCCAGTCGCTGTGAGAGCATGGCCATTGATAAAAAATATAAAGATAAATGTAAACATAAGCACCACAAATAGCATTAAAACAGTTCTGAACCTATCTTACCCTATTCAATACTAAAATAAATTACTGATTTTCATTTTATCATTATTTTGAATAAAAAAGTCTTCTTTTCTCACATGAGAAAAGAAACTGTTGGGTTTATACATGACCCAAAACCAATAACCACCTATGGCTGCCACCAGTTCACATATTTAACCTCAACTTTACAAAGATATAATAATGAAATATTAAAGTGTATCTGACCTTCTGGATGTCTTTTATGAATAGAGAGTATTGGTATGGTGTGTTATTATCTTTATATTATGAACAATTCATGACTATGATTACATAGAATTAAACAGTGCAACACACACACACATACACTTGAACCATTAAATCAATCAAAAATCTGGCGACACAGAACCTAATGGTCAGCAATTTCTTACTGACTACCATGGTTGAAAAGATGTGGTTCAGTTTTCCAAGTACATTCAATCCTCACATAAATTTGACCATAAATTGATTGTATATTAGTTAGGCCTACACCCCCTGGCAGGTGACGCAGGATTACCTGGGATGCTGAGTCTAAGTGTTTCCCGGTCTTCATCAAAGCACCTCGCAAGGGATGATTGGCCAGTGACCCCAATGGCTACTGGACTGCTTTGCTGCGGGAGAACACCAGGGCGCAACCCCCCAGGCTCTCCCCACCAGGGGCGAGTGGGACAGAGGGCTCCGGTGCAGGGACATCGCAGATCAGGTACTCAGGTGACGGGAGGAGGTATAGTCCAGGCTAACTGATGGACAGTGGAGGTGGCAGATAAGGCAAAGATCAGGTAACAGGCCAGCGGTCAGGACAGGCAGCGGAGAAAGCAAGGTCAGGTAACAGGCCAAGGTCAAGGTCAAACACAGAGAATCCAAACAAAGTACTAGCTGACAGAGAGGCAGGAAATGAACTGCCAATCCAGCAACTAGAGCCTGGAATCAGAGAGGTATAAATACAGCTAACAGCCAATAGCAGGTCAAGGTTGGAACAATGAACTGTTCTGCTCACTGGCTGCTAGCATTTCTTGAAATACCCTTCAGCTGAGCACAGCCTCAGAGAAAGTGCAGGGGATGCTAAAAAAGGTACATTTTTGCACAGCTAAAGGGAAGCTGAGGATGCTGGCTGCTGGAGAGATGATCTGCGAGCAAAGTAGTAACAATATTTCTGAAGTTAATAGGCAATATGCAATTGATATTGATTGAAGATTCCATAGAATCTCAATTGGTCAGGTCAGAAAATTTGACTTAATAATTGAAGGATCTGATGGGTTTCATGAACCCTCATAACCAATTTCTGTTGATATTTTGGAGCATGTATACATTTTATCTTGATTATTGAGAGGATGTTCAAGTGATATATTGAAATTTAATGAACTATTTGCATTCCTAATGATTAAACAGATGCTCAGGGACTGAATATACATTGATTAAGGTATTTGGTACTATAAATGATTGCTATTTGATTGGCAGTCAACATTCATATTGAATACATAGATCTAATGGAAAACAAACTAAAGCAGATTTTTTTTTTATGGCTAGCTATAGTGTTAGCCCCTTCAGAGATGTTGAGAGATAAATTACTGATCATTACTTCTAACCTCTGTTTATTTCCTCTGTACCAGTATACTATGATCAGACTTTGCTAGACTTTCTGACTTATTCCCTTAACAGTCTAATGTTTCCACTTACTTTTCATGGAGCTTCTCCATGCTGTTTAGAAATAATATTTTTTTGCACAGTATATTTGTAAGAATGTTCATTTAAAACTAAAATTTAACCTGTCCCCATTTCTCTCTGCATTTTAGTTTCTAGTTTTTAGATCTTATTTTCCACTTCTCACCAGAATCAGCAAAAAAAAAAAAAATAGTTTTTTAGCTTAAAATTTAAAGTGACCCCTTCATTTTACCCTGTCATGGTCACTTTAAAGCCTTGTCCACCAGAATTATGAAAGATCAGAAGGTCTCAACAAGCATTATATAGCATAACGGCACAAAATTCTACATCTTTTACCATGTTGGTCACCAATATGTAGAGTAAGGCACAAGTAACATATAATTATAGACTTCAAATTTGGTTACTTTAATCTCTTGCCACACAAAACTAACTAAGCTGTATTTTGTGCTGACTTGAAATTGTAACCTTTTAACACATCATGAAAGAGACCCTGTCACAAATTAAAAAAAACTGCAGGTGAAAGTACAGAAAAGTAAACTATTTTAAATGCTTACTTGCAGCATTTTACTTTTCCAGTAATGGTTTTTCTTCACTTTCAATGTGCCTTTAAACTTTCTAGAAACATTGACTAGTCCTAGCAGAGTTCCATTTCTTCTTACATATAATCTGCTTTTCTGGGATTTTTTAATTACTTCCTGTTCTGGCCCAGCTCATCCACCCCTTATCCTCCTACATAACATTTTTTTCATGTAGAACACACTAGAGTAGCTTTCTCAATCATTTTACCCCTGAGGAAACCTTAAAATCATTTTCAGGTCTTAGGTAACTTCTTCAAATCATCAATCATAAAACTATTGGAGGTCATTGAAACCAATGATGGTCAGTGGAAAGAATGTCCCCTTACACCGGTGGTCACTCGAAGGAATGCCCCCTTATATTGGTGGTTAGTGGAAAGAATGTCTCCTTACACAGTTGGTCAGTGGAAGGAATGCCCCCTTACATTGGTGGTCCGTGGAAGGAATGACTCCCATATATTGGTGGTTATAATGTCACCCTTATTGGTTGATAAAAAGATCAGTGGCTTCATACAGCTGATTTTACTATGTAGCATTGGCCCCAAAACAATGCAGCAATCACAAAACAGGAGGTCAATCAGCCACAGCTCAAGAAACTTCTAGAGGAACAATAGATGAGAAAGACTGCTAAAGAGTAACACCTAAGTGACAACTTTCTGTCTGACACCACATCCAAGATGGTGGCACTACCAGCAGTTTCTGGGCTTTAGGATGTCTACACAAAGAGACAATTTTATTTATAAATACCATATCTAATATATGTTAAAAGCATATATAATTTATTTATTTTTGGTAATGTTGTTGAATGGTCCAACAATGGGATGTTTTTCCACGAAGAAAAACTAAGTGCAAAGTAAATGACTGGTGTAAGACAAAAAAAAGGACCAAAATGGCCACCAAGACAGCTATTAAAATCCCAAAAAATGTTTTTTTTTTGCTGTAAATAAATATTGGAGAACAAGAGAACACCTGTGTTGAAAAAAAAAGGCTTTTAATATTCATCAAGCAAAGTCAATGGAAAAATTGAAATTTTTTTTAAGCAGTTAATTAGCTGCCTTTTGCACGATAGCAAAATAAAAGTTGCCTGCATTGTTTTGAACATGACAGGTTCTCAAAACCTACTTAGTGGTATAGCAGTTTCTTCTGTATTTTTCCTATAGTCCTCCACCAAGGTCTCAGCTCAGCAGATTTAAGTTGATTCATTAAAAAATTAAATGACGTACTGCATTGTTTTATGCTCAGACTCATTGAAATTCATGTGTTTTACATTTACAGTCAAATGTCTGAAATCACTGCAGCGTCTGCAGATTTGACTCTAGGTCGCAGTGAGCAGTACTTAGCATCTCCACCTAGGCAGGATTCAATGGCATGAGGAAGGGGTAGCTGCATCGCAACCTCATCGCCAGTCTGAACGTAGCTTTAAAGTTTTGTGAATGAGCAAGTATATATTTGGGGCACTGCAGCTATTTTGGGGAGAGCACCTTAATGCTCATTGCCATGATAGTAGCCGCCTGAGGTCCCTTACATGCAAGCTCAATTTGGGAACCCTGGTCTTGAAGTAGCCCCCCTTAATGTGAAAATATCCCTGATTGTTATTGGGATTTTATGTTGGAGACCCTGTATCTGGCAACTTTGGTACATTTAGGGGGCTAAAATTAGGTTTAGTATCAGCTCCCAGGGTCCCCTGTGTACCCTGAAAATTCCACATTTCTAGAACAATCGTTGTGGGATATGATAGTTTATACATGGGGGAATGACAGCTGCATGGACACAGACACAGCTCTCATGCTGCTGCTACTGGGATTATCTCAGTACAAGGTGGGTAGGGAGAAGCACATCTAATTACCTTGTCTATAGTACACGCCCATTCTAAGGGAGCTCACACTAAGCATGCTCAGGAAGCTCCCTCTTCTGGTAGCGCAATCTCATAGAGAAAAATGGGACATGACCGTGTCCCATCTCCAGCAAAACAACAACCAAAGAGAGTGGAGAAGGAATGAGGAGAGGGCCAGATGTGCAGCTTCACGGACTGGATGTGGTCCACAGGCCGTAGGTTGGGCAATCTTGTACTAAAGCAATGTGGGCTGTTCACTTACCATGGTTAATTATGACATTGCAAAAGATTATTTACTTTTTATATTATTGAATGTGAGTATTAGTTCAGTTTGCAAAAATTAACCATTCATGTGCAGCAAAATCTAAAAAAAAGGGATTTTTCCTGGCACAGGATTGGATGGATACCCTTTGGAAAGGGGAAAATTCATATTGTATTGTAAACATCTTACATTCCTTCAGTAAATAAGCCCTTATATTTCTACTAATATGTTTGTCCCATATACTTTTATACACTATAAATTATGTAAAATATATTGTACTCTTAAACCTTGGTCTTGGTCTCAGTTTTTCTCCATCTATTGGGAATTTGGTTTATTATGGCATACCAATGTCTACCCACAGATGCCTTCCAATGTTTATATTATCCCATCCCAGTTGTATATCTCTATTGTATAAATGAATGAATTATTGATAGAGATGTTGGCATCAAACACACTCTGGGATCCATTCTGAACAACCTGTGACTCACTGCATAATGAGGAGGGAAAACAGGAGTTTCTGTTATGGCAACACCCATTGATCTGACAATAGAGACAGTACAGTGGTTTGTTTATTCAAATGATGCTGAAAATTATTGGGAGGTTTATTCATCAGCTGCTCTAACTTTCCCTGCCTTGAACTGAAAATTGTTCCAGGTAAGGTTGGCATTAGAGGCAGTGATGGTTGCTTAGTTTTTACAGAACTACATATAATCAAAAAATTGTTCATTATAGAAGAGGAGATAGGATATATGGAGAAATCTGAATGACTGTAGATGGCTTCATTATTTAACTAGTATAAAGCATTGGTCATTTATAAAGATTTGCCAAAGCTAGCCAAAAGCAGATTAGTTTTTAAATGAAATGTGTACAGCAAAAAGGATTGTGATAAGGTCTATAGGTCTAAAATTGTAGTATTAAAATTTCCATACTACACACCCTTTGTCTTTACAACCCCTAGGAGGACCATTCCCACTGACAATTCTTCCTGGGCACTATTCTTCTTATTGATGGGGTACTCTTATCCCTACTGGCACTATCATTGCACTTTTCCTCCCACTGATGTACATTATGGCACTATTCTTTCCACTGACACCAGCAATGGGGCACTATTCCTCCTGCTGACACCAGTGATGGGGTGCTATTCCTTCTGTTGACACTATTGATGGCGCATCATGTATTTCACTTATACCAACAATGTGCCTCTAATCCTCCCACCACCTCTACCACCAATAACAGAGGCTGTGGTATTGTTATCCCTGACTAACATCTGATGCTGGGGCATTTTCCACTCCCTCTAGCCACAGTCTAATTCCTCTAAAGTCTTGGGGACAGGGAACTGTCCAGTAGAACATATGACAAATATGGTAACACTAGGTCTGGTGTGAATGCTTGTGATAGCAATACAGGTAATTTAAACATGAAAACATTCAAGTTATTAAAACTAGTGATACAATTGCAACAAACGTTTTATTGATAAGCCAATGTTACCCATGAATACCCAATGTTACTGCCAAAAAGGTGTTATTTTTTTTAATTAGATTTCTGCATTGAACTTTCTTTTTAGTTTACCAGCTGTGGTAGCATGCTGGGACCCTGATTTATGAAAGCTCTCCAAGGCTGGAGAGAATACACTTTCAGTAGTGAAGCTGGGTGATCCAGCAAACATGGAATGGATCTGGTTCGGGATTCAAAACATTTGCTGGCAAATAGCAAATGATTTTTAAAAATCCATTCCATGTTTTTTGTATCACCCAGCTTCACTTCTGAAAGTGTATTTTCTCAAGCCTTGGAGAGCTTTCATAAATCAGGGCCTATGTGTTGCCATGAAGTCGTAGAATATGTTGAATAGCAGAACTGAATAGTAAAAAAAAGGGAAGTTCAGATTCTCCGCCTACTTCCTTTCCACCCCGAGCTGTAGATTTGGGACAAGTGTACGACGAACAGTAGTGATATGTATCGCTGTGGAATTAGGTAACCAGATCCTGTGCGTAGGAAACTCAGGTAATTCATCACACGTCTTTAATAATCCCTTTCATTTCACTTTACTCCTTTTTTTTATAGAGGATGATACATTAAGCTTTGTTAGGGCTTGTACATTTACAATTCTTATGTGCAATACAATGTTTTTTCAAATGTGTTGTTAATAATATATCTTGGATTTGATACAGCAGAATTGGATGCATTGTTTTAATTTGTCTTGTTATTAGATTTTGCTGTTTTTTAGGTCATTAGGACAAATGTTTATTATTTAAAATTCTGACAATGATAATTCATTTGTGGCACATGAAGCCACAATGCTTGATGCATTTGCAACATTTTTTAACACTTTCCTAAAGGAAACTGACAATAACAAAAACTAGGAAAGAGCTTTAAAATACATGATCTGTTAAAATGCATTTTATAGGGTTAGTCCAACAGACACTGGAGGGTTACACCATCTAGAAGAGGGACTCTGTTGAGGAGCTCTCTGTCCTGAATTTCTGATTCTGCACACTTGCTGTGACTGTTTTTTCATAGTTTCTTACATTAAGACTTGCTTGTCCATATGATGCTGATTTGGTACATATGCACACACCTTTGGTTGGAAGTTCACTACACTTGTATTATAACCTCCAGTTTTTTTTGGTCATACCACATATGCCAAAACACTATGGCATTTTGGTGACTCCATTGGGAAGATTTGGTAGGACCATTCCAAGTGACCTCATACTTTGGTAATTATTTAGAGAAACCAGCTGAGATAAAACACTATGGTGTAGAAAGCAGATCTGAAAAAGTTGTCAAGAAGCGCTTGCTGCAGAGTAGTGACCTCCCATATTGAACTGCTGGCTTGGGGTGAATGAGTCCTTAATCATAGGGGGATATTTGTATTACATATGCTTTGCAGTGTGTTTTGTATCCTAGAGTTCCTCCTGAGGTTGCTTGGGTTTCCCTGAGCAATGAGCTGGTCAGTTTAACTGACACCAATGATCTTTTTGGCTATCTGTAAGGGTGACTTTCTTCCCACTGACCAGCAATGTAACAGGCATTTTTCCACTGACCACCAAACTAATTTTTTGTGAATTGTAAATATTGCAATTATTGCAAGGGTTGCCTAAAATCTAAAATTTATTTCAAAGGTTTTTCTATGATAAAAAGGTCAAGAAACACTGCTCTCCCCCAATGCACAAAATCCTTAACTGTGCAGTTAGCACAGATTAAAAATGAGCTCTCATCTCGACTTTCTGCCCCCTAACAAAGGGCAGAATAGGTATCAAAGATAATACAAATATATATACAACTTTGTACAAATATTTAGCACACAGAGGCCACTACATGATAAAAAAAATGTTAGATAAAGTTAGCGAATGAGTCACAGCGGTAATGGCTTTAACCTCAGAAAATCACCATATGTCTGTAAAATGTGTTTGAATATCAAAGTGTACCTGTCATTTGCACCCAGTGAGCAGGTTCATTTTCATGCAGTGAGCAGTCTACCTTGGCAGCGGGAAGCGGTGGTTTCTGCCAGTGAGTTAGAGTTTAACACACAAAAGGGTAAAATATGACGTATTGAATTTACAAAAAGTATAAGAGGTCTAGGAAGAAATGTAATTTGACTGTAAAGCACAACAATATTAGCTTTTTTAGGTTGGCTTAAACAAAACATTCAAAATGTTTTTAAGGGACATGGTTTCCTAAGCAGATACCAGAAAAAGTTATATTGAAATTAATGAAAACATTTACTAAACTCACCACTCATCAACTTTCCCTCCTAGGAAAGCCCTACAAACCAATTTCAGTTTTAAGAAGGAAATACATATTGTATTGATTTGATACAAACATCACTATGGATTCTGCCACTGCCAAGCCAGTGTATGCACATCCTTGAAGTGAATACACTGGAGGTCTACTTGTCAAATTCACACAAATTATTCATTTTGTGGAACAAGAGAAAAAAATCTTAGGAAAAGCAGTGACCCAACCACAAGGACAGGAAATAGATTTCTAGCAATGTTATCTACATAAAGAATGTGTGGGACCCCTCCCAAAACAACTGTGGTTGTGAGGTTAACAATTTTAACAGTTACAGAAAAACATCACCATCTTCATTCTGAAATGGGACTTTTGTAAAATAATAAATGACAAATTGACTAGTGTGGCAATTAGATAATTTTTACATTTTTGTTTTGTAAAAGTTGAATCTTTCTTTAAAGTGCATCTGTGCCCAGATTATGGATGTGAAATTCTTACTTAACAGTAAAAGACCTTTAAATCATACTAACCTTTCTAGGTGCAATAACGTGGAGTTATTCATTCCCAGAAATCACTACAAAAACTTGAGTTGCGTTTTAGTCAGTTTCCAGCAGTTTGGAACCAATATTGGTAAACTTTTTTCTTTGTGGAAAACAAATAAAAAATGGTACTGTACTGGTCATACAGTACCATCATTTGGTTTGGTGTCACCCAGTGTAGGAAATCACAACGTTTGCTTCCTTCCCTCGGGGATGTTGTAAGGGTTGCAAAAGATCTGGCTCATTACTGTGTCATAACTCACTGAGAGGAGTAATGGTGCGAAGTGCATCATGGGGAATGGTGGGTTAGGTGTATGTAATGTAGTGCAGGGGTCACAGATATATATACAGCTCAGCTCACACCTCCTCATCCCCATTTTCCCCTTCCTTCACCTTATTGTTGTTAGAACACAGCAGTACCCCCATGTACATATATTGTACATGCATCCAAGCATGTTCTCCTCTGGTGGCATGGTTCTGTCAGTATTGCATTTTAGGACCATTCATTATGAATGCATTTTATAGTAGAGCTTAGGACACAGCGCTCCATAATGCATATTTATGCACATGCATTCCCACAAAATGCTTAATTTGAATAGGTCCTAAAAGCTGTAAAACAAAAAAAATGATGACAGTTCAGTGTTGAAAAGGATGATACAAAATACCAAGCTAATCTATTTATAATGCTATTTAAACCTGAATGTACTTTAAATTTTGAGTCTTTCCAAACTGGGACACAAAACCAATGTGCATTTTACTGTTTTAATTTATTTTTTTAGATCTGAAGAATAAGCAACAGCAGCTAAATCTTAAATCACATTAGGTGCTCATAGAAAGGTACATTTACAAGTTAAAATGTGTAAAAATGTATTTTTGTTTTTTATAAAGATATCAAAAGCTTCATATGACTTCTGGGGGTTAGGTCTCATTCATGCAGTCACATTGGTGAAATGTGTGCATGCTTATTACTGGAATGTGTTGTAATGTATTAAATGGCAACACAATGTATAACTAGAGTGCCTTGGATGCAGTGAGTGTTCAATGCAATGCAAATGCTAAATATTTTTTTTGTAGAGTGGGGACCAATGAGAGCATTTTGACTTATTTGAGAGTGAAATGGAGTGTAATAATATAGAATATCACCCAAATGTCAGCTGATGCTGATGCTTTCACATTCAAGATTGCAGAACCCAGCTGCAGTATAATGATGTCTACTTAAGACAGGCTTTAACAGAAAAATACCATGCAAAAAATTCAATAAACTAGAAGATTTTTGTTAAAATAAACAAGGTCTCTTTAAATACGTTGCTCTGGCTTTCTAAAAGTGACATTGTATGTTGGCACAGCTGCTTTAAACCTCCACCAGGGATACATTTAACAGAGTGACAACACAGGAGCTCCAGTTGGAAGACACAATAGTCCTTCATACCATGAAAAGTCTAAACAAGACCCTAATAAAATAAGTACCACTAATAATTGAGAAATGTATTTTAATGAAAGTTGCTTCTGTAAAAATACTATTTTTATGGTCTGCTGCAATAAATAAACACCATTGTGGCTTGCAATGTACCAATTACAGGAAACATCACCCCAAGTGACTTTTAAAGAAAAAACACCATTGGAAATATTACAAAGCGGCACACTAATAAATATCAGTCATCGCTCAATGTGATCTTCTCTGGATGGTATTTTCAATTGATATTATGTTCAATTGATTCAAATCAGACCTTATGATCATCTACAAGTGTTTAATATTCTAATTGATTGGATAGAGATAAAAAATAAAAATTAAAAAAAAAATTTGGATACAAGAATACAGACGTGACCACTGTCATTTCCTATAGAGGAGGGCACAGCAGGGTGCCTCCAGTTCACCCCCTCCTATACAAGTGAACAGCATTATGTGCACAATATAATCATTTTAGTGCCACTAGAAACAATCACAAAATATTTTTTTGAACTTATTTATGTAGTTTTAGACTTGCTAGTTCCCAAGGTGACCAGTAGAGAACAAAATAGGTTGTTTCATTTAGCTCATTAGTTCATTTAGCTGAATTTAGGTATGCAACCAGCACTAAATTTATCCAGCTAGTTGCTGTGAAGCTGTCCTCTTTTTTAACAGAAAATAAGAATGGTGTCACCCAATTGAAGTTGATGCTCTTAGAGGACATTGTTAACTTCTGTTCCTCCTATTGCAAAATAAAACTTGTCAGTTGCGGTAATGGCTCCTCTTGTCTCGAATGTAGACATGTGGCAAAGCATTCCTTCCTGTTTCTGCAGAATTGAGATATCGTTTGCAATGCATGTTTAGTGAAATAACTGTTTCTGACTAAAATATTCTGACATAAATATTACCTCAACTCCTGGAAGCATCAACAAATAAAATATAGTATCGTCAAAGTTATGGGACAATTCTTTACTTGTGCAAAGCACACATCATTAGTGCAAATGACCATGTGTTAGTTTTTGCACAGTTGATCTCAGCAACTGTTCTTTGGTGAATTTGAAAGAAATACTGTTTATGTTCCTGCTGAATGTGAAACCTTCCAATTGGGACAGCTGTTCAAGTGACAACTGCCTAAAAGATGATTTCTCTAACTTCCATTGTGCCTTTGGGAAAGGAAGTGAAAAGTAGCCCCCCTGCCACAAAAATGATATTAGAAAAAACTATATCGTTGACAAAGGTTCTAACCATTCTGTTCAAAATAAAAATTAAAAAAAAATTTGGATACAAGAATACAATAATTTAGGAGGCATAAGTCATTTTTAATGATATGCAAGATGGATAAATGTTTGATTGTATCACTGCATATATGTAGTTTGCAAAGACAATAGGATAATTGCCACCTTTGTGAAATATAGGGAAGAGGATTTTTTTTAATCCTAAAGAGTAAAGGGGGATATGCTAATCTATATCAAATTATGTTTATTTAAACCACAATAAAAATCAAAATATTGTACTACAGTTTTTTTCAAATAAATCCTTTTTTGTATTGCAGAACATCCAGCCCTTTTATTTTTGACAAGCAGAAAAAATGGATAACATGGAACCCCTCCCAGAGGCCCCAGCTGCAGAACACAAAATCTCACTGGTCACTCCTATTCGTGCCGCCATTCGGATACGTAGAAGGATCAGAAAGTTTAAAACCAGCCATCTTACTTTAGATCTCTCTGGTAGGCGGCCCTTGGACAATACCAAATCCTGTCTTTTTCGTCGGCAGCTGTCTACTGAGCAGTCTGTCTATAGGACCACCAGCTTTGACACCCCTAAGTTTTTTAAATTTGACACTCCAACCTTGGAGCAGGTTTCCATTAGTAATCTAAAGCGTAAAAAAAAACGTAGGAAGTCCAGAGTTGTACTTTACCCAGGAAACTCCAAAAAATATTTACCAGTAGAACAGAAAAGCAAAGCAAAGCGGTGCCTAATACTGTTAGTTGGGATCATTTGCTTCCAAATCCTGAATGCTATTGAGAACTTGGATGACAATGTGTTAAAATATGAATTGGATGGACTTGAAAAGACAATGCACAGGGAAATATTTGGACAAAAGATTGCCATTGATGGTATAATAGACCTCTTGAAGGACTATCTGGCAACTCATTGTCATAATAAGCCATTGGTGATCTCGATGAATGGTCCTAGCGGTGTCGGCAAGAGCCATATGGGACGGATATTGGCCAGACATTTTCGTTCAGTCATGGACAATGATTTTGTTATGCAATATTATGTCATGCACAACTGTCCAAAAGATAGCGATATTGAAGCTTGTAAGAACAATATGATTACCTTGATTTCAGACATGGTGACCAGGGCAGAAATTGAGGAAAAAATCCCTGTTTTTATATTTGATGAATTGGAGCATATGCCCCTACCGCTTTTAGACATGTTGCAAAGTTACTTCTATCTAAACCAAAACAATGAGTTTCTCAATGCCATCTACATCTTAATTAGCAACATTGGAGGAAAAGAAGTGACCAAGTTTATCCTGCAAAACTCATCCAGCAATGTTCTGGACATGCAGCAAGAACTGCAAAGCATCATTCAATCATCTTTAAAGAATCACCATGGAATTTGGGATATTGCTGAAATTGTCCCTTTTACTTTATTGGAAAAAAGCCACATTGCCCATTGCTTTTTGGATGAGCTGTTGAGGGAAGGGTTTTACCCAGACAATAACAATATTGAAATCTTGACGGGACAGTTAAAATATTACACTGCAGAAGACAAGCAATACTCCATCACTGGGTGCAAACAAGTGGTAGCCAAAGTAAACCTTCTACATCCATACACATGATCGTTAGTTAAACCATCGAGTATCGAGTTAAACCATTCTGACTGCTGTCCATAAAGTTCGTTGCTCAAATTCAAAGAAAACTATAGGGAACCTGTGAGTTTAACAACCCTTTGCTCTGGTGAGTTCCATTTGGAGCACCATACTGTATGTCTTCCCAATGTTTGTGTTGGTTTCCTTCCACAGTCCAATAACATACTGGTAGAACCTTCCCAGTCCCCAGGCTGAATTCCCCACTAATGTAAAGATGCCAGTTATGGTTAAATTTGAAGGTACCATGTACAGCTCCTTTAATGGGTAAACTGTTTAAATTCTTACTTGTCTAGTGAATCCAAACAATATTGAAGACTCTTGGACTTGGAATAAAGCCTTTATTCTCCCAAAAAAATTGCATAACTCGTATCAAGTTTTAACACTTAACATATGACCCCAAACTTGTGCCCAGGGTAATTCTACCCCAAAGTGAGTACAGGGCTTCATTGACCTACCACCTGAAGTTTGTTTAACTACATGACCTGCACTTCTAGTGTAAAGATTAGCAATGAAAGCTGATGTCATCAGCATCTCTCTTAGCTTCACTAAGATTTGTTCCATGCTGGAGAAGCCGGTGGCAAGGAACTCTGTTAGATTGCCTACAAGGAAAGAAACTGGAGAAGATATATATATATAAAGAAGAAAAACACAAAATACAGCTAAAACGACTTTTAGGGGAGTGAGCAAATTGCAAAAGAAAGCCCATGATTAGGATAAACTCCAGTAAACCTATCATCCATGGCAGTTATATTAAGTATCCTAACTTGTAAACTACTCCATAATGCTAAGCTTTATCCTGCATCGAAAAAACTGTGTTAGGTTTTCCTGTGCTGAAAAGCTACCAGTGACAAGAATGTTGCACTAAAAGCAATGGTCCCAGCCTGCAAAGGCTTAGAAGAAAGCAGCACGGTGGCTCAGGGGTTAGCACTCCGGCCTTTGCAGCACTAGGTCCCAGGTTCGATCCCCAGCCAGGACATTATCTGCATGGAGTTTGCAGGTTCTCCCCGTGTCTGCGTGGGTTTCCTCCGGGTACTCTGGTTTCCTCCCACATCCCAAAAACATGCAGTTAGGTTAATTGGCTTCTCCCTAACAATTGACCTTAGACTACATTAATGACATATGACTATGGTAGGGACATTAGATTGTGAGCTCCTTTGAGGGACAGTTAGTGACATGACTATGTACAGCGATGCGTAATATGATGGCGCTATATAAATACTGTATAATAATAATAATAATAATATTAATAAAAGAAAATCCAGCCTTGAACACAGGAAATATATTGAAAGTTATAGAATATACTTCTTGAGAGCAGGGATTGATGTGTATATGGAACATTGAAGTATATAGGCGCCTCATGGGCAAAGACTTATGTGAATGTAGAATATGCACTTTGAAAAACCACAGAATGTGATAGCACTGTATACATAAAAAATTAATAAACCTCAACCCTGTCCCACCCTCTGCGTGCCTGCCTACACTGGACACCAGAAGGCTTAAAATGGTAATTTTCTTAAAAAACTGACAGGCTCACTTTAACTTCCCTGCTGTCCAAGATTCTCATCAGCTGATACAGCTCCTAGGATAACTTTTTTTTACACTGTTGAAGGAATATAATAACAAGGGCATTAGAAATGTGACTGGTAACTGAGACATTCCAAGGACAACAAGATATCTGTTCTCTTTCTTTTTTTTTTTTTTTGTATAGGACTGTTTAAAAGTCATACTGTCTGGTTTATCTGAGAAGTTCTAATACACTTATTAGAGTTAATAAACTAAATTTTCATCATTTGCCTGTTTTTTATTCAAATACATTGTATGAATATTCTTTTAGTTTTTGATAGGGGTTTTCCCTCATTTCCTGTACCACTGATACACCATAGCCTCATTTCACAAAGTAAGTAGACTAAAGTAAGTAGAGTTAGGATCCAAATTTTCAAAATTGTGACGGGAATTTTTGGCCAATGAAATTTAAAAATTACAGCCACTTGACTAAAATTTTGATAATTTTTCTTGTGTTAAAACTTTGTGAAGCCTTATAAGATTGACATACTAAAAGCAGTAGAAGCATAGAAATAGGGGTCAGCGAGATTGCTACCCAGCCCCTTGCTCCATAGGGGTTCTCCTCATGACATATCTGCTGCTCAGTCAGTTAAATTATTTACAGCGCCTGCTTCTAATCTGGCAAAAGGCCCATAGGGACTAATACCCAGGAAAGGCTTGTGCTGCCCCCCCCCCCCCCTCCCCCCACCTCCCCGATCTAAAGGCATTATTTAAAGGCTCCTGCTGGGGGACAGTATGCCAAAAATATTGAGAGTGGAAGGAAAATCCCTATATGGTACTTAAATCCATATATACCACATCCCCAATAAAACAATAGCAAAGAGGGAGGTCTAGTTCTCTGGAGTGAAAAGAACCTCAAGGATATAGTAGACCAAAAAGTGGGAGTTTTAAGGTACTTGACAATGAAATTTCATAAAAGACATGCTTTATTTACAAGTACTTTGTTAAACTAAACTAAAAATTACATATTCATATATGGGACCAGTAGTAGACCAATTTTTGCCCAATATTTTTGGCAATAGCAATGAGGGAGGTCTAGTTCTCTGTCTGGAGTAATAAAAGAACATCCAAGAGAAAGTAGACTGAAATGTTGGATTTTTAAGGTACTTGACAATGAAATTCCATAAAAGTACTTTGTTAAAACTACTACTAATCAAAAAAGGAAAAGAAACTAAAAATTACATATTGATAAAATCAAATTTATCTAAGGGCCATATAGGCCACTAGACAAATGTCTTCTGCCACTAAATGAGATGTTCAGAAACTGAACCAACAGGGTCAATAGGATCGCTATATATACTTTTTATGGATGTTTACCATCATTACTGGTACTACCATCATTCTTACATCTATATATACCATTAAGGTGTCTGTACTGATCTCCTGAGGAAGCAGACCATATCTGCAAAACACGTTGAGTTAATAATTGACCTTCTCTCCCCGAATCTCTATTTGTTAAATTGGCTTTGGGGAAAACAGTACTCATCTTTTTCTTGGTAGCAGATATATGTTTAGTGAATCTATTCAATTGACCCTTGTTGGTTCAATTTCATTTCTTTTAGTGGCAGAAGACACTTGTCTAGTGGCCTATATGGCCCCCTGATCAATTTGATTTTATGAATATATAATTTTTGATTTCTTTAACTTTTTTTGATTAATAGTGGTTTTAACAAAATATTTTTATGAGATTTCATGGTCAAGTACCTTAAAAATCACACATTTCGATCTACTTTCTCTTGGGGTTTTTTTTTTTACTAGAACTAGAGAACTAGACTTTCCTCTTTGCTATTGCCAGTAATATTGGGCAAAACTTGGTCTATTGGTCCCATAGACCTGTAGCCATGCCACTGACTAAAGGAGTGGAGCCTTTGCATATTGCAAAGCAAACTTCCAAATGATTAAAAAAGGAAACCAAAATTCTTTTAAAAATACTCTAATTAAAATGTAACTATTAAAAAAGAAAAGGGAATTAACCCCCCTTCCAAAGGTGAGGTACAAAAGGGATTTTTGTGACAAATATGGTACATAAGAGTGTTTTAATAAACCAACAATTATTATTCACCCAATTAAAATGTTACACAAATAACAACAAAAGTGTTTCTCTGAAAATTCAAGAATTTGCAAAGCCATTGTATTGTGTACATGACGCGTTTTGCAGATAGGTTTTCTCCTTCTTCACGGGATAGTGGGTATTGAGAGATTAATTTTCATATAATAAAACTCAATCAATACATACATATCAAAAACAAATTAGTTTGCAAATAAAAATTCTAACAATGATATATTCAATTATTTAGGATTTAATTATTTTTTAAATAAATCATTTAGACTCCTATAAGGTCAAAGTAACTATCCTCTTACAGCCCAAAATTCCTTGGGCAGGCACCTCCATGGAGCAGACAGCAGGAAAGCTCCACTCTGAAAGGTCTCCACAAACTGCATGCTCCACACAAACACAAAATAGTGACAAGGTGTTGCCACGATGGAGAACAAGAACATTGTACTATGAGCAAATATGGTTGCCATCATGTACATATATGATTACAAGTTATAATTAGAAACAATGTATTAAATATTTGCACAACTTGATAATATTTTTTCTATTAATCTAATCTTCTTTACCTGAGTATGATATTAAAAAGACTCAACCTTGCCTTTGGGAACACACATGGTTATAAACCTATGGTATGAGACTGATCCTGCCTATAACCCCAGCCCAGAAGTTATGGCTTCAGACCCACCTATGCCAGAAATGTCGTTCTGTCTACCTACAATGAGGGTAACAATGGTCTAGGCATGCAGAACTTCCGCCTCTACATATCTAATTCTGTCCTCCAGTTAGTAATATTGCTAATCAGGGTAAACGCAGGCTGGCTGGTAATAATAAAAGATAGCTAAGTGTAAACATCTGGAGGCAGACATGAAGCTCAGTTATACGTGGACATTTTTATCCTCATTCATAGGAAAAAATTTATTGGATTAAACTAAAGCTACATACACACTTCCAATTATTATCGTTGGAAAACGAACGACGAACATTCATGCACGATATATATGAACGATCGTATAGCACCGATCCTGCACATAGAGTTAACGACACGATCGTTCGTAGATATTGTACACACAATAGATACGATCGTTTGAACGATAGAGGAACTATGTGCACGACAGGAAAGTGAACGGACGTTCGTTCATCACGCATGCTCTGAACATGGACGATCAACGAACGACCGTACACACGAACGATGTTCAACGATCGTCGCCCAATCCGATCCGTCGGTCCGGTCGTTCGTTTCCAGCGACTTTCCTCGTTCGTCGGCGTCATTGGTTACTTTTTTACGAACGATTTTTTGCCCAATCGATCGTTCGTCGTTCGATTGGAACGATAAAAATTGGAAGTGTGTACGCACCTTAAGTCATGGGTGAGGTCGACCCACATTCTTAACATAGCTGGAACACAGAAGACAAAAACACATGCAAAAGCTAAAGAAATATGGGTAAAAGATTTAAAGTGTCCATCTGCCCAAAAAGTAATCTTTCAGAGTTGGTGGGTGCAGAAAAAGTGAATTACCACAACTTGGGAAAGCTCTGCACCTGAAATATATGCAAAGTCAAAACTTGGAGCAATTTGTCCCTATTGGAAAATTTCCCCTTTATCAGGTCCACAATGGAAGTGATTACCAGGACAAATACAGGGAGGGGAATCTTCCAACTGGGAATACAGACTGCAAAAAAATCTGACAAGCGTCTATCCCTTCTCCTCTCTATCCAAAAGATACAAAAAAAAGTTTGCCTCTACATACACTTTACATTTTGCACACTTGACATGACTATTATGATTCTCACATTTCTGCCTAGAATGTTCATTTAAAACTGCATTATTTGCAGATTTAGGAAACACAAATCAACACAACTCATCAATAGGGATCAGCGAGCGAGATTTGTAAGTTCGATCTCGTGGCGAATCAGACCTTTCTCACTTACTGAACATTTAAGGGAGGACGGCCTTGTGATTTCGCCATCAGGACATGTTCTTGCCGAGTGAACGAGGGAAAAAACAGCGTGGAGGAAACACCCACTATTTCCCGGCGTGAATGGCGCGATTAGGAGCGAAAAAGAAGAGATCTGAGCACAGGCATGTATACAGGGAATGGGAGAGGGGTTAGTCACTCCATCTTGTGTTCTGTATGAGGGAGAGAAGCAGGGAGAGACATGGATTGTGACAAGGACAGGTTAGGAGCCTTCTTTATATCTGTATATATACAGATATAGCAGTTTTTGATGCAACCTGTTCCTATGTACCAAAGAAGCCAGTTTCCTACATAAAAATTTCTGTCCTACTCTTAGAAAAATACAGATCGTTCAGTCTGATACCTCATGCTATTTACAAAAAAGCCAGTTTGCTACAGAAAATTTTCTGTCCTACTATATAAAAAATACAGATATTTCAGTGTTTGATACCTCTTGCTATTTACCAAAGAAGAGTGTTTGGTAAAAAATAAATTTCTGTCCTACTGTATAAAAAATACATATATTTCAGTCCTTGATACTTCTTGCTATTTACCAAAGAAGACTGGTACAAAAAAAAATTCCGTCCTACTATGAAAAAAATAGATATTTCAGTGTTTGATACCTCTTGCTATTTACCAGAGCGTTTGGTAAAAAAAAAAAAAAAATCTGTCCTACTAATAAAAAAAATAGATATTTCAGAAAAAAATTCTGTTCCACTATAGAAATAAAAACAGATATTTCAGTGATACCTCGTGATAAACCTTGCTGTTTACAAAACAAGACCGTTTGGTACAAAAAAAAAATCTGTCCTATATAAAAATACAGATATTTCAGTCCTTGATACCTTTTGCTATTTACCAAACAAGACCATTTAGTAAAAAAAAAAATTTCTGTCCTACTATAAAAAAATACAAATATTTCAGTGTTTGATACCCCTTGCTATTTACCAAAGTAGAGCGTTTGGTAAAAAATAATTTCTGTCCTACTATATAAAAAATACAGATATTTCAGTGTTTGATACCTCTTGCTATTTTCCAAAGAAAGTTTAATACCAGAGCAATTGGTAAAAACAAATCTGTCCTACTATGAAAAATATACAATACAATAAATTTCTGTCCCACTATATAAAAAATAGATATATTTCAGTCCTTGATACCTCTTGCTATTTACCAAAGAAGACCGTTTGGTACTGAAAAATTTCTGTCCTACTATATAAAAAATACAGATTTTTCAGTGTTTCATACCTCTTGCTATTTTCCAAAGAAGACCGTTTGGTAAAAAAAAATTGCTGTGCTACTATATAAAGAAATACAGGTATTTCAGTCCTTGATACCTCTTGCTATTTTCCAAAGAAAGTTTAATACAGAAAAATTTCTGTTCTACTATAAAAAAATACAAATGTTTCAGTGTTTGATACCTCTTGCATTTTACCAGAGTATTTGGTAAAAAAAAAAAAAATTCTGTCCTAAATAAAAAATAGATATTTCAGTCTTTGATACCTCGTGCTATTTACCAAACAAGAAAAATTCTGTCCTACTATATCTAAAATATGAATTTTTCAGTGTTTGATAACTCTTGCTATTTACCAAAGAACGCTGTTTGTTAACCCCCCCCCCCCCCCCGGGTTAATCCCAAGTTTGACTCATGGAAACCACTTGCAAAAAGGGTAACTCTGAGTCACATTCAGGGGATTTTTAAAAGCCCCTGCGGGGCGTCTGTACATCAGGGCGCGTGGCAGGGCGGGAAATTTAAAAGCAGATTACCGTAATCTGCTTTTAAATGATGCCCAGGGTCCTGGCCACGCCGCTGCTCGCATCCGCAGTTAGACACGATGCACCATGCAGGACTGCTGCATGGTGCATCACATCTAACTGCTGATTCGAGCAGCAATAGTAAATTCTGGGGGTGATGCCGGCCTCGATTTCCCGCTGGCATCATCCCCCGAATTTACTATAGCTGCTTGCATCACCCGGAGGATGTGACGCTCACATCCTTCAGGTGATGCGAGCAGCCGTTGGTGGATCCAGGGGGTGAGGCAGGACGAGACATCTTCATCACATCACCCAGCAAGATGTGACATCTTCCGGATGATGCAGTGGAGTGATGGATTATGGGAGTGGGAAATTTAAAAGCAGATTACTATGTTATTGGGTTTTTTATATAAACATGTTTGCTGCTCTGTGTTTGCCATTTTTTATTTTTATGCAAACATGCATGCTGCTCTGTGTTTGCTAACTTTTTAATTTTATTTATGCCAACATGTATGCTGCTCTGTGTTTGCTAATTTTATGAAAATTTTTTGCTATTTTTTTTTTTTGTGCAAACATATATGTTGCTCTGTGTTTGCTAACATATTCCTTGCAACCTTCACCACACTATAAAAGAACATATCCTAAAATACCTTTTTTATTTTGTTTTATGCAGGTACACTGGACAACAACAAGGTGCTCCACACCTGAAGTTTGCAAGAAGCAGAAAGTGGGAACCTGTGACCAAGGATGACATTTGGCTGTTTTGGGCTTGGTGATCCTGCAGGGAGTTGTGGGCAAACCCATGCAGAAGTGGTACTGGTCTTTTGCACAGTAATGCCAGAATACCGCTTTTCCCTCATCATGAGGTACCTGCACTTTGCAAACAATGAAGAATTTGATGAAACTACCCATCGTGCACCAAAACTGAAGAAAAATTTGGAAGTGTCTCATATGATTGTACAAAATTTCCAGCAAACCTATGTGCCAGAAAGAGATGTCAGCATTGACGAAAGTCTAATGGCTTACAAAGGAGAGGCTCGGCTGGGTGCAGTACATTGCGTCAAAGAGGGCATGATTTGGCGTGAAGACCTATATGCTGTGCGAATCCTCATCTGGCTACATTTGGAATACGGTACTGTACACTGGAAAAGGGACACAGTTCAACCCCAGATACAGCCATTATGGATTGGCAACATCTTCAGTGCTATCCCTCATTGACCCATTGCTAGGTCAGGGCTATTGTGTCACAACTGACAATTTCTACACCTCTCCTGAGCTTAATGAGTTCCTTCTGCAACACAGAACAGATGCCTATGAAACCGTTAGGGCTAACCGGCGCAGTCTGCCATCAATGTTTGCAAAAGGGAAGCTGAAGACAGGAGAAATTGTTGCCTGGCAGAAAGGAAAGATGATGGCCCTGAGATGGAGTGACAAGAAAGATGTCACAAGCACACTCGTTGCCAGGCAGTGCTGAAACCAGTGTCCTTGGGGGAGAAAAGCCATACCGCCAGAGGACTCTTGTCCATTTTGCACAGAGGTTGAGGCTTGGCTGATGCCCTCCCAGCTCACAACAGTCAACGTAGTGTGCTACAAAAGGGCCAACCTTGTGGCCGCGCTGCGCATGGGCTGCATCACACATGTTCCCTGCTTTGCGCACATATTAAACCTGATGGTGCAGAAGATCCTCTGTAACGTACCCAGGACTGAAGGACTTATTGAGACAGGCTCGCTCCATCTGCAGCCATGTACGCTGATCCCCTACTGCCTCCGTCGCGACAACAGAGGAAGGGGAAGAAATGGCGTAGGAGGATGAGGGTGACATTACACTCCATAGCGCATAGCCAGCATCAGGAGGAGCAAGAAGGCCAGCATCAGGAATTTCAAGAGGAGAAGGAGGAGGTAGATGATTATGATGATGATGAGGGAGACCATGTTGGGACTGCTGGACAGGACCCGTCCAACCCGCATTTGTGGTGTCACGCCCCAGGCATTCTGTGGGCGATGGAGCAACAGGAACTGCTGCAGCTTGAAGAGGAGAAGGTGGGTGATGAGGAGGAAAATGTTTTGGTGCCTACTGAGGGACAGGAGGAGGATGAGCCCAGGAATCCCCTCTTTCAACTGTGTGTGTCCACATGTTGCAATGCCTACGGAGGGACCCGTGCATTTGCAGCATCAAAAACTGGGATGATTACTGGCTGGCCACCCTTCTGGATCACCGCTACGAAGACACAATGTCAGTTTCTACCCAACTCGGCGCAAGAGAATAAAAAGGTGACCTGCCTGAGCAGAATAGTATGCGACCAGCTGTGTGAGGAGTTCTGGGCACCACATTCCACACAGGCGGACACTGCCTCCACTGTATCCTCCTGTAGCAGCAGCAGTGGCAGCAGGACGCACACATCCAAAAGTCTAGGCCAAGGCAGAGGTGATTTTCTGGATTCCTGGTGAAACCTGATGCGGCCACCTCAAACAAATAAAGTGCAGGGACATAACCATCGAGAACTAATGAAGCGCATGGTGCATGATTACATTAGCTTTTTTCTGGCTGGTGGTGTTGACGACAGCAGTTATGAGGAGGATAACTATCCTGACAGTAGTGACGCCATTAATTTTTGGGTCAACAGGCTTAAAATCTGCCTGCAGTTGGCACAGTATGCAATCAATCTTCTTTCTTGCCCGGCATCCAGTTTTCTGTCCGAAAGAACCTTCAGTGCCCCTGGCCGATTACGACAGAAAATGTAAATTTTCCTCACCTTTTTGAAAATGAAAGCAGATGTCACTGATTGACGGACACAAGTACTCACTTGCCAACCAAGATGCCTCTGTGAACCAACACTGCTCCTGTGCGGAGTCTGTGGCTGCTTTTCACCAACACCCCGTCAGCTGAGCCTGCCTCGGTTGAAATGTTCCACTAGTTATCGCAGCGTCCAGGGGTGGCATTCATCGACAATGTCATGCTTGCCATTGTGCCAGCTAGCAATATACTTTACATTTATGCTACTTCCAGGAGGCAGACAAACTGTAGATGAAAACCCCCAGTACTGCCACACTGATAGGTACCCTTGCCTATGCCTAATTTTTTAGCTAAGTAGTGTAAGATTGAGGGTTGGGATTCATGTCATCCACTTCATGATGCAAACTAGCAATATCGTCCACCTTCCTACCGCTTCCGGCACCACAGACCACAGCAACAGTGCTGGCGCACAAAACATTTTGGTCTGACCCTTCACAAATTTCAGATATTTGTATTACACACTTCTGGGTGGCATTGACGATGGACTACATCCAGCTCTAGATGCCAGTTACCAATGCGGTCCCCGCTCCGACTTAGGGTCCACCGTCTCCTCTTCCTGATGTTGCTGCTGACGCCTGTCAGTACTCCATTAACTAAAATTGTATTACACACTTCTGAGTGGATAGCATTGTCAATGTACTACACCCAGCTCTAGATGTTAGTTACCAATGTGGTCGCCGCTCCATCTCAGAGCCCACCGCCTCCTCCTCCTCCTCCTGCTGCCGCTGCCAACTGTCTGTACTCTGTTCATTAAAATTGTACACTTCTAGGTGTAAATGACGATGCACTACACCCAGCTCTAGATGCCAGTTACCAATGCGGTCCACGCTCCGACTCAGGGCCCACCGCCTCCTCCTCCTGCTGCTGCCTTTCAGTACTCCATTCACTAAAATTGTACACTTCCGGGTGGCATTGACGATGCACTACACCCAGCTCCAGATGCCAGTTACCAGTGCGGTCCCTGCCCCGTCTCAGGGCCCACCGCCTCCTCGTTCTGATGTTGCTGCGGCCACCTGTCAGTACTCCATTCACTAAAATTGTATTATACACTTCTTGGTGGGTGGCATTGTCTATGTACTACACCTAGCTCTAGATGCCAGATACCAATGTGGTCCCTGCTCCGTCTAAGGGCCCACCGCATCCTCATCCTGGTGTTGCTGCTGCCG
The DNA here is from genome assembly GCF_032062135.1 of Pyxicephalus adspersus. Lineage (NCBI taxonomy): Eukaryota > Metazoa > Chordata > Amphibia > Anura > Pyxicephalidae > Pyxicephalus > Pyxicephalus adspersus. The sequence continues at coordinate 57,899,695 of NC_092871.1, read as the reverse complement.
CCTGTCAGTACTCCATTCACTAAAATTGTATTACACACTTCTGGGTGGGTGGTGTTGTCAATGTACTACACCCAGCTCTAGATGCCAGTTACCAATGCGGTCCACGCGCCGTCCCTCGTTCTTCTCAGGGCCCACCGCCGCCTCCTCCTCCTCCTGCTGCTACCGCCTCTCAGTACTCTATTCACTAAACTTATACACTTCTGGGTGGCATTGATGATGCACCATACCCAGCTCTAGATGCCAGTTACCAATGCGGTCCCTGCTTTGTGTTAGGGCCCACTGCCCCTTCCTCCTGCTGTTTTTGCCACCTGTCAGTACTCTATTCACTAAAATTGTACACTTTTGGGTGGCATTGGCGATGCACTACACAAGCTCTAGATGCCAGTTACCAATGCGGTCCCCCATCCTTCTCAGGGAATAGGCTACCTCAGGGGACTTTGTGGGTCACAGACAGTCAAGTTCAATATGCACTCAGTATACCTTTGTTGGCGATAAGTGGAAAGGATCAGGATGGATTGCTTGTAAGCGTATGGAGTAAATGAAAATAGGTGCCTGATGGTTGTGCTGTAGTTTAGGTATTGCGGCACCCAAACTACAGCACCAGCATCAGGTTACATTTTCTTTACTTCTTGCAGGTCTGTGATGTAAAATCTCTTTTTATTGAATCAGCCAGATTTAGGGTGCTTGTTTCTTGAATGAATATTGAAGCCTATCTCTACTTCTCTACCAGGACAACTAAAAAGTTAAAAACAATCTATTTAACATTTGTTATAATTTTTTCCCCCCTGTACTTGCTATACAGGGAATTTCGGTAAACGTAATATCAGATGAGAGGAGGCAGATCAGGTTGACCTGGGGAACATTACAACACTCTTATAGCTGTATATAAGCTCCCAGGTGAGATTTGTGTTTGGTAACTGTGTACAATGAGATCAGTGTTCTGTTCCATAAATAGATCACAGAGATCATGACACAATGGAATAAAATATAGCATGAGAGAGTTGTGTTTCGTCATTGTGTTCCATTGTCGGCACTACCCTTCGGCACTTGTAGTAGTGTAAGGTAATTAAGGCCATTGTTGGGTACGTGACAAATGAACCATTATGTGAGATGTAAATCAAGAAGGGTTCTGTGACTTAAATGGCTGTGCTCTTTAGAGAAGTTTAGATTGGTGGCCTCAGGCTCCAGCACAGACAAACAGAATGATAACAATGCACATAAAAATGCATAAAATGTGGTATAAATCCATATTTAAAGTTTTCATATTATTATATGTCTGCATGGAGGCTTCCATATTTGTGCATATTATATATGCAGATTTTGCTTCATACTTCTAAGAATTTCACAATGTCTATGCCTTGGTTCTTCTCTCAGTTTCTCCTTAAGTCGGGTTGATACTGAATTGTCTGATACACAGGAAACCACTATTCACAGAATTTACATATATGAAATGAATTATTTTCAGCTTTGAGATCAGGTAGGTTTTGGTACAGGAAAAATACTTTTTTGCATCAGTCTCTGTAGGGGAAAGAACATGACCAGGGTAGTAACTTTCCCACCTTTCCCGCACCAAAACTTTTTATCCTCTTAAAACTTTTACCGCACTTTCCCCCACTATTGCCTACCAGCCTCTACTACCACCAAAAACACACTGACGCCTTAATTGGATACACAACAACTTAAATAAACAATAAATAACCATTAATTATAACATTTTTAAAATAACATATAGATATTAATCTTAATTAACATAACTTAACATATAAAAACACATAATCTTAATATACCACTGATGTATAATTCACAATTGTTACAAATATAAAACTTTTTCTCCACCCAATAAAAGATAAACCCGTAAACAAAAACCCCCCATTTAAATCACCCTGTCCAATTGCTTTATAACCAAAGCCAACTCCAATTTACTCCACCAGGCTGCAGGTCAAGGAAAGGTAAAGTCCGCTCCAACCAAAGTTGTTTAAACACACACTGGCCCCTAGCCGCCCAGCACCGCCTCAGGGGCCACACCATAACACCATTTAAATGGGCACCCTACCAATGGGTTGCCCTTCACAAATGACTCTTACCCTTCTAAACCCCAACTGCCGCAGCCACCTAAACCTTCCCACAAAAAACTGTCCACTTCAGAGGGACCCTCTTACTTAAACCCTTCTATTCTCCTCCCCTCTACTTCTGACCTCTAGCTAATCCCACCTCTAACTTTTCTCACTCACATTAACCCATACTGAACCTGCAAGGGGGGGCTGCCCTAACACCCTGTCATGCCGGCCCTATGCTTAGTTCCTTTGCTGCGGGCCTCACTACACTTTTGGTTGTGGCAGCAAAAATATTACAAATATTATTTTTATCAAGTGCTGTATAATAAATTAATCAACAGGGTTTAAAGAGCACCTGAACTCACCTGCCGTTTGTTTCTCCAGCAGTGACATTACCATCTTCTCAGCTGTGTTTCGCAGGTCCTTTGTTGTCACTCCTTATGTAACTAGTTATATTATCTTCAGCACTCGGCTGAGCCAGAATGTACACAGCTTTAAGAATTCAGTTCAGGAAGTGTTCACTCATTCTAAAATTTTAAACTCACAGTTTCTTAAAAGAAATATCACAATTCTGGTTTTGTAGAGGGTCATTGCCAGATTATGTTGGGATTTGGATTAGGGAGAATTATTATTATCAATATTAAACAGGATTTATATAGCGCCAACATATTACGCAGCGCTGTACATTAAATAGGGATTGCCAAATGACAGACTAATACAGACAGTGATACAGGAGGAGAGAACCCTGCCCCGAAGAGCTTACAGTCTAGTAGGTGAGGAATTTCACACACAATAGGATGGGAGATATGTAGTGGGGAAGTAGTGATGGTTTCAAAAGAAAGAAGAAGACGGGTAGGCAAGTTTGAAAAAATGGGTTTTGAGCGCTCTTTTAAATGAGCAGAAAGTAGGGGCAAGCCAAATAGGACGAGGAAGACCATTCCAGAGAGTTGGAGCAGCTCTAGAGAAGTCTTGTATCCGTGCGTGTGATGAGGTTATGAGTGAGGAAGTCATTAGTAGGTCATTGGAGGAGCGGTGAGAGCGGCAGGAGGAGTATTTTTTTACCAAGTCAGAAATGTAAGTGGGACAATAACTGTGTAGGGATTTGAAGGCAAAGCACAGAAGCTTAAATTTGATTCTAATGTGAAATGGAAGCCAATGGAGAGAACTACAAAGAGATGCAGCAGAAGAGGAGCGGAGGGAAGGATGGATGAGTCTGGCTGCAGCATTCATAATAGATTGTAGAGGAGAGAGTCGGGTTAGTGGAATGCCAACGAGAAGGATGTTACAGTAGTCCAGACGGGAGATGATAAGAGAATGTACAAGGAGTTTGGTGGTCTCAAGGGACAGGTAAGGGCGGATTTTGGAGATGTTGCGTAGGTGAAAGTGACAGGACCTGGAAATGTTCTGAATATGGGGGGTAAATGAGAGGGCCGAGTCAAAGGTGACACCAAGACAACGTGCTTGAGGGGAGGGCCGAATAACAGTGTTCTTAACAGTTAGATATATGTCAGGGGGAGATTTGGAATTTGAGGGGGGGATGATGATGAGTTCTGTTTTATCCAGGTTGAGTTTCAGGAATCGGTCAGACATCCATGATGTGATGGCTGACAGGCAGCATGAGACCTTATCCAGGACTGAGGGAGACAGGCCAGGGGTGGACAGATAAATTTGAGTGTCATCAGCATACAGATGGTACTGTAAGCCAAAGGAGGATATGAGACTACCGAGAGAGGAGGTGTACAGAGAAAAGAGGACCGGTCCAAGAACTGACCCTTGGGGAACACCAACAGGGAGGAGAGTGGGTGAGGAGGAGTTACCATTGAGAGAAACTTGAAAGGAGCGGTCAGACAGATAGGAAGCAAACCAAGAGAGAGCAGTGTCACAGATACCAATGGAGCGCATGATTTGTATTAGAAGGGGGTGATCAACAGTGTCAAAAGCAGAGGAAAGATCAAGGAGAAGGAGCCTTGGGACTTAGCTCTGATGAGGTCATTGGCCACTTTATTAAGGGCTGTTTAAGTGGATTGGACAGCTCTAAAACCAGACTGGAGGGGGTCAAGGAGAGAGTTGGTGCTCAGGTAATGGGTGAGTCTTTTGTAGACAAGGCGTTCAAGAAGTTTGGAGACATATAGGAGAAGGGAGATAGGAAGGTAGTTGGAGGGTAGGGAGGGGTCTAATGAGGGTTTCTTTAGGATAGGGAGAATTTTGGCATGTTTAAAAGCTGAGGAGTATTTACCAGTAGAAAAGGAGAGGTTGAATAGTTCGGGTAGGGCAGGGGCCAGGGTGGAGGAATGGGCACGGAGTAGATCAGAGGGAATTGGGTCAAGCGGACATGTAGTAGACGGAGATGATGAGAGAAGAGTTATGACTTCGTCCACAGTAACAGGGCTGAGGGAGGCCAGTGATGATTTACAGGTGGAAGGGGTGCGTATGGTTGGAGTGGCTCGGTGGGCAGAGACATCATGTCTGATTTTGTCGATTTTATCTCTAAAGTAGGTGGCAATGTCTTGGGCAGAGAAGGATGTTGTTGGGGGAGCAGGTGTGGGGTTAAGGAGGGAGTCAATTGTAGAGAAGAGGTTGCGTGGGTTGGAGGCTTGAGAGGAAATGACTGCGGAGAAATAATTTTGCTTGGTGACAGTGAGCTCTGTGTTAAAGCTTTGAAACTTGGCTTTGTAGTCCATGAAGTCAGCACTGAGGCCAGATTTCCTCCACTTGCGCTCAGCTGCACGAACAGACTTTTGTAGCTGTTTGGTGTGATTGTTGTGCCAGGGTCAGGGGTTGGCGGGGGTAGCGGAAGGTGGCAGGAGCAACATTATCCAAAACCAGGGAAAGAGAGTGGTTTAACATGGTGGCAGCTTCATCTGGGGAGGTAATTTTGGAGAGGGAGGGGGTTAGGGACGCAAGGAGAATGTCAGCTCATGTTCCCTGAAAAAAATGATTAACCATACTTACCTAATCAGTGTGTGCCGACTACGATCTCTGTTCCCTTCAAGAGCTACAACCACCAAAGATTTTTCATCATCTGGAACAGATCTGTTTGTGTCATGATTGTTCCCATGCAGAGAACTGTAGTTCTTTCTGCTAAGTGCAAAGCAACTACAGGACACTACAGGTAGTGATTTAGCAGCTGGTAGGGGGCATCAGTCATCTATCAAATCCTGAAATGAGCTGTATGATAAAGATTATTTGGCCTTGAAGAGAGCAAAGTGTTGAAATAATTCCTACCTGAGATGTACAAGTATGCATTTACTTTTCCTTTTTAGGAGGATATGTGCTCCCCTGCAATACATCTCCTCCACAACTAGATGTCTACAGTGTGACAGCCAACATCCTTAAACCCTCCTCCCCTGAGCCTAAACTGTCAAGGTTAGGTTAAGTGTTAGCATATATGGAGTATGGGGTTAGGTAAAGATTAGAAGTTATGTGATGTAAGTAAGTAACTAAGTAAGATAAATTATCATGGGTGAACCTGGACAATGCAGCAAATCTGGAATGGATTTCTTAAAAATCATTTGTTATTAGTTGGCAAATGTTTTCAGTCCTGGACCAGATTTAGCCTAGTTTTGCCGAATCACCCATTTTCTCCCAATATATTCTATCCTCCGCATAATTGGAGAGCTTTTATAAATCAGCCTCATTGTGTCTCAATTAAGATTAAGCATATCTAATTTGCAGTAATGGTTTATTTTGGCAGCCAAAATACCATAAAGAACTGTACATGAAATACAATAACAAAAATATAGGACAGCAAATAAAAAAACATTTCTTTCAGGTCACTGTTATTAATATACCATAGAATGAAAGTACACTATAGCTTGCATCAAGCTGACTGATGAATAACAGATTTCATAAGGGAAAGATCCTTTTTAATGCATCGCTGACTTCTTTATTTTCCCCTTTGGTAATGCTGATTATAATATCAATGCACTTTATCACCAAATGGAATTCGTAGATCCCTTTCTGCTTGCATAACCTCCTAATGGAGCAATTTCCAGCTGACAGAGCTCAGCTTGTCCAAATGTGGACATGTTTGACTATGATTTAAATACAGAAGACATAGTACTAAAATGTTCGCTGATAAAAAAAGATAGACTGTAGGATGACATCAACAGCTGCACCACAAGGCGCGCTCAGTTCATGAGGCTGATTATAATCTAAGGCTCTAAACATGTCGTAAATAAATTGTGGCAAGCTTTAAAGGTGCTCTTCGAACAATATAAAAAACTGAACGATGGGGGAAAAAAATACATACAGTACATTGCCCCAAGTAACATAATCTCATTAAAGAGGACCCATCACCACATTTTTAACATTATATAAGACAATGACTTACCCTTTTGTATAGTGTAAAAATATTTTTTGGGGAGAACCTTGGGAAACCTGCAGCCTTCTTGGATACATACATCACATATCCCAGAAGGCTGCAGGTTGCTCCTCCTGCGCATGCCTGAGATTGGGCATGTGTCTTAAAGGACTTTTCATGTACAGTGCGATTGGCACTTTTTTTACATTGTTAGGAAGACAAGTGACCTGATCCTGCACTTGCACAGTGCAAGATCTTTTACCTATGTAGAACTTACAAGAGGCAGAAAAAAGATGGCGGTGCTGGATACTACAGAGAGCACCGTAGAGAATAGGAAAGCTGAGCCAGCACAGAACACGTTAGGCTTAGTTTGTGGATGGATAAAGGGCTTGCCATTGGGAAAGGTAAGTGAATTTATTTTATTTTTTTTCATGAAAGTTCCACTTCAACTGTTAATACAGTCAGTAGATTTATGAAGATATTATTTTTCCATTTTCTTACAAGACTAAATTATGCAGCAAAGGTGGCAGGCAGGGCTGGGAAATCCATTTTACATTGATAAGGGCATTTACATAATAATTTTTTTTTCTTTTAAAGTTTAAAAAGTGAGAACAACCTACTGCTCGGAATATCATTTCCTATTCTAGGCATTGCTTAAGGAGATTGCGTCACCAGATCATTAATTTTAACAATAATCTCCCCATAAGGTTATATGTGCCTATTTTGCACATTATATTTACATGCAAATGCCTACCTTGTGTAGACATCCCCAAGACAGCTGATCACTGTCACTATTTTGGAATATGTATAAGCTCACCAACCCTTTTATTAGGTACACCTGTTCTATTGTTTGTAAAATCTAATCAGCCATTCACATGGCAGCACCCTAATGCATTTAGGCATGTAGATTTTGTAAAGATGACCTGCTCAAGTTTAAGCATCAGAATGGCAGAGGAGTGTAGCAAATGCATAGCTTCCAATATGGGATTATACTACAATTACACTATTACCTTACCTTATCTGAGGAGTCTCTGCTTTGCTTTGTATCAATAGTTCAGGCTGGTAGTGGTGGTGCAATAGCATGGAGGCCAGTACCAGTTAAGCATTGTTTAAATGCCATGGCCTACCTAAGTATAGTTGCTGACCATGTCAATTCACAAGTGACTGTACCTATCTTCTGATGGCCACTTCCAATAGGATAACACACCATGTCAGAATGATAAAAACTGGTTTCTTGAACATGACAACATGCTCAATACAACACATTTGTGATGTAGTTGAGCAGGAAATTTGCATCATGGACGTGCAGCAAACAAATCTGAGACAACTGCATGCTGCTAGCATGTCAATATGGACCAAAATCCCTGACAAATGTTTGCAGCACTTTGCTGAATGCCACCAAGTTTTATAGGAAAAACAAGTCCAATCCAGTGCTATAAAGGTTTTGTTTGGCTGCTCAGCATTTGGTTGGCTGTTTCATCAAACCTGGCATTATTCTGGTGATTCTTATGTCTTATATTCTAACAAACAGCACACTGATGGTGTTGATGCCAGTGTACTGATGGCTTTCACACATTGACAAGGTCAATCTTTCCTTTGAGAAGTTTCTATACTTTCCAAGTAACAGGATCAAGGCTGACAACACAGTAAAGCCTCCACTTGCAGCCAATCACTTGTGCCCTGCTTGGACTGCAAGGAGTATTGAAGATTATTCAACTGGTAATTTCCCCAGAATTTTATTGACTTTTTTTATTTACATGGGTTTTAAGACATAGAAGCAAGAAATAGAAGAAAGGTGCTATTGTGGGTTTGGGTGTGGTTATAGTTATACTCACCTTGTGAGCTTTTAGTTGCTACTCCTGCATCTAATGTAGCTGGAGATACCCAGGAGATTCAAAGAATGAACTCATACCATAACCAATCCTCACTTTTGGTCTACTTCTGTTAAAAATCATCCCCTGCAGCCTATTTGCCTTTTATCCAGGTTGGTACCCCCATAGTTACAGAAAACAGTGAGTACATTTTGTATTTAATGTCTTTTTTAATGTCCCTGCAAGAACAAACATATTATTGCAAGAACTTCTTACCTTGGGCATTATTGCATCCCTGCCAGCTCTGTGTGGTCTTTAGAGAGAGGTATTTACTGGCACTGTCCAGCCTGTCACAATATTCCTCTGTAAACTACCTTTAGCCTGCTCCTACAGGTCTGCTTCCCTCCAGCCCAATTAAGCAGCCACAAACAATCTAACAACTAAATTGGGAGAGTAAGATAGCTACAGTTGCACCCCCAGGACATTTTCTCACTTACCCTGTTCTTACCATGAATTTGGACTTAAGAACAGGGTTTGGATGTCACTGCACAATGGAAAGGTTAGCAAAACCAATTATCTACAGGTGGAACAAATGCTTGCAGCTTCAAAAAAAAATTCCCTGATGGTGGCAAAGAAATGTCATACAGCTTGTTAAAAGTGCCTTTAGGAAATGTTCCATAATATTTGTGTTGGGTTGTAAGTAATTAGTGACAAACAAGCATTTTACAGAAAACACAATGAACCTCACTACTGTGAACCAGGGCAAACGGTGAACTAGTACTAGTGTACATTTGTTTGACTCTACATGCATCTATGCATCACTCAGGAAAAAAACACAATAAAAAAGGTCCGCTTATTTTGTCAGGGCACCCATCCTTAGTCCAAAATTCTCACAAATAAATTAAAAATTGCATGAGGAAGGGTTAAATCCAGTGAGAATTTGGGAATACTAAGTGGCCTATATCCTATGAATTGACCTTAGACTGTAAAGAGAACATAAAGACATATGACTGAGGAAGGGGCATTAGATTGTGAGCCCATTTGAGGGACAGACAGTGATATGATTATGGACTTTGTAAAGTGCTGCATATTATTTTGGCGCTATATAAATGCTGTGTAATGATAATAAAAATAAGTGACCCTTACCAAATGTACGTAGGCTCAAACCAGCAGTGGCATTGTACATTTTCAGATTTTAACATATCAGTTTGGAAACTGAACATCACATCTAAGATCTCACATTCTCCAGCTCCATGGAGAAGTTATGTTCATGGCACAGGGAACAGCTTTACAACCTAAAAGTGCCTGCCCCAGAGCTCACCAATAATAGGGAACTACCCAGGGCTATGGCTTTGCCAGGTAACTGCAATTCCTACAGGTCAGTTGATACAGACCTAGAATGAAACATATTTTTTCATCCTAAGGACTAGTTCAGACAGACATATTTTCCATGTTTATAGGCTTTGGTTACAGGGTGGTTGACAGCCTACCAACAACCAGTCATCAGCTTCCTCCTTGCTTTATTACCCGAATTAATGTATACATCCATATAAGTGGTTGTCAGCCATTGGAGCAGATTCCACTTTCGGGATTCTTGCACCATCTGGCAATCTGGTATCTCTTTTTAAAGATGAACAAATGCCTGGACAAAGGACTCATTGACATTCCACAACATTCTCTGGCAGCTAATTGTCCTGGTGCATATGTTTTAAATGGCAGCAACTGATTCTTCACAAGAGAATATTGCTATCATATTTATTATCTAATCAATGCACTCCTTAAAATACCAATACATATGATGCTTTTAATTAGGCAATTATTGTTTTTCTGGAGTTCAGCTATAAGAATGGAATGCAGCCTTTTGTTACATGACTCACACACGCTGTGTAATTTCCTTCTTTGAGAACCACAAAGGGTCATGCTTGGTTTCAGAAAACATTTTCCATTTATTCTTTAAAAGATTCCAGATTGTTCTAAATATTAGGATTCCCCTTCCTAAAATATATTAAAAATTATCCACTTGGTAGTTCAGGTTGTGCCACCTAATGATTTCTAATGCAAGAAATCTCTTTTGGGTAGGGTTGACCTTTAAGTGAACCAACATGCTGAAATGGTTAACTTGGTTCGTGCATAACACTTCTGTGTCTGGATTGCAACTATTAATGAGCATGTAAGATCAGAGTACTATGTATTACATAACAGTATTAGCATGTCAAGAGTATGGCATGATTCTCTCGTTCAATAAACATTGAATCGTGCCAGGGAGCCACCTCCCACACTGACAGACCACAGTGGAATGGAAGCCTAGGTGCTGGTCATTGCATAACCACCTACTGCAGGTTCTATATAAGGACACTTATTCTAGAATGGGCTCATTAACCCCATCAGTCCTCATCATGATCCCAACAACCAATTAAATGAAACACAAATCTATAAATACTTTGATTATTGCTGCTCACCTAAATATTGCTTATTCGATTCTAATAAAGCAGAACATTGGTGATGTTCAACTAAAAGCAAGATTTTTAAGTGGGCTTCCCCATAATGCTCTAGTGCACCAAAGATGTGGCTGGGGAGAAGCAAGGGGTTTAGGAACCATATTTAGTGCAGGCACCCTGGCAGTGAATGAGTTCTGAATTGATCACTACATTTACTAGATAGGCTGAGAAAGATACTGCACATTCCTTGTACTGCTGTAAACCAGCATTAAGAACTAACCTGTTATTAATTGGATATTCGTAACATTTACCAGTTTCAAATTGTTCTAAAATTGCAACTTAGTCTGCATTTTTTTTTTTTTCTTTTGCACGTTTACAGTTTTTACATTTTTGAGTGGGATATTTTATTTCCTACTTTGGAGAGGTGTTTTTAAAAGCAATTTCTTTCCTGGTTCCTCTAGCATAATCAATCTGTAATAGGTCTGTAATAGGGCTTCATAGACTGCAGAAGTGCTGGCACACATGACACATGAGCTGCTGCCTGTCCCTTACAAGTTGATAGTTAATCTGAAACAGCTAAAGTGATAACATTTTAGGAAGAGCCCCCCAAGGCCTTCTTCCTCTGTTATAACACTTTAAAGTATTTAGTAAGCTCCTTTCAAGGGCCTTCTGCTATGAAACCTAAATATTTTTTTAGGAAACCCCACTTCTGCCTCTGCTCCAAAGGCATTTTACCTGACCTTTAGTTAGGAATGTTGGGGCTGCTGTCTAAATGTGGTACCATGGGCTAATTAAAAATATATCAATTTACCGTACATACAAGGGCTGATAATCCAATTGTTGGTTATCAAAAACTATTTCTGTTTTGCATGCCATGCCATGCAAATGATGTGCCTCAATGTCCGCAAGAAAATTTTGGTGGTCCACAGGTCTGGCGGTGCACCCTTCAGCAGAGTCAGGAGAATGGCCAGGCTTGAGCGGGGGCACAGTGGCCAGAGTCGCGGACCATGTCTCCCTTGTGCATTGCAGGCTGAGGGCGGTGGGTGGGTTATGTCTCTGAACAAGGTTTAGACCTGAGATGGGAGAGTGGGCGGGTTCTGGCATCATGATGTCATGTGACACAAGTGACACACTGCTTCCCTGCCCATGCATGGTCCAAAGTCTGTAAATTTAGTGGTCCTTGACACTCAAAGGGTTGGGGACCACTGTCATAAATTACCTTTTGCAAATCTGTAACACCATGAGCAGGGTTTAGTGACCCCAGGAATTTATGCTTCTATCTTGAAGGGTTTGCGTCTTTAAAATATTGGACATTCAGTGGTAATTTTGTGCATTTGACTTTGGTAGTGACACAGCTAAGGCCATATAAAAACCACCAGAATTACTTCCCTGTTTCTTCTGTAAGGTCCAGGAATGTGTGTGTGAGGAGTGACCAAAAAAATAGCATCTAAGGATCGCTCAGTCTGCAGGGAACAATGTCCTTGCCCAAAGCTTAAAGATCCCTTTAAGCTTTTCTTTTTCATAGGTGCCGAGATATTATTTATTTACTTTCCTGACAAATTTAGGCTAAAATGTATTCATTTTATTTAAAATGTCATTTTGTTAAGTTTTCATCTTTCATAAAAATGATACCTGTTGATCTTGATGTGAAGGTCCTTCTTTAGGCATTTCTTATAATGGGAGGCAACATTGTCTTCTTTTTTGCTCCTGTGTTATCACTCTGTCACACAAGGTTAGGATGGAGATTATAAATAACCATTTCAATGCACATTATTCAGTCATAGTCCATTTTCACCATCAGGAAGCCACCCTGAGAATGGAAATTAGATTTGTGATGAGACCCATAGATGAGCTTAAACATTAGCAACAGCTAATATTTGCATGACACAATAATCAGTTGCCCTCACAGCCAGCAGAGTGCTTTGTTTGTTCCAGGGCCACTCCATAAGCCAGAGATGGAAACCTCATGTCATATCAAAGGAATCTGACGACTAAAAAAAAAGGAACCTAAGACAGGTTTCATTGCATGAACCTTGTTATTATCCTCTTAAACCACCTGAGGGCACCTGTTCAGAAAAAAAGTTTACATAGTAAACAAACTTGATCACCTATGTTTGACAGCTCTATGGGCAGAGCTTGTGTGACAGTCGCCAAAATTAACCTGGGGAACACCTCCTGCCTACCTTGCCCTATTAAAAATAGTATATATACTTCAAATGTCTGCTGTCAAGGCAGATCACTGCAGCTGAAAAACACCTACATGTTCTGCGGGATTTGGAATACAGTGATGTGCCTTCAGTCTGAGATGTGTCCTGCCAATAAAAGACAGACGCCTTTGAAGACCAGCAGAGCTGACACTCCAACTAATAAAATGACCAGGATGTGGTCTTCATCCAGGGGTGGCCGGACATCACTTAAGAGGAAATCCAGAAGGGTGCTGTACCCACCTCTGGTTAAGAAATATTTGCCACGTGAAGAGAAGGACACTGCCAAGAGATGGTTGGTCATATTTGGGGCTATTGTACTTCTTCAGGTCTTTTGTGAAGATGCCACTGAATGTGATGTTACCTTTCCAGGATACACTATTGATCTCCTGGAGGCAAGACCACCATTTTCAGTCTTATTGTTGAAAGAGACCTCTTCACAACAACCAGCAAATCTTTCTGTTTTGTTCTTCATGACTGTTGATGCAGAAGAAATGAATGCTGCATTCTCTGGAGATTCTTTGCAGTAGGAACCTGCTGAAAGGTAGACCAGGTTCTAAAGGATCACCTGAACTCTGACTGTCGATGGAGAACCTAAGTTCAATATTATTAATGTTTTTACGAGCAGTGACAGGGATCCACAAAGCACCTATCTGCTGAGAACCTTTTGATGGAGTTTACAGGATTCTATGGGTACCTGCAACCTGATGAGGACACTCAACATTAAGTCGTATTTTTTTTGAGCGATGAAATCAAGAACAACAAGTTCTGGAGAAGATTGAAATTAATGTTTAGTGTTGTAAAGGACATGATTGAGACTGTTACCGTAGACAAAACAGCTGAAGTCAAGAAAGGTCAGCTGGATGGCAAATGTTGTGTCAAGTCTAGCTTCACTAAGGAACCAACCCTTCCATGTGCCAATGATGGGTGTATGCCAAGAGCAGGGACACTGAGAAGCAAACAGATAAAGGAGCCACTTGAGATAGGCTGTGGAGACACTTGTAGAATTGTATAAAATTTTATACCTCAGAAACATTATTATTTTCGTGTCTTTATGCTTTGCCCTGGATGTATTGTTAGGATATCAGCAACGTGTTTTATGAGCTTATATAAAAAATCTTCAAATAATGCAATTAGTGTGTCTGCGTGTTCCATCACTCACTGCTCCGCTGCGCATTACTGGGAAATTTAGATGCCAGTCAATTACATGTGCATGAAGATTATCCAGCAGCTGAGTCAAAACAAAATTACAAGGCCAACTCTCTTAAAGCAAAACTCCAGGCGACACATTTAATTAGCTAAGGCAGGTTCAATGGTCAGTTTAAAAAGCTTTTTTTATGTTCTGTTTCCTTTTTGGGGCTCTTGGAATATCTGTAGAGGCATTGCATCAACATGGTGAGCTCAGAACACACATATTTGAATAAACTATTAATACATAATTATTTTTATATTTAAATGGAATCGTAATATTCACTCTGACTATTTTACTTACTTGCTGACTGCTGCCTATTTTCATGGTTATATTCTATCCACAAATCTATAGACATATCAGGGAGTGTAATTTATCCACTTGCGGAAAAACTGCTGAGACAAAACCAGTTGTTGACTGGTCCTAAAAGAGAGGTGGAAGAACAAGACTTTAAATAAGGTTTCAAATATGTACTTTTACCTTGATTGCTTTAAACAGTAAGAAATCTGGATTTATAATAATAATATTTATTTCTCTCATCAGGTTTCTACTGCTGTGTCTGTGTTGAGGAGCATCCATTTCAAGCTCTGTGACTCATTTTATTATGGGACACATAATCTGTATAAGAGGGATATGAGATAATCCCAAAGATTTGGGTCACATACCTGCATTTAGTTATATAAAGGATTCACGAGGAAATTTTTCTGGGAGGCCCTGTTTGTGGTAAGTAAAATGCTTCCATAACGTATCAAACTGGCAACACATTGGGCTCAGTTCCAAGTCTCCACATTCTATAAACTGATAAAGTGGGGAACGCTGGCGGTTGACTGGATGGTTTTGGGGTTCAAACTGAACTATTATCACCAAGACAGAAGATAAAGACAATGTTTATAGTGCTAGCTCAAACAAAAGTAGAGGGAAATCTCCAAAAGGAAACAACTCTTCTTATGACAACAAGGTGGAATTTTCTCTTACTCCCACAGGTGTTTACAGGACTGGAACTGGGTGGCTATCTCCCTGTAAATTTAAACTTTGACAAGGGCACTAACCTTAAAGCCCATCTTTGGGCAATTGTAAACCTGTTCAACTACCCCTCTAACCCAGCCTATTTTTTTTTTGCTATGTAAACAGTATAAACAGATAGTAGATTTACATACCTTGATCCTCCAGCCAGGTCATTTGACAGTGCCATTTACAAGTGCAGGTGACCACTAATGCTGATTTGCAAGTGTAACCATGTTGTCTGGTGATTGATGTAGTTGCTTTTATTATTGGATGTGAAACAAGAGTTGCCTCCACTAAGATATAAATGATTTTCAGATCACTGCTTAGTTCTTCAGAATGCAATTTTTATTCTTGCTTAATGTTTCTCCAGCACCTCCAAATTTTAAAGTGCCCGTAGTGACTGTTGCACCAATGTCGCCTTGTATTCTGTGAATGGCCAATTACTGGGGGGATGAAAAGAACACTGGTTTAGCAGTGAGTAAACCACATTTATACATCCATTTATAAATGTATACATTATACATATATATAATATCAATAATATTCAAAAATTCTGCATGAAAAGAAGTTATCCTGGAGTTATGCTATAATGGAAAAAAAGTTTTATTTTTTTGCATGGTGTCAGGGTTTTAATTGTCCCTTTTGATACCTTTTATCTATTTATAGTTTATTTCAATCCAGACAAAGTTTTCCCTTAAGTAGTGCAATTTTTCCATGAATTCACTGTGGTTTTCTGCACATACATGCAGGACATTTCAGTCTTTAATTTTCTTAATCTTTTAGCTGGAGCTAAGCCAGGAAGATTCCACTTTTCCATAAACTTTCTGAAGACACAGCCTACCAAGTGAGAGCCCATTGTTATCATGACATTTGTCTTCATTCATTAACCACCTGGGCGTTACACTGATGTCTAGATTTCTGTACCAAAAGCGGTACACTGTTTTTCATGATATTTCTTTTTTAAATTGTAGACCTGTAACTTACAGAAATATGTCCGAACAAGGGTCTAGTAGATATCATGAATATAAAAAAAGTTTGAAACACACAATCATGTAAAAAAAAAAAATTACTTTTAAAAAAATTAAATAAAAAACACAAAAATCAGCTTAAACAAGAATACATAAATAAATCAAAAATACTAAAAATGCAATATTTCGGTATACTGTATTGTAATATATTTTTCTAAAACACCTCCATGTCCAACGTCCAACGTCACATACCTATAGACAAAACCACATAAAAATATTTTGTATTATTTTGTGTTGGATTGGATACAGGACTTTGTATTGAATCCACTACAAAATATTTGAATTTCCCGCTACGACCCCCATCGACGGGCGCACGCACGGACATCATCAGGAATCGCTGAGGGACGTGTATGCGAACGCCGGGTATTCTAATTCTTTCCGAACTTCTGTCGGGTTTAACGGCCGAGTGGTTAATCACTGGAATTTATTGGCCTTGGCCCTCTGAATTAATTAAAAAATGTGGGCTGGTTCTGAACATACAGCATCTGTGTCCAAGCACATCAAACCATGGGGACGAGGTTGACCTTCACTGAATTGTGATAAGAGGCTTTAGGCAGGCCTGGCAAATACCCAAACACTTATTCCAGCAGACATGGTTTAGGATAGAGCTACTGGACTTGGGGAGTGCAACCCCACCAATGACCTAGTAACACAGTGAGGTGGAAAAAAGTAAATTGTGGTTAGCTCATTCTAATCCTTCAGGGAGAAGCCTTGATAACATCCAATTTTAGCTCACACTGTGCAAAAGAACATTTCCATCATCGTGTCAGATTGATTAATATCTTTAAAGTATTATGTAGCATTCACTGTGCCAGCTCCACCTTACATTCCTCTAATCTGATTTGTCACTACCCCTTCCATAAGGACTATAACATATGTGTCACATGACTTTATCCCAATTATGCTCTCCCCATTCTCACTACTGTAATCTAATAGCAGAGGATTGCAAAACCAGAATATAGGATTTACCACTATGCAGTAGCTGCCTATCTACAGTATTTTAAATAACGACTGTGCCAAAAACCAGCTATTATTAGTATCCTGACTTGATTCAATAAATGAACTGCTGGATAGGGGCTGCTGGATTTATCTACCCAAAAAAAACTTATATTTCATTTGTATTGGAAGCTTTGGAAATTCAATGACCTGGCAGCATAGAAATGACTATGGAAGCATATTGGTTAAATGCCTAAAAAAATGTTAAGCATTTCCTTCCGTATAAAATCCCCTAAGTGAAACTTGCTTACTATATGTCTTCTCTGTTCTCACATTGTTATTTTATTACACTGGTCTTAATGGCAAGTTTCTATATATTGGTTCCATGCATGTGCATTCTGAAGGTTTTAGTTTCAATCTGAATGACTGTATCATCCCCTAGATTCCTTTATGCACCCTGTATGCTTCCACCTTGAGCCCTCCTTTGCATATCTTCTGAGGGTTTAGATCTTTGCCCCACTTATTTGTGTTTCAGCTCTTACTGTTATATTCTCCATAATAAAAAATAAATATCAATATCAATCAGGATGGTAAGGGCCCTCAATTTGGGCACAGAAGGGCCCTTTTAGACTTTCAGTTGGCTGCAGTGCTCTACTACAGGCTCAATCATGCTCCCAATAGCTCCCATTCAACTGAAAAACAATGGTTGAGAACAATTGTGTGCTGCAGTTGCATTGCATGCCACATTCAATCTCACACAAAGCAGTTGTAAAATGCTGTGGATGACAGCATAGTAGTTGCAGAGGAATGGCTGGAAGCAGCTGGAATCAACTTAGAGTGTGTTTTTTAACCAAAAGTCAGAGCCAGCAGACCTACAAAGAAAACCTAATTAGCACTAGTTAAACAATACCTAAAAATGAAATACCTACCTCAAGAGTCTTTACTTATTTAATTATGTATCTGTCTGTTGTTTGAAACCCCCTTCATGTACAGCACTGCATATTATGTTGGCGCTATATAAATCCTGTTTATTATTTTAAATATTAATATTTATTCTAGCAGGTAAACAGAATGCTTTCCCTGTGCATTCAGGTAAACGAAGATCTGCCCAATTAAAGTGGTATCTGTGTTCCTGCGGACCAATTTGCTCATTTGTACAGAGTCCTGGACCTCCAACATGGGAGGCATGTAACTGTTTCTATAATGTTGTTTTCTCATCAAGTGTTACTAGAGAAATGTATCAACAGTAGCAAAACATTTGCTTTGTGTGCTCTAAACTCACAGAACTTTCACTGCAACCAGGAGGAAACAGCTGACTGATGGAATTCACACCATGAAAGCATCCTGCCATTGTACAACAGTTCACAAATTCCTGGAAAAACAATAAAATAGTTCTCAACAATAAATGCGATTATCAGATCAGTGTCTATTCAGCCTTGTAAATTAACACACAGTGCAGAGAGTTATTTAGATTTTTCCATATGAAGTCATACACCCTGGTGAATGAGCTCAGTGCTAGACACAGACATAACTAACACCTACAGATAAAGGTGATATACAAATGAAGGTAATAAAATAAATAAAAAACAGTGGATGTAATAGTGTACTGTGGAAAAAGTAAGTATACTCTTTGGTCTTTGAAACTGTTGCTTATAGCAAGAATGACTTTTCCTGGGATTTTGTATAACTGTCCATCCATGTCTGATATTGACCGGGTAGTCCCCAGGTTACATACAAGATAGGGACTGTAGGCTTGTTCTTAAGTTGAATTTGTATGTAAGTTGGAACAGGTACAGTATTTTAATTAATGCAATTAGGACATATGTTTATCTCAACATATTAGAAGGCAACGTGGTGTCAGTTACTGTATAAAATCATCACTGTGAGTTAATCAAAAAGCATAAAACAAAACCAAACAACTTTATGAAGCCTAGACATCCAATAACTTCTGGAGGAATTTGTGCTTTATTATGCAAAAAAAAAACTGCAGAGTTTGTCTTGGTCATTAAAGAGTTACAAGAGGCTGCAGAACAAAAGGGCAGAGAAGCCCGTTTGTATCTAGGAGTCGTCTGTATGTCCGATGTCCCTAACTTGGGGACTACCTGTATGAAGTTTGTAACCCCTTTTTCATGCAAAATTCAGTTAAGTCATTAAGTTTCAGGACTCTGCAGTGGGGATACCATAAACATAACTAAAAGCACATTCTGTTGAAGAAGGTATTATCTGCATATATGTCTGTTGTCATTTGAAACATTGTGTATCACTGATCTGTGGCGGTTTGTCTGGGCTTCTACCTCCCAAAGTTTATCCCAAGAGTCTTAAGAGAGGCCAAGATTGCCTGTGTCGAAATAAATCAAATGGAAAGCATGCCGTGGGTATTATTAATGAAGGTCTAGTAGCACAAAGCTGCCTTCTACTGGCCATAGCTGGAATGTAGACAATACTATACCTTTTTCCAAGGAGGTGCTCTGTTTCAGTTACACGTATGTCACTGATTTGTTGGTTTAAAGTATCACTGTTTCACCCATTCCTATAGAGAATAATGAGCACCTTCCAACAGCCCCTGCCCCTGCTAGATGTCTGGGAACACAGCTAGATCAAATTAAAAAGCATTAAGGTTCAGGGCTGTTATCACGGCAATGCAGACTGTTCTGTGAAAGCAGAACTTTGAAGTGTAACAACGTTATGGATATCACACCCTAAATGTGGCCCATGGTTGCCCAATTCTTAATGTATTTATCTACCTTTTTTTTATATTATATAAAATATATCATCATCACCATCCTGTGATTGGTCACACAAGAAGCAGCAAGCTGATGACCTCCTATCTCTAATCGCTCTGTTTTATCCTCTTGTCAGTATGTTCTTTATCAACACATGGAGCATGTCACATTGATTGCTAAGCTTTCTTATACAGGGGATACAAATTCAGATATTTCCAACGGCTGTACTTTAAACACTTTTAATGATCTGAAATTAATGCATAACTGCTTAACTTGAGTAGTTTATATCTGCCTGAAGTTCAGCTTTACCTTCAGAAGCAGTGCACTAAACAGGTATTCCCACATTCAGCAGGTTATGTGATCTGTGCTGTCAGAGCACCTAGCACATTCTATATTTAGTAAGAGCACTTTCTGCTATTGCATCTCAGGAATGTTCATTGTTCAATGTGCCTGTTTCATCTCGAAACTAAGCCCACCCAGCCTTACCAACACCTATACTATGAGTGGATCTGGAGAGATAGACCTTTTGGAGTCCTGAAGTTATATCTCTTGAAGATCATTTGTGACATCTCTACATTGTGTTCCAGGGTCTGCACATGTTTAAGCCCACCAGGCCTCACCAACAACATTACTATAGGTGGATCTGGAGCATTAGATCCCTGGACAATATTTTATGCCCCTTGGGGACCATTGGTGAGATCTCTAATTGTGTGCCAGGGTCTGGAGAGTTAGACCCCTGGACATTTTTTTTTTGGGACCATTGGCGAGATCTCTTCATTTTGTACCAGGGTCTTGAGAGTTAAACTACGTACACACTACCAATGGTTTTTTGCCCGATATTTGGCTCAGGGCTGATATCGGATGAGAATCTGGTGTCTACAGCACGCGCTGTTCATCATCTGAATGACCATCCTGGCAGATCCACAGACGATGAACGACGAACGATCGTAATGCAAGTGAAGGGGATAGAGCGCGCAGCGGGGTGCCGCTCCCTTGCCTCTCCCCCTCCCCTCTGCATAAAGCAGAACGGTGCTCGTTCATGCATCGTGGAGTGCTTAGTCATTGGAAAGGATCGTGAAAGATCCTTTCTAATGACTATAATTGCAAGTGTGTATGCGGCATTAGACTCCTGGACCATTTTTTTTAATCTCTTGGGGACCATTGGTAGGATCTCTGCATTGTGTGCCAGGGTCTGGATATGGAGAAATAGACCTCTGGACAGTTGCATATCTCTTGTGAACCATTGGTGAGATCTCTACATTGTGTTCCTGGGTCTAAACCCACCAGAACTCACCTTGACCTTATTTCATGCACTCCTAAAAAGCACCATAATAATCATCATGCCTCTACGTGTCTATAATTTCACAAGGTGAATTTATTAGCATTTCAGCCTGACTTGCTTTTTTTTTTTTTTTTTTTTTTTTTTAAATCCACTGCAGACAAAACATAAGAAAGCCTTACATGTTTTAAAGATTTCATCAGCAACCTCTGGAATGACGATTCAGTAGTAGTTACCCATACAGAAAGGGGAATCTTCTGATGTGTTTGGAGTGGGCGTCACCTTTCAGCTCCAGTGCTTGGCTTTGTAGTATTCAGAAGGTGTGGCCTTTTAGTAAATAGTAATTGACCTGTGAGTCTCTTTTCACCTGCCAGTCGTGGTAAAGTCCTGTGACCAGTACAATAAAATCACAGAAATACATCAAATGTGTTTATACAGTCATTCTTCGACAACAACAATTCCATAAACAATGCATGAAAAAATTAATGACATAACGTTATAAAAAGGTACAGTAAGTTTATTGACGCTTTAAAGGGAGTCCTGGAATTAAAACAACGTCACAAGGTTACACACATTGTGTCAGGCACATACATAGACAGACCTGCATTTATTTTTGAATTGCGTGTTTTATTTAGATCATAAATTTTATTATCAGATATGCTACAGGACTACAAAACCACAAAAGTAGCCTGTACAGAAAAGTTGTTATTGCAGACCTTGACTAAAATAGTAACATAAAGTTATATAAGTTAAAGTGAATCTGAAAACAACATTACAAATGTAATCTGTTTAGCTAATAGGATATATACCTAATAAACAATAATATGTGAGCTGGCAAGTTCTTTTTTTGCAAAAAGAACAGGAAATGTTTCTTTTGCAATAAAACAAACTTACCTGCCTATACATAATCTTTAGTTGATGATTTGCTACACAGCACATGCGTAGCTCTGAGATTTTGACATACCTGACATACCTTGACATACCTGTGTGCCAGGGATGAAAAAACCCACCTGGACATGTGCAGGAGGTATGTCATTCCACCCTGGTGAATCAAGATGAGGTGAGTCTAGTTCCAATTTAAATTTGAGGCTGCAGGTGTTTTTTAAAGTATTTTCTTCTTTAATTTTATCATTACTTGATAATGTGAGGATGGAAAAGTCTGATTTTTGATAATTTAGAGATAGCATTGGCATTTATCTAGGCCACAGCTCACCATAGCTGGCAGGGCCACGCTCACCCCAGTGGATATTCTTAAAGAAGCAGCTTTTGCAGATTTTACAGAGGGCAGCAATATTTCTTTTTAAATCTAAGCATTACTGATAATTCTATGCTTCACTTTAAAAATAAATAACACAAATTTTTTATAATATGGAAAGGTGTGAGCATCGAGCCCATAAATAATTCTGCATGATGGTAAGTTTAGGAGAAATACATTTTATTTATCCAACTGCATTTGGCAAATTCTTTTGCATTAAGTATCAATGACCCTATAGTCAAAATATGTGGGGATCCCAGTGCAGCTGGGCCCTTTAACATTTTCAAGGTTTGCTATGGCTATAGTAAGATCTAGATTTAGGTTATTAAAGTGGACTTCAGTCAAATGTTTTTTTTCTGACAACTTTAAAAAAGAATCCAATGCTGCACCCCCATTCTCATCAGAAAGCGCTAAACACTAAGTTTCCAGCTGGGTTGGAAATCACTTTATGCATGCATTTGAGTTTCTTGGAGCTTGTTGCTGTGTGGTTGCTTTTTCTACCTATAGGAAGAACCGCATCAACACCGCATGTGTGCATAACAGCATCATGCAACTGGGTGGGACTAACTGTGCAGCTTTTCACAGTCCGAAAGGGACCCTAATGTGTATTCATCCTCTGAAGTGTATAGAGACCTACTACAGGGATGGTCTTTCTGATGCCTTGAGCTGGGTTAGAACATGATATTTTTCTTAAACATGTATTTTTTACAGGTATATTTGTGTAGATGGTTGGTCACAGTATTATACAGATTTTATGTTTCTGTATTGTGCCATTATATTTCATATCATTTATTGAGGTAGGAAGGGGTCAGTGCTTTTACTCTGTTGTATCTTTATCTGTACTGTAAGAAATAATTCACCCAAGGAAAGAAGGAAAATGTTTCTAATATAGGAGCTTTGTTTTTTATTTGGTAGCCCTTGGTGAAAGTTCTCACACCTACAACACTCATTCGGGCTCCTGACGGTTTTTCCCAAGGCGGTGACGCGGGTAAGGTGTCAATCACAGTGAGTGCTGTTAATGCATAGACGTTCACAATAAAGGTCACACGTCACAATTAGCTGTGATGCTGTGATGGCAGATCTGCTGAATGACCAAAGTCTGGTCTCCACTGCCAAAGTAGAAAAAATGCTTCATGTGGACTGAGAGACTGCTGAGAATTTTTGTTTCTCAAAGCCCAAACAGATACAGACTCTGATTGGGCAGATTTTTATTTTTTTGGATATTGTGTCATTACTGTGTCATTTACCCTCAGCACATTGTCCTATCTTCTTTAAAATATATATTCTGCTAATACTTATATCTCCATTCAGTTAAATGTACAATGCACAGCACTGATCATCATCCCTGTACCTTGTGATATACAATGCATAGCACTAATTCCTATACCTGCACCCTGTGATATACCATGCATAGCGCTGATCCCCATACCTGCACCCTGTGATATAGGACCCTGTGATATACAATGTACAGCACTGATCCCTATACCTGTACCCTGTGATATACAATGTACAGCACTGATCCCTATACCTGCACCCTGTGATATACAATGTACAGCACCAATCCCTTTACCTGCACCCTGTGATATAGGACAGCACCGATCCCTATACCTGCACCCTGTGATATAGGACAGCACTGATCCCTATACCTGCACCCTGTGATATAAGACAGCACTCACTCTTCTCAGATCTGCAGATCATTCTCTCAATATTAATCTTTCAGCCACCCGCTCTGGTTCCTCCCATGACACTAGCGGGATACTGATTGGAGCTGAGAGGCAGAGGGAGGGGCTGGGTTTGTTTATAAGGAACGTCTGATCGTCATGTTCTTCAGTCTCTGATCTTCGCTGACATTCTTTGTTCACAGTTGCCACATTTTGTTGTCTGTGACGTCACAATGTGTCTGGAATCTGGAAAGAGATCCCGGCGGCGTAGAGCCCCGGTGCCCATGCTATGCATTGCTGACAGCTCGTCCTCCTCATCAGAGACTGACTATGCCATGCCAATCGTGCCAGCCATGATGCCACACAGGAATAGCCGGCCTGAGATCTTCACCTTCGATGTGGAGGCTGTGCAATCCGCCCCTACTAAGCCAAGCAGAAGGGGCACTGTGGGGCCAAGGAGCAGAAGAGCCCGCAGGGTTCTGTACCCTGCCAAAGTGCGGAAATATCTCCCACCCCCTGAGACTGATCGTCCTCTTCGCTGGTTGTACATACTCTGCTTGCTGGTGTTCATACAGATCTGCTGTGAAGAGAGTATGCCAGATGATCAACCGCTGCCCACAGAACCAAATATGGTGTCTATGGGCGATCTGCATCGCTTTGCTGGCTCTGTGTTCACAGAGCCCACTGTGCCCTTCACCAACCACAGCCACAGTGCACAAATCAACGATACCACCCTCACCTGGATGATGCACCAACACTGATAGCCGAGAGCTGCCAACTCTACCTGTGCCCAGAATGAGACAGTTTAGGGACTGTTGCCACGCATTAAGGGGCCACACTATACAGAATACTTGAAGAGAACGGTGCACTACTGCTTATGTGCTGCTACACCTGACAGAAACTGTTCTGGAACTGACACTTGAATCTAAGGCATTTTGCACCAAGAATCTGCCAAAAAAAGACTTTTATTTATGATTTAATCTATTTTCTATTTATATATTTTCATATTTATGATAAAATTAAGACATATTTATGGAATAAAGAAATGTTGATTCATGGTTGATGAAAATGTAATGAATGTGTTAATAAATTATTATTTTATTTTAATATTTGTTTTGTGCTGACTTTATTAGTGGATGAAGAGGTGTATATATAATAGGAACATAATCAAATCCAAAAATATTTTATTGAAACCATTCTTATAATAAACAATTATTTGCAATTCTACAGGTTCTAGGTTGTGCTGATTGTTGAATTTTAAAAATATATGGTCATTGTTGCAATTCATCATTAATACACGTTTAGTGGGAATTTAATTTAATTTTCTATCCAGTGGAAAAGCATAACATTAAAAATTCTTGGATCACTGGATGCAAAATAACATAAAAAATCATTTATTGAGGGATTTATTTTCATTTGTTGAAGGACTCCATGAACATGGAGGCTTGCAGCAGGGGGCTAGGAGTGGGGTCGTCATGACATGAGTACGAAGGCATCCCCCAGCAAGTGTGGTAAGGGTTAAGTGTAGGTGGAGGAGAGAAAGGAGAGAGTAGTTAGGGGCTGGGTCTGGAGTGAAGAGGGAGGGGAGTGGAGGGGCTAAGTAGTGGGTCCAACCGAAATGAGAGACAGGTATTTGCGGGTAGAATTTGCAGGTAGGAACATCAGCATGGCGTCTTTTGACCCCCTGATGGATCAGCCTAGAGATGCAGCGGCTTCACAGGGTGAGGCCTGGTTGCAAGCTAGGATGGCCGAGGCTATTGGGAGGGTTGCTAGTGGGTCCCAGGCGAGTGTTCTAGGGAAGCGCCAGCCAGAGTTGTGCGCAGGACTGTTTTGTTAATTGGGCATGATCAGGGAGGCATACAGATTGTACGGGGGCACCGTCTGTCTACGTTATGACGAACAGTTTCGTCAGCGGAAGGCAGAGGGGGGGAGGGGTGCAGGAAGTTTTGGCAGGCTTGCGTGAAGTGGTGCAGGCGCTGAGGCAGGGGGGCATGGAGGGTGGTGAAGGGGGGCATGGAAAAAGGGGTAATCTTGGATGGGGGGCAAATGGAGGCCAGCGGGGAGGGTGCTTGCAGGGGATCAGTGGCGTCAGGTGTGGGGGAAAGGGACGCAGGTGACAGAGCAAGGACAAGAACAGGTCAGCAAGACAGGATCGGCGGACGGCATGGGAGACGCGGCGAGAGGGGAAGTCCACGTTTGCTTTGAGGAACCATTTGGAGCACATTTGAGGTCCGCGAGCGACTGTTAGTACATTGACATTGAGTACATTGACATTGAGTACATTGACATTTTTTCTTTGTTGCCGTTAGAGCGCTTTAATGTGGATAGGCCAGTGAGGAGGGGAGTAAGGAGGACAGCAAGAATATCAGACATCGCTTGATTCCTCGCACCTTTTGTAACCAGTTGCAAGCGTTTAGTATCTTGGCGAGTGTTCTAGGGGAGTGCCAGCCAGAGTTGTGCGCAGGACTGTTTTGTTATTTGGACACAATCAGGGAGGCATACAGACTGTACGTGGGCACCGCCTTACTGCGTTATGACGAACAATTTCGTCAGTGGAAGGTGGTGCGACCGTCATTACGGTGGGACCACAAAGACATAGGTCTTTGGGTGAAGATTATGTCAGTAGGGAACAAGGAGTTGGATCACCGGCCGCAAAGAAGAGAGGAGTGTGTGGGTTGTTCAACAAGGACAAGTGCAAATTGGGCGGGAGCTGCCGCTTCCGCCACGAGTTCTCAGGATGTGGAGGTAACCACGGTCTTGCCAGGTGGTTTTTTTAACAAGGGACTGGCAAGGAGGGGGGGTGGGGGTGGTTTGGAAAAGGCCATGACACCGGTGATGCACCGTTTTCTAAGTAAGTATCCCAAACAAGAGGCGGCCAGGATATTGGAGGAGGGTTTTGAGAGGGGGTTTTGGATTCCCTGTGAGATGAGTGTGATTCCGAGAGAATTTGAGATCGGCGTTGCAGCATCCGGAGGTAGTGTCTGCTAAATTGGCAAAAGATGTAGGTCTGGGTAGGATGAGTGGCCACTTTGAAGTACCGCCGATGGAAGGCCTGGTGGTTTTGCCGCTGGGTTTGGTACCTAAAAAGGAGCCAAGTTTCGCATGATTCATCATTTGTCGTTCCTGCCGGGGGGTTCGGTGAATGATGGAATTAATCCAGAGCTGTGCTTAGTAGCATACACATCGCTGGATGCTGTGATTAATTGGGTAAGGCGCTATGGAAGTGGTGCTTTGATGGCAAAAGCAGACATAGAGGCCACTTTTCGTTTGTTACCGGTACATCAAGAGTGTATGCGTTTTTTAGGGTGCAAATGGCAGGGAGCATATTTTGTTGACAGGTGCCTGCCTATAGGGTGTTTAATTTTGTGTGCCTTGTTTGAACAATTTAGTTCATTTTTGGAATGGGTGGTTAAAACTGTGGCAGGGGTGGATTCAATCATCCAATATTTTGGTTGATTTCCTGCTAATTGGGCCACCAGTTTTGTTGGGGCCATTGCAGCACGTGGCTATCCGTTTTAGAGTCCTGCTAGCGGGGCAAAAAACAGAGGGCCTAGGGTAAGTTATTACGTTTTTAGGGATTGAGTTGAATTCTGAGTTTAAGGAGAGTAGGTTGCCTCAAGATAAGTTGGGGGCTCGATGGGCGGAAGTATTTGGTGCTTGTGCTAGAAGGTAAATGCGCTTGAGGCAAGTCCAGTCCCTGCTGGGTAAGTTGATTTTTGCATGTAGGGTTGTGTGCATGGGTAGGATCTTCTGTAGGAGATTTGCTGCAGCAACGGCCGGTGTAAAATTGCGGTCCCATTCTGTGCGGTTGTCTAAAGATATGAAGGCAGATTTACAGGTGTGGAAAGTGTTTTTGGATTTATTCAATGGTAAGGCTATGTGGTTGGAGGGGCCAATAGCCGTGATTGATTTGGAATTGTACACGGATGTTGCAAGCTCAACAGGCTTTGGCGCATATTTTCAAAGGAAATGGTTGCGGGGTCGTGGCCACAGGAGTGGGTGGAGGCTGAGCTGGTGAAGAACTTGGTGGTGCGGGAGCTGTTTCCCATAGTGGTAGAGTTGTGGGGTGAGGCCTTGGTGGACAAGAAGGTGTGGTTTCACTGTGACAACCTAGGAGTGGTGCAAGCTATTATTAGTTTGTATCGTCAAGGCCAGCGGTGCGACTGTTGCGGCATTTAGTGTTAAAATGTTTGCAAAATAATATCTATTTGTTTGTGTGACATTTTCCTGGGGTGCGGAATGTCCTTGCTGACGTATTGTCTTGTTTCCAGTGGGACAGGTTTTGCACACTGGCACCGGAGGTGGACGCTTGTTCGGGAATAATTGGTAAGATGATTCAACGGTCAGTGAGTGAGCAGATGTGGAAGGCTTATTTAACAGTTTGGAGAGGTTGGGAGGACCTATGTAGACATTTAGGGGGTTGGAAGCCGGGGTGGAGCCGGTGCACTTGCTTTTGTTTTGGTTGGCGCAGAGTTTTGCGAGAGGGGTGTCCGTGGCGGGGGGTAACAGAAAGTTGATGGGTATGGCATTTTATTTAAAGTTAAAAGGGTCGCGGGATGTTACTAGCGAATTCCTAGTAAGGCAAGCAGTTAAGGGTTTTAGGAGGGGTAGAAGGACCCCAGACAGCAGGAGGCTGGTGTCGTTTACGTTGCTGGGGGAGTTATTGCACAGTCTGGAAGGCGTGTCTGGGGGTCCATTCGAGATGTTGCTTTTTAAAGAGCCATTAGTTTTGGGACCATGATGATTGGGTTGACCATGATGAGTTGGTCAGTCCAGCTCGGGACCGAGCCGGGGGGGTGTTGGTTCAGGACGTGATGTGGACTCTGGAGGAGATGAGTGTATTGATTCGGCAGTCCAAGACTGACCAGATGGCGAGGGGTTTTGTGTGCGACGTTTCCAAATGGAGGGGTCCCCTGTTTTCCTGGTGAAGGTGGTGGGAGAGTTTCTCCAGCAAAGGCCTAGCATAGGGAGGCCGGTGTTGGTGCAGGCAAGGATCTGAGCTACCCTGGCAGGGGACTAGGCGTAGGGCCATTATACCAGAAGTGCGAAGGCAGCCCCCAACAAGTGTGGTAAGGGTTAAGTGTAGGTGGAGGAGAGAAATGAGGGAGTAGTTAGGGCTGGGTTGGAAGTGAAGAGGGAGGAGAGAGGAGGGGTTAAGTAGTGGGTCCAACAGAAATGAGGGACAGTTTTTTGCGAGAAGAAGTTTCCCACCCTCCCTTTATTTTATGGATAGGACGTATGGCGATTGGGGCTAGGAGGGTAAGAGTTCTATTGGTCATTTTGGAAGGGCAACCCAGTGGTAGGGTGCCCATTAATGATGTTATGGTGGGACCCCTGAGGCGGTTCTGGGCGGCTAGGGGCCAGTGTGGTACAAAAATGGTAAATTACATTTGGTGGAGCGGACTTTACCTTTCCTAGACCTGCAGCCTTTTGGTTAAAACTGGAGTTGAATTTGGAAATAGTGCAATAGGGCACAGTGTTTAAATAAGGGTTTTGGTTTACAGGTATTTATAAGTATTAAGGAAAGTTTTATATGTTAGCAAATCTGAAAATGTTAGTTTTATGGTAATATTGTGATAATGTTTGGTTATTTATATGTTTGTTTATTTTAATATATGTTATTTAATAAAAGGTATATTATTTTTATTTATGGTTTTTAAAGATGTTAATCTTAAAAACAGTTAAATAAACAGTTGCTTGCCAGCCATTTTAATCCCAAGCAGGTGTCCATGTGTTCCTAAGGGGGAAGGCTGGTAAGCAATGGGGGGTGGGTGGGGAGTGAGAGTTAGGGGAAAAATTTAAGTGTGGGAAATGTTTTTGGTGCGGGAAATATTTTTGATGCAGGGAAAGTTTGAGGTGGGGAAAATGTTTTAAGTGCGGGAAAAAGTGTAAGTGGGAAGAAAGTTCTAAAGAGGGGGAGGCAAAGATCTGAGCTACCCTGGTCATTAGTAAAAGGTCCCAAATTCAGATATTGTACCTACTGTAAACGTACACATTGAAATCACAAATCACTCCATTACATTGCAAGGATTCACACGTGTCACATTAGATTTATTGTATTGCACATATCTATATACAGGACAGTTTACAGTCAGGTACTTCCTAAATTTTCAGCAGATCCAGTATGGGATGGTACAGTAGAAACCCAAGGGATGTGATGCAACCGCAGTAAAATCACATACGTATATTAAAATGACAAACCATAAATTTCGAAACCAAGAAAAATTGTACGGATGTTTTAGCTGAAAAAAAAAATATTCAATCTAAAAATGAGGAACCTTTGTCAATGTAAAGCTGTCTGTTTCTGGGGAGATTAAATCTCACTTTTTGTGCTGGTGGCCACAGCAGAAGACAAATCAACACAAAAGAATAAAAATAAAGTCCTGAGTGGATTGTTACTGAAGCAGTATATACCAATCAGCTTAAATATTTAACCAGCTGCCTTGTGTGGGTCCGCTTGTGCTACCAAAGCAGCTGTGAATGGTTACAGGATGGGCTCCACAAGGAGCTGGTGCCAGGACGTTTGAGGTCACACTGTCTCTGCCCGCCATGGCCGCTTCCCATACTGCATTCTGCATGCTTCTTGTGGGTACTGGACAGGGGTCTACATGAACGCTCTATTCTACAGCTTTTTCTTATGGTCAGCATTAAGTTTCTCAGCAGTACTATATTGGCTGTTTTGTGAGAATTAACTGAATGGGCTTGCTTCCCCTTCATATGTGTATTAAAAAACATTGGGTATCTGTGACCCTGATTTGCCTGTCTGTCATTGGACCACTTTTGGTAGGCACTAATCATTGCAAACACTTATGAATCCAATTGTTATGGACGTACCCTGTCCCGGTAGTCTAGCTGTCACATCTAGATGTTGCATTATCTATCCTACCCCATGTCAGGTGTTATTGTAACAAGATAATCAGTGCCATTCTCTTCACTTGTCATTGGTTTTAAAGCTTTGGCTGACCGGTGTTGTGAACAAAGGGAGGAACAAATGAATGTTCTTAATCCTTGCTGTATTTCTGTTCCTGGCTCCTTTATAGAAGAAAGCCCTCATTTTCTGATGTAGGGTTCACAGAAACCAGATATCATTTCAGTGGAAACATGCTCAACAATAAATGTTTTATTTTTATTTTATAACATCATTGCAAATTTTTTAATCCCAGGTTTTTTTGCTACATGCATAGCTATTCCTCTCTAATTATACGTAGTAAACCTGGTCAGGAGAGATCTCTACATTTTATGCAAAACTACCGTATTTTTCGGCGTATAAGACGCACTTTTTCTTCCCCAAAACTGGGGGAGAAAAGTGGGTGCGTCTTATACAGCGAACACAGTTAAAAAAAATTTTTAAATTTCATACTTACCCGATACCGCGATCCCGCGATGCTGCATGCTTCTCCTCTCCTCCTGGCTGCAGCGCGTAACCCCGCGATCCTCCTCCTCCTCCGAGAAGCCGGCACACGTGACCCGCGATCCTCCTCTGAGAAGCCGGCGAGAACTGCGCTCTCGCGATCCTCCTCTTCTGGTAAGCCGGCACACGTGACCCGCGATCCTCCTCTGAGAAGCCGGCGAGAACTGCGCTCTCGCGATCCTCCTCTTCTAGTAAGCCGGCACACGTGACCCGCGATCCTCCTCCGAGAAGCCGGCAAGAACTGCGCCCTGCGAGAAGCACTGCGATCCCGGAAGCACGCTGACCGGTAAGTGGCACAGGGTGATCAGAAGGGGTGAATTGGCACAGGGTGATCAGAAGGGTATACCGGTACATTGGCACAGAGTGATCAGAAGGGGATGAATTGGCACAGAGTGATCAGAAGGGGATAAATTGGCACAGAGTGATCAGAAGGGGATAAATTGGCACAGGGTGATCAGAAGGGGGGAATGAAGAACATATTGATATTATTGACAGTTCATTTCTGGATTTCTTGCAGAAAAATACCAGTACCACCTGCTCAAGATGTCTAAGCAGAAGAGACTGGCACATAACGTTACTTTCAAGCTGAAAGTTATCAAATTTGCTAAGGAGCATGGTAACAGAGCAGCGGAGAGACACTTCGGGCCACCTCCAACTGAGAAAATGATAAGAGAGTGGAGGAAACAGGAGGATCAGCTCCAAAAGTTGGATAAAACCAAGCACACATTACGTGGAGCAACTGCAAAGTGGCCAGAGTTAGAGGTGGAAGTGAAGGAGTGGATCACACGTCACCGGCAAAATGGACTTTCTGTCTCAACAAAAATGGTAATCTATGAGGCCAAACGCATTGCTGTGGAGAAAGGCATTCAGGATTTCACCGGATCACCATCGTGGTGCTATAGATTTATGAAGAGATCTGGCCTTTCAATGCGCACCAAAACCAGAATTGCACAAAAAATGCCAAAGGAATATGAATCAAAGATTCTGTCTTTTCATAAATTTGTTATTGATGCGAGGAGGAAGAATAACATTGAAATTAGCCAGATTGGGAACATGGATGAAGTCCCGCTAACCTTTGATGTGCCATCTAACAGAACCGTAGATGACAAAGAAGCCAAAACCATAACTGTAAAAACCTCAGGGCATGAGAAAACCCACTACACGGTTGTGCTGTCCTGCTGTGCAGATGGTACCAAACTGCCTCCGATGTTGATCTTTAAAAGGAAAACATTCCCAAAAGAAACAATTCCACGGGGAGTCATCGTGCACGTTCATGATAAAGGGTGGATGGACGAAAATGGCATGAGGCTGTGGATTGACAAAGTGTGGTCCAAACGTCCTGGCGGGCTTCTGAAAAAAACTTCCTTATTGGTGCTTGACCAGTTCAGAGCGCACATTACAGAAAATACAAAAAAGAACTTTAAGGAAGTTAGGACCCAAATAGCTGTGATTCCTGGTGGTCTTACCAGCCAGCTCAACCTCTGGACGTTTCCATTAATAAACCGTTCAAAGTTCTGATGCGAGAGGAGTGGAACACCTGGATGGCAGCTGGGAACCATGATCTGACGCCTACTGGGCGGATGAAGAGGCCCACTATCACACAAGTGTGTGAATGGGTTAAAAGATCATGGGACTCCGTGAAGGAGAATATTATTGTCAAATCCTTCAAAAAGTGTGGCATTAGTAATGCCTTGGATGGAACAGAAGACGACATCTTATTTGACACCAGTGAGGAAGAAAGTGATGACAACGACCGCGTGGATCTGTCCTTCCTCATTTCTGATAGCAGCGAAGAATAGAAATTCTTGGGGTTTGAATAAAAACATTACAGCCTTATTTTTGTTACTTTCACTGTTTACTGACTTTACTGACTGTTAATGAGAGTAAAGATAGTTCTTAATATGTTACATAGTTGACATAAAATTGTTCTTAAACTGTTGTTAAATTTATACAGTTGATATAAAATATTTTACTACAGTATTTGGTTCAGAATATTTTTTTTCTAGATTTTGCTCCTTTAAAATTGGGTGCGTCTTATAGGCCGGAGCGTCTTATACGCCGATACAGTATATAAATGACAGTAAAGAATTAAAATGATTTGCGTGTGTGTTTGGAGTGGTGTCATCTTTTGGAACTTGATTCATTGATACAGAATTGCCATCTGTATTGGGTGTCATTGTCACTGGGACACAAAGTGATGGGAAAATAGGGGGGGGGGAATCTTCCCATGGCTACATCTATGTGAACTGTTGTTCTTGCCAAGAGATTTTTAGTTCTGTTTTAATTCAGCCAATATTGTGATAAAGATAACATAAAGAGCAGGTCAGTGACCTACCTTCTCCCCAGTGCAGTATAGTTGAGTCACTGACCTGCATCTCCATCCCATCCTGCTTGACAGTGAAGGAATTTTGGCACATCAAGGAGGTCATCAATAGGTAAAGGTTCTAGTTTGGTCCAGCAGTAGATTGAAATCAAACTTCCACTGCTCAACACTTGAGAGGACAAACATTGAAATAATTTATCTTCTAAATCAATATAAAAAGACTAATTTCGCATAGGATCCAATGTCCTTGAAGTGTTACATTTGCTCTGTGTTCTCATACTATTATCTTTTCAGAGTGAAAGTTCTAAGACTATGTTTTTTGTTAGGACATAATGTTTTAGGTTATTTTCTCCTATGATTGAATATCCTAGAAGCAAAGAATTGTTTATCCTTCAAGTGAAAAATACATTTTCCTTGGGCACAACTGTTTTTGGAACAAAGTTAGTGTTCTGTATTTCTTAAAGCAGACCTTGACTATTGAATATTGATGCTAGATTTGCCTTAAGTTCAGTTTGATGTTTGTGTGTCCAAATTGATGCAAAAATTTGGAATATTTATATCCAAATCCAAACTGGAGTTAACTTTGAAAACCTCTTTAGCCACATAAGAGGTGTGTGCATTTTATTGCAAGGTCAGCTCATATAAATGGTGTCACTCTTTAAGGTGTGCTGTCCAATATTGGTGTGCTCTTTACAAATGTATCAAGACAGAATGAAAAATCATTTCACAGGTTTGTATTTTAACTCTGTAGTTAAGTTGTTGGTGTTATAGCAAACTTGTGAATTGCTAATGCAGGGGAAAGCAACAGGTTTCCTTTTATGATGGCCCCACTAGGTGTACAGTTGGCTCCACAGTTTTGGAAAACAAATATCTGTATGTAATATCTGTAGGTGCAGGTATGGGGGATCATGTGGCTAAAAACCCCTTTGTGACAGCATTGACACTTCTTGATTGGCTGCCTTTGCACCCAGCACTGTTATATTAGAATGGGGAAAAGGTCATAATGAATTTCTAAACCCAAAAACATACAGACAACTTCTGGGATTAATAGACTAGCATTTTACAGAAAAAGGATAAGATAGTTTTGCTTCCAGTTCAGCTCACAGAAATGGATGACCTTACAGTTCCGGCAAAGTCTGCTGGTATTTTCTGTAGTTGCTGAAAATGTCGGCCTGAAAAATAAAAAATGTATGTAACCACCGCCACCACATTCAATGGCTGGCAACCTATAATATATCACGTTTTAGCTCTTGGGTTTAATAATTGTTTAACCTTTAGTAATCTTTATAGGTTTTCACCTCATATCAGCAATAAAAAACAACAGGGGAGCAGTTGTGACAATTGTGTGATGCTGTTGAGGTCAACATAAAATTGTACATTTTTTTGCCATGCATGAAATAACACATATAAACAAAAGGTTACATGTTTTATTTTATATCTCTACTGTAAGATTTTAAATGACTACTTGCTGCTTTCTTGTGATAAATTATGTGGTGAGCTCCTTGTAATCTCCCCAACATTCCAGTAAAATATTTAGCTTCATTACCTCACAGATAAAATAAAGAACAAATTGTGCTACAGAAAATGTCAGGACCACACGACTGCCCGCAAGAACAGCGAATAAGATTTTCTTTTTATATCTGACCTGGTTGGCTGTACCAAGCATATGTTACAGTACAATTGTGCACTCCACAATGATAAAACACTTAAATAGAGACATACATAAACATATTTACCAATATATATATATATAGTACTGATTCAATGCTGATCCAAACACCATTGCTTTATGGTTGCTAGAACACATCTTCTAATGCCGCATACACACGTGCAACAATAGTCGTTGGAAAGGATCTTTCACAATCCTTTCTATACTGCACTGCACAATCTTTTCCAATGACTAGCACTGCACATTGCAGCACTGTACATACAGCATTGTTCTGTTCTATGAAGAGGGGAGGGGGAGAACGACGGAGTGGCACTCTGCTGCGCACTCCCCCCTATCACTTTAAGATTGGTCGTCCATCGTCCGTGGAACCGCCAGGAGGGTCGTTCGGATGATGGACGACTGGCGCTGTAAACACGTCAGATTCTCGCCCGATATCGGCCCTGAGCTGATTATCGGGCCAGAACCATTGGACGTGTGTACATAGCTAACATCTGATGAGGTTTGGTTTTGGGACTGTAAAGCAAGTGGTCAATCATACCAGGCAGTCATTCACAATGAATATGAACTATTTTTTTTTTTCCAAGAGGCAAATCTAAGAGACAATATTAGTTTACTACAGTGGTTTAGTAAAGTGGTGGCAATACCAGATTTCTGAATACACCAGGAACATGGAGATTTATCTTTTAAAGTGTATCCAAATCTAAAAAAAATGATATGGAGGAAATACAGAATTCAAACTACTATTGGGTTTTTCTGGAATCTTATAGAAGGTAAGAAAACAAAAACACATAACCATATCACAGGTTTATTAAGCACATTGCAGCTTCAAGGCAATAGAAAATGTATTTCCTAATTAGGAAAGGAAATACGTTATACTTTACTACTAAATTAACTACATTGTTCCTTGTTGCTGTGAGGTTGCCAGCTCATTCATTTAGTTGTTGACACATATGAATTACAGTAGTTTACAGGTTCTGTGGTTTAATGGAGGCAAGGTACTGAATGAATCGCACCAACCGCATAGGCTGTATAATACATATGTAGCTGACGTTATGAAGTTTGCTAGCCTTTAGAATAAAGCACAGGGTGGGACATACAGGTAGTTCCTATACCATGACAAAATCCCTGGAAATGAACATGAAGCTATAAAAGAATCCTAAACCAGTTAAAAAGACACAGAGATGACGCAGTTAGGCCTTTAGGCGTAGGCAGGTTCACAGCTGATGAGAACACCTGGAATTCTGTAGTAGGAGGCTTTATAGCAACCATATAAACTGATTACTGCCCACTTCACAGCATACAATGTAGAATGATCATTGAAAACAATAGTAGGAGTGAGATAGGAGTGATACTGGCAAAAAATATGGTTAATAAGACTATCATGTACAATGCAGGAGCAGCAGTCCAGCAAGTGAGGACACCAAGGGTTCTCTCACAACCTCGAGCGATGGAAAGAAGATCAAGAAACAAATCAGGGTCTAAATATATAGAATACAATGTAGCATATATATTACAGTCTACTACAATAACATTCATCAAACTATCGACTATAGAAATAAATATTTACTTTAGGGAGTGCAAATTTCTTATTTTTCTCATACTTTCCACTGATTTAGAACTTGTTTATTCTGCACAGTCATGATGAAGGTGAATACATGGAAATTTATTCACAAGAAATTTCCTGTTCCACTTAGACTCCTGATTGTATAATGTGTTTATATCCACCGGCAATCCCCATTATATATAAAAACTCCTCTCTACGCAAAGCAAAGCCCTGACCGCAGAAAATATTCATCTTCCGCTTCTGCTTACTTTTGCATATTAACAATGATGCCCAGGCATGTTCTGACTCCACTGCTCCAGAAATGTCACAGGTACCATTTTTGCCAGCCATATCTATAGCCTTAAAAGGCATAAAGAACCAAAACTGAACTGAGAAGGTATTTTGTATTTTGTCCAGGCATTACTGTGATTCAGTGGGTGTCAAAGAAAAATGTATCTATTTCTTAAAGACACATCAGCTGTTAAGTTAATATTACGATCTTAAGAGAACAGACACAGACACCAGTTAATATAGAGTTGCTGTTCTGATTTATTCATAAAAGATGGTGTTATTTATACAAAGTAAAGTAGGTGGTACAGAAAAGTAATTAAAGGTTTAAAGTGACAAGTGACAATTCAGGACTCATGAGTAATTCATGTTTCTAAACAATTTATGGCCCTGATATCCTGGGTATCTCTTCACACCTCCCCAGGTGACCACTAGTCCTACAGGATGTTTACACCCCCCCCCCCATTAAAAAGCAGATTCCCTGTTATATTTCCCATGGATAGTTCTTCTACAAAATGGAGTCTATGATAAGTCTTATGATATGATACTATAGGCTTTTCCTTCTCAGTGGGCATCCATTGATTTGACTAAACCTGTGGATAAAAATGGAGCCAATTTACAAGCTCACAAGTATTAACAATGAGGTTAATTTACTAACAATATTTATGTTGTTAACATGGTGAAGTGAATTTTTCTCTTGCAAAGGATATTCCACTTAGCTCAGTAAATTAGACAAATATGTCCTGGCTTTAACCATCCAATCATTTGCAAGAAAGAAAATATTTAATTGGATTTCCTATCACCTGATTGGGCAATCTATGCAAAGTAAATTATCACAACATTCACTCTAAATGACCTAAATGAGTTATCCCTTGTATAGTGATCCAGAAAACCTGGAATGGATTTCCTAAAAGTAATTTGCTATTCATTGGCAAATGTTCTAAATTCTGGACCAGATCTGGATTTTTTCCAGGTTTACTTGATCACTAAGGTTCTCCCATGATAGTTATCTTCTCCAAACTTGGAGAACGTAAAAAATTTTTACCCATTAAGTATGAAATATTTACAGGCATTAGAAAACTAGAACGCGATAAGCAATGGTGCAACATAAATCTTGGATTAGCCACACTTCCTGAACCATCAGTCTCACAGGGGTTCTTCATCCATAGTTGTTGCTTTTTATAGTTATTTAGGAGAAGAAATGGGGTAGGTGGTGAAGTTTTTCACTTGACAGCGTCCACAGCCCCAAAAGGGCCAACACTTGTACTTAGAGGAGGGACAGAACCAAAAAGTAAGTGATGCTCTACTGAAACATCATGATGGTTTTGCAATGGGTGGAGAGCAGAAGGCCAGGCTTTGTAATGAACAGTCTAGTGAACTGTAAATTATAGCCTATGACAGTGGCAATGTATTTATAAGAAGCAGGGCCCTACCAGAGGATCCTGCAGTTCTCTAGTGGGCTAGTTCAAGCCAACACACTTGCCAAGTAATGATTTTCTGGGTGCCACTAACAATACCAGCATGTGCCCACTTAGGCAGCCATGCCTTCAGTCTCCTCCCCCTAGAAACACATTTTAAATATTGCCTAATGCATAAATAACCTAAAAAAGTAAAATATGATTCAAGAAATGAGAAGAATGGTTTTGATTTCACATATGATTTTCAACCAATCCAATGATTTGGTGTTGCCTTTAGTTGAAGGTAGTTCCATCATCATTCTTTAGATCCCTGAGCACTGTACTTCCCTGTATATCAGTGTATATAGCTGCATTGCCTAAGCATTCCATTGGGTGAGTCTAATGTTATATTCAGCAGCTGATATGAATGTTACATTGGATGTACCCATCTCTCTGCTGACACATTCTTATTTAATTGTCTGACTTTTCAGTTACACAAAACTTAGCAGCTAAAACCCCTACAGTCACTTGATACATCAAAAAAAGATGTCTACCAATCAGCTTTAGGATATTCTAAATTCATCTGAGGGATCGAGTCAAATTGTGCAATTCAGAAACATATAAATGTGTCTGAACTATTCATTACCCTTTCTTGTGGTATGACACTTACATAAAATATAAGCCAGTTAGTGGCAGCTACAAAACCAACACTGGCCGCATCTATCTGCTTTTATTTTTTTATTTTACAGCAGGCTGAAATCTAATACTAATAGGTATCAAATTGTTAGAGGCACTTTCCAGTCGGAAAGGTACAATTAAGTTTTGGGATGCATACAAGATGCAAACAACTCATTTCTATATTGGGATAAACAAACTGGTTATTTAAAGCTGAACCCCCTTTCTAAAAATAACTAAATACAGGAGATATGCTACTTTGCTTACATTTTGGTATGCTTTGTGTATTTCTTCCTAGTCTGTGTAGTATTCTAGAATAAAACAAATCTTGTACAGTGCCTGTGCAGGGGCTTCCTGTAATACAGTCCTGTGGCTGCTGCTCAATCTCCCTGTGCCTGTGTGCCCCTTGTATCTCAACCCCGTCATAGTTTTCTGTTGGCAATCTGTGGTGAGAGGAGCTTCTCGGTCCCTCCCAAAGCTCTGATATTAGCACAGGCTATGTACAGCTCAGTAACAATGTCACCACACTGTACAAGGTAAAATCTGGTTTTAAAAATGTATCTGATGCACATAAAATGGTCTTCTATTCATTTTAGCTATTGTTAAATATAGAGACGAAGGGTTTTGTACTTGGAGTTGGGTTTTTTAAAGCATCAGATAAGAAAAGATAACCAATTGCTAGCTTACACATTTCAGATATATTTAGTCCAGGTATAGAACATAGGCCACCAAAGGCTCCAGCCAAAACCTTTTTGTTTTGTTTTTTTTTTTTTTGGAAAGAATGAAGTCTCGATAGAACTCTTGTTAGCCTTTATTGTTGCCTAAGATTTCAGTGAATATGTTATCTTTCACCTTTTTACAAGAAAGGAAGTGAGGAAAGTTATTCTACAGTATGGACACAGAATGTAACAACCCCTTTTTCAGTAAAATTGTTATGGGTTAGAATCTTTGGTTATCATTACTGTCTGGCAGGGAAAGTTTTAGAAAACATGGGGCCCTGATACAATATTGCTGTACAGATCCCAAATGCACAGCTCCAGCTCCCAGGAAACAACTCCCTTGGGTAACAACACTTATACCCATTTCTTGTCCTGCTGTTACGAGGCCATGAAGTTATATCCAAACTTTCCACGTATACCCTAAAAACAGTAAAAACATGGAAAAGAAGTAAAAAGGAAGAGAGGGAGTGAAATAATATAGTGAAAAATAGAACAGAGGGATGAGGAAGGAAGCTAGGAGGGAAGGAAAAAAAGAAGTTAAGAAAGGGGAAAAGAAAGAAAAACATTAGGGAAGGAATGAAGAAACAAAATGGAGGTAAGGAATGGGTCATGCCACATTTCTACATAACTCCCTATCTATTGCTCTAGATTGCTTGAACTTTGCAGGTTCTCCCTGAGAACATTACAGGTTCTCCCTGAGAACATTCAGTAAAATAATCCCCCCCTTCCCCTTTTAGACTGTAATGAAGACATATGACTATGGTAGGGACATTAGATTGTGAGTTCTTTTGAGGGACAGTTAGTGACATGACTGTGGACTTGTATTATACAATGTGCTGCATAATATGTCAGTGTATAAATACTGTGTATTAATAACAAAAATAATAATAATTTAATAAAAAATAATTTCTGCAGATGGGCTTGAAGATAAAAAATTAAGTACAGAGCAACAGGAAATTAATTGAGTAGAAGCAATTGTATAAACATCCCAAAAGTTGGACTCCAGTTGCTGCCAACCCTGTCACACTGTAGTGGAACTTTTTGGCACATTTATGTGTTAGATGGCAACAATACAGTGAGCTCTATGTGACCTATTAAAACTTCAGAAGAAGAGAAGTTTACAGCATGCTCTGAACTCAGGATCATCAATTTTATTGAAAAATTTTTACCTATGCAAAAGTGAAGGTTGGAGTTCAGCTGAGTTTATGTTGTATGAATAGTTTACATGTACATTGCTTAGCAAGGTCCTTCATCAACTGCCAGGAAAAAATTGCCTTTCAAAACTTTGTATAAATGTGAATAGAGGTTTAGTATGAAGTCATTACCTCTTCTTTTTTTATTTTTGCTTTAAAATAAAACTGATTATCTATAGCATAAAAGTGACAAGACCATTACTGAACCCCACCCTGTTATGCACATAGGTTTGGCTAATTTATGCTGACACACTGCTGGCAGAATTGTAATTTCTGAGACAAAAAATGCTTTTGCAAGGCTTCATTCATACCTGGCTGGTGATGTCACTAGGTGTGGATTCATGGTGTTTCTGTACCGAACACAGAGGTGACTAAGCTGAAACTTGCATTGCCATCTGAAACAGAAGGAAGACCCTAGGAGTTTTCTTCTGTTCTCTTTAATTCTAATTACAGGTGAAGCCTAGCATAATTATTTATCCCCTGACGTTTTACATACTGTATTTTGGATAGCTCAACTCCAACATTTCCTTTAACCTGTGAGTTTTTAATGTGTCTCAGGTCCTCCTCTTACAGCCTCCATTCTTACCTAACATCCAGCATGAGGGAATGTGAATTTCATATAATGGACACTTCAAATTTAAGGAGTCCATGAAAAATTCAGTAAGGAGAGTGGGAGCTTCTGTAAAAGCCATACCAGATGTGCACTAAAAAATACCAGTTCCAGGATCCTTGCACCAAAACAAATGTAAAAATTTCACTTAAATTGTGAAAATAAATTGTGAATTAAAAAAACTAAATTTAAATCCCTAAAAATTCCTTATATATAAAAGTCACAGGCAAGGGAGCAGATTTGCTAGAGCCCTACTTCCTTCCCCCATTCAATCTCTTTGACTGATTTTTAATAAGGATTGTCCTCTAGCCTCAGGTTAACTGGTGGGAACTGGTCTTCTGGACATTCACTGGGTCCCTTTCTACTGGCCTGGCTCTGTCTAGTTTTCTAAAGCAAAATTCTTCATGTAATCAGGTGCTCTGGTAACTGCCCTGTGAATGGACACCATAAATTATTTTAAATTGCAGAACCTAGAATTAATAGACCACAACATCATTCTAATCACTGGTAGACCCTGTAGAGACACCTTAATAATGAAACAACTGAACCAATACAAGTCTCTTATCTTGCTTGGTTTTTAACTGGTTGTGGCTATTGAAACATTTTTTGTTCAATATACTCAGTTCAGCAATCAATGTTGGATTGGGTTAAGGTCTTGTTTTTCTAGTTGTATTTTGCGTCATTCTTGAAAAAGAACACAGAGGTATGGGGACGCAGGGTAATAAAGCCCAGGAAACAGCTATTAATCTGAGAATTGTAATGGAGCCTGTTCTGCATGAAGGAATCAAGACAATATTCCTGGAAACAATGCCAACAAGGTCAACATGGCTCTCATTATTTGTATAAATGGGACATACACAAAATAATACACAGTTACTCTGGCATTAAAGATGTTAAGTCTTTTACTGTGTGAAAATGATGAAAAGTTTGGAGCTATGTTAATATCTACTTTGGCTTTTCACAAAATAATTCTAGATAGATTTGTATATGTTATGGGAAAGCTAGCATACCTAACCGAGTAGTCAACAGTAGGATAAGCGAGAAGGTCTCTGACAGTCTCGCAAAAATTTCCTCAAACTTCCTATGGGTCTGCAAAATTTCAGAGAACCGATTTTGCGAATTCCATTAAATTCAATGGGTCGACTTTAAACATTAATAGCAAAGCCCCTATACATGTTAGAAACCACCCAAAGTGGCAACAAGGGACAAATAAAAAAGGTTCACCTTGTGTTTTTCCAGAAAATGGCAGGTAAAGTGACAGCAGTCAAATAGGATTTTCTCATGTACAGAAGGCAGCGTAAACATTAGGACATTGAGAAAGGGTGGCGCTACGTTTGAACTCAACCCACTAGCAGCAGTCTCTGCAGTCAAAACAGCAGAAGAACGCATTGCTAGCTTGCATCATGACCTGGATGACATGTGTTAGGAATGCCACTCATAAAGTTGTGGAGATGTAGCGCGGTGACATTAGGCAAAAAGGATGGAGGACCAGAGACGTAGCGTGGGTCAGTGAGAGCAGTAGCAGTGTGTGGCCTCTGGTCAGCTATCACCAGGGAGACCGCATTAGTAAGGGTCATGGAGAGCTGGTGTGAGTTTATGCGCCATCACTGTTGCTGTGGTCTGTGGTGCCGGAAGCGGTAGGAAGGTAGATGATATTGCTAGTTTGCATCATGAAATGGATGACATGAATGCCAACCCCCAATCCTTTAATACTTAGCTGAAAAGTTAGGCAAAGGCAATGGTACCTATCATCTGCAGTTTGTTGGCCTCCCGGAAGCAGCAGAAATGTAAAGTATATTGCTAGCTGGCACAATGACAAGCATGACACTGGATGTTGTGATAACTAGCGGAAAGATTCAACCAAGGCAGGCTCAGCTAACAGGGTGTTGGTGATAACTAGTAGTGTTGTTGTTTCATTTCAGGTCATCCTTATGTTCGACCTGAATATGGCTGTTCGAATTCGGGTCGACAAACCCGAACTCAAATTTCCCACAATGCACTGAAACAACTGGACAGGGTGGGCAACTCCCCCATGCCCTCCAATTACAGCAGGGATGCACCCTCCATCTTTGTTGTGGCAGACAGCCGATTGGCTGTCTGTCACTGCATGCCACACAGGCAGCCATTGGCCTATATAAGGTCCTCAACCTCCACTTCCACCTCCTCCTTTGAATCTTGTGCATCAACCTCTTCCTCCAGGGACACTTTGCCATGGAGACCTAGCACCAGCACCTCCCATTCGGCAGCATCTGTTCAGTGCCAGCACCAACCTGCAGTTTGCTTTTTCGGAGCAAAATTCCGACGTTGCCACGCAGTCCTGAAGTTGCGAAGCCTGGGTTCCCTCAGCCACATGGGCGCAGCCATTCTAAGTACATTTCGGGAGCAGGAGGAGAAATGGCTAACTCCCAACAGACTTCAGCCAGGCAAGGTCGTGTGTGACAATGGGGCCAATCTGCTGGCAGCCCTGCGTTGTAAGAAACTCACACATGTACCTTGCCTGGCTCACGTCGCGAACCTCATAGTACAGCGCTTCCTTTGGAATTACCCAGGCCTCCAGTCACTGTTACTGAAGGCCAGAAAGTTGTCAGCGCATTTCCGCCGGTCGTACACAGCCAGTGCCAGATTGGTGGAGTTACAGCGAAATCACAACCTGCCAGTGCACCGGTTAATTTGTGATGTGGCCACACGTTGGAACTCCACATTTTACATGCTGCAGCGGCTTTCTGAACAACAGAAAGCGGTGAAGGATTACGTGTCAGAGTCTGTTCGTTTCAGACGCATACCTGCACTACCTTTTTTCAGCCCTGCGGAGTGGCTGCAAATTGAAGACTTGTGCACTGTATTGTCACCTTTTGAAGAGGCCACCAGGATGATCAGCAGAGATCAGGCCTGTGTCAGTGACACCATCCCCATCATATGCCTACTGGAACAGATGATGGTGGATCTTGGACACGACACAGAGCGGACGCTGCGAACATCATCTCAGACATGCGTGGCTACTATGCATAGTGCACCACCAATCCAGGAAGAGGAGGAGGTGGAAGAGGATGAGGAGGACATTGAAGGCATGGGAGAAGGGGAGGAAGGGGCAGAGGAGGATATTGAGGGTACATGGCATCCATCCACCCAAACACAAGGCGGCATGTTCCG
This sequence comes from Pyxicephalus adspersus, assembly GCF_032062135.1. Lineage (NCBI taxonomy): Eukaryota > Metazoa > Chordata > Amphibia > Anura > Pyxicephalidae > Pyxicephalus > Pyxicephalus adspersus. Next base: position 57,854,831 of record NC_092871.1, on the reverse strand, counting down.
TGGATGGCAAGACCAGGCGGAGAAGGAGAAGGAGGATGACCCTGTGCTGCTGTTCGACCCACAGGAGTGTGGGTCCAGAATTACCTCAGCTGTGGGTAGTTTGAGCCACATGACATCCTTCATGCAGGAGTGCCTAGCCAAAGATCCACGCATAAAACACATAAAAACACAGACTGACGACTATTGGATTGCTGTATTACTGGATCCACGTTACAAGCCTGAGATACAACAAATCTTGCCCCAATACAGGGGACCTAAAATGCAGCACTACCAAGAAGTGCTTGTAAGGGACTTGTGCTCAGCCTTTCCAGCTGGCAGCAGCAGCAGGAGCAGCAGCAGCAGCAGCAGGGATCCCCATGACAGTTCCACCAGCCATGGGAGCCAAACAACTGCTTTAAGCGGCATGGGTGGCAGCAGTAGAGACTTTTTTTCAGCGGAAGGCTTTTTTTCAGAGGAAGCAAGCTGCCAGTCGTGCAGCAATTGCCAATGACACTGAGCAGCGGTACTTAGTCATGGTGAAGGAATACATGAGCTCTGCGTGGGACATCTGCAACCTGAACTGTAAATGCAAGATAATAATCTAGTCCACGATCCGTCTCAGAGCCCACCGCCTCCTCCTCCTGCTGTAAATGAAGCTGCAACCTGCCCAGTACCTGACTTTAGATGCCAGAAACGAATGTCGTCCACACTCGATCTCAGAGCCCACCGCCTCCTCCGCCTGCTGTAAATAAAGCTGCAACCTGCCGAGTACCTGACTTTAAATGCCAGACACTAATTCCGTCCATACTCTGTCTCAGAGCCCACCACCTCTTCCTCCAGCTGTAAATGAAGCTGCAGCCTGCCCAGTACCTGACTTTAGATGCCACAAAATAATGCCGTCCACACTTCATCTCAGAGCCCACCGCCTCCTCCTTCTGCTGTAAATGATGCTGCTGCCTGCCCAGTACCTGACATTTGATCCCGGAAACTAATGCCGTCCACACTTCATCTCAGAGCCCACCGCCTCCTCGTTCTGCTGTAAATGATGCTGCCGCCTGCCCAGTACCTGACATTAGATGCCGGAAACTAATGCCGTCCACACTTCATCTCAGAGCCCACCGCCTCCTCGGTGGGCTCTGAGATGAGCAGGAGGAGTAACACAGCCATACACACTATGTCTCAGGGCCTGCCGCTTCCTCCTCATGCTATTACTGCTGCTGCCTGCCCACTGCCCAGTACCCAGCTCTAGATGCCAGACTAGACTCAGGCTCAACAGGGTCTTCTTTCCCCGCTGATTCCGTCAAGCCCGTTCCCTTTCATGTGGTTTCGCTACATAGTTGGTACGGATTGGAATCTCGTTGATCCATTCATGTCTCCGACAGCTACAGCTTCGACACTGTCCATATGGGTGATGGCCTCAACCTCTAATGCCGTCCTTGCTCCTTCTCAGGGCCCAACGCCTCCTCCTCATGCTGTAACTGATGCCGCCCGCACAGTTCCCAACTCTGGATGCCAGTTACCAAAGCGATGCCCACTCTGTCTCAGTGCCCACCGCCTCCTCCTACTGCTGCTCTGCCTGTACTCTGAAGCCTGTGTATGGCTTGTAATGGAGCGGTGAAACCTGGTGGCTAATTTTTGGACCAGAGGAACCCCCTCATGTCCCTCTCTGGCTGCACTCGGATACTGTGTAAAATCCGGTATGTTCCCTTGGCTGCCCCATAAAATGGCCTTGCCAGCAACAGAAAAAAGACTTCCTTATTTTATTGTTACTTTTACAGTGTTGTGCAGAGATGGGAGAGTCTTGACATGTCTTTTTAAATGTATTTATAGGCTGTAGAAGCTCTCCAACGACCCGAATAACAACCGGAATTTTTCCCCCATTGACTTTAATGGAGTTCGAATTAGCGACCTATTTGACCAACACTAATAGCCAGCCACAGACTCAGCACAGAAGCAGTGTGGGTTCACAGAGGCATCTTGGTTGACCAGTGAGTCCTTGTGTCAGTTAATCAGTGACATCTGCAGTGGGGCTATATTAGCTGTTAGTAACCCATCTTTCGCTCATTTTCAAAAGGTGAGGCAATTGACATTTTCCGGCCACAGTCGTGATCAGTTGACCGTCACCACTCTGCCAGAGGCACTGAAGGTTTTTTCAGACAGAACACTGGATGCCGGGCACGAAAGAAGCTTGATGGCTTACTGTGCCAACTGCGGGCAGATTTCAAGCCTGTTGACCCAAAAATTATGGGCGTCACTACTGTCAGGACAGGCATCCTTCTCAAAACTGCAGTGGTCAACACCACCACCACCAGCCAGAAAAGAGCCAACGTAATCCTGCATGATGTGTTTCATCCGTTCTCGATGGTTATGCCCCCGCACTTCACTTGTTTGAGGTGGCTGCATCAGGTTTCGCCAGGCATCCAGAAAAACCCCCCTGCCTTGGCCTAGACTTTTGGATGTGTGCGGCCTGCTGCCACTACTGCTGCTGCCGCTACAGGTGGATTTGGTGGAGGCAGTGTGTGCCTGAGCTCCCTGTGTGGAATGTGGTGCGCGGAACTCCTCACACAGCCCGTCGCATAGTAGTCTGCTCAGGCAAGTCACCGTTTCTTTCTCTTGCGCCGGGTTGGGTAGAAACTGTGACATTTTGTCTTTGTAGTGGTGATCCTGAAGGTTGGCCTGCCAGTAATCATCCCGATTTTTGATGCTTCAAATGGGGGGTCCCTCCATAGGCTTTGCAACATGTGGACACACGTATAAAGGGGGGTTCCCTAGGCCCATCCTCCTCCTGTCCCTCAGTAGGCACCAAAACATCTTCCTCCTCATTATCCACCTCTTCAAGCTGCAGCAGTTCCTGTTGTTCCATTGCCTGCACAATGCCTGGGGAGTGACAGCACAAATGCAGGTTGGACGGGTCCTGTCCAGCAGCCCCAACACGGTCTCCCTCATCATCATCATCATAATCATCTTCCTCCTTTCTTGCTCCTCCTGATGCTGGCTGTGCGGTATTGAATGTAATGTCACCCTCATCCTACTCCCCCCTTTCTTCCCCTCCTCTCCCATTGCCACTTTCCATCATGCCACAGAGGGTATTATCAAGCAGAAAGATGGGTATGATGGGTATGATGTCGTTCCAGCCTGACCGCTCCCGACGTTAGTGGCCTGCTCAAAGGGGGCCAGTACCTTGGACAGCATCTCCATCTGCAGCCACTATCCACTGGTAAAATAGCTGTGTGGCTGTACCAAGGGCCCCGCTGCCTCCATGCACCACGCTGACCAAGTAATGGCGGATGGCCATCTTTTGCACACACAGACACTGGAGCATGTACAGGGTGGAGTTCCATCTAGTCACAGTGTCACAAATCAGTCTATGTGGTGGCAGCCTCTGTTGCCGCTGGATCTTGCTAAGTGCCGCAACAGCAGTAGGGGATCGGCGGATATGGTTGGAGATGGAGCAAGCCTGTCTCACTGAGTCCTCCAGTCCTGGGTACGTGCGGAGGAACTTCTGCACCACCAGGTTCAGTACGTGCGCAAAGCAGGGCATATGTGTTATGTGGCACATGTGCAGCGCAGCCACAAGGTTGGCCCTGTTTGTCGCACACTACATTGCTTTTTGTGAGCCGGGAGGGCGTCAGCCAAGCCTCAACCTCTCTGTGGAAAGCGGACAAGAGTTCCCTGGTGGTGTGGCTTTTCTCCCCCAAGGACACCAGTTTCAGCACTGCCTGGCAACACGTGTGCTTGAGGGAGCTATAGTGGCATGCCCGCAGTGTCCTCCATGCCTGGCCTTTCAGGAGGAGTTTTGAAAAGAGAGGGGTTGACGGTAAATGGAATGCAGGAGGAGGAGGGAGAGGACTGGGGTGGCACATGGTTTCCCACCACACCCCTCGGCATGGGTACCAGGTGCTGTAATGCCTCTTGCAGACTACCGCCCACTGAGCTATGCAAGGCCACCCAGTGAGCGGTGAAGGACAGGTAGCGTCCCACTTCGTGCCTGGTTGTCCAGCTGTCCATGGTGACGTGGATTTGGCTAGACACAGAGAATGCCAATGCCCGGGGAAGGTTATCTATTACATGTCCATGTAAACTGGGTACAGCTGTATGGGAGAAGTAATGCCTGCTTGGTATATTCCACCACCGCTCAGCACAGGCCATCAGGTCATGGAAGGGAGCCGAGTCCACAATGCTGTATGGCAGTAGCTGCAAAGCCAATAGTTTGGCTAGATGTAAATTGAGTTCAATGACTCTGTTGCTGGTTGGGCCCATAGCCTGATGCCTTGCGCAGAACTCCAGTAGAGTGGGCTGAAAGGACTGGGAGCTAGGGAGCTGATGGGGTCACTGGAGTACCCATCTTGCTGCAAAACCTGCGGGCAGAAGCAGGCAGGGTTGTTGTACCCAAATGTGATCCGGCCTGTCCTCTGCGGATCTGCCTGTGGCACAGGATGCAAATTGCTACGCACTCGTCATCGTATTTCAGGATGAAAAAGGGCCACACTGGAGAGGTGTGTGCAACAGCAGAGTCTTTTTCTTTGCCTGCCTCTGCATCTGCTGGGTGCCCTGCATCTGCTCCAGCTCCACCTTCCCCACGGTCACATCATCTCTGACTGTTCCCCTGCTTGTGCCCACTTGTCTGTCTCTTCTTTGGGACTCACATGAGGCAGATTGGCAGCCCCTTCCAACCCCAGTATGTTGCTGCTGCTGCTGCTGCTGCTGCTGCTGCTGCTGCTGCTGCTGCTGCTGCTGCTGCTGCTGCTGCTGCTGCTGCTGCTGCTGCTGCCTTTCCTGTATGTCTGTTTTGGAACTGCTGCTAGCCCTTACACTCACCGGTGGTTCTCAGGTGACATCACGGTCATCATCCTCATTTTCATCCAAGCCAACCTCTGCAAATGCAGCCACTGATCCAGAACTCTCACCCAGCAAGTCCTGACCACACTCCAAGGGCCTTAAAGTCTGCTTCATGCTCTGAACTTCGCACTGACAGATCCTCAGGCTGTTGGTCAAACAACATGGGAGAGTCATCGGGAGGTACAGGAACTTTAGCCATGCTAACCCGTGTTAGCTTCTTTCACGGCTGGGCTGGTTCTTGCTGCTGCTGCAGAATATAGCCTGCTGCACTTGAGGCCCCTGAGACCCAGTCCACAATCCTCTCCACATGACTTGGCTCTATGATTGTATTCCGCCCTCCTAATACATCTACCAGCGTACTGGTGCTCTGCACACATCTCAAACCTGTTTGACAACTTGTGCTGCTGCCTCCAACAGTTTGCTGCTGTCCTACAGTAGCGGACTCCTGGGGAGTATGCCCCCTGCCAGATGCGGCAGGTCGCCCAACGCCACACCTTCCCCTGGGTCTACCTCTCATCTTTTACTTATTCGAGCAAAAATGTATCTGCACCAAACAGTTTCTTTGGTAAATAGGAACAGGTATCACACACTGAAATATCTGTATTTATTTTACAGTAGGCCAAAAATTTAACTGTACCAAATGGTCTTCTTTGATAAATAGGAACAGGTATCAAACATTGAAATATCTGTATTTATTTTACAGTAGGACAGAAATATAACTGTATCCAAGGGTCTTCTGTGGTAAATAGGACATGCAATTGATTTTATTTAGCTTTAGTGAATGTACAGTCTGAAAAAAAGATGACTAACAGTGTCTTCACTAATACACAATATAGATTACACTAAATGTGCTGACTGCTGACAATGTAACAAAACTCACTAGCTATGTGTGGCACTACAAGTAGCAGCAACCACAATTGTACCTTCAGTGCATGTGCAGTCAGTGAACAGTACCTAAGAGTGTAATACACACAATGTAACTTACACTAAATGTACTGACTGCTGACAATTTAACAAAACTGACTAGCTAGTAGCTAATGTAAAAGTAGTCTGCCTAACCTATTCTACCTACACAATATCCTATACTAAACAGTCCTACCTACTACATGGCCTAAAAAACACAGAACTATGCAGCTAACAATGAACTAAGAAGGCTCCTACACTGTCCCTGTCACAATGCACATCTCTCCCTGCATCTATCCTATACACAGAACACAAGATGGGGTATATATGCCTGTGCTCAGATCTCTCCTGATTGGCTGCTGGGTCTTGCTGTGTATCCTGGACACAAATGATTTGCTCCCAGCTGCGATTCCCGCAAAAATTTGTACCTACACCTCACTAAACTGGGTCTCCAAAGCCTAGAATATATTCTCCCCTCCTATTGTGTGCTACATCCCCTTCCTTGAGATTGTAATCTCATTTGGGCAGGGTCCTCTCCTCCCCCTGTGTCACTGTGTGTATTCATCATTCATTTGCAACGTACAGCTCTGGGTAATATGTTGGTGGTATATTAATAAGTTTTAAACAAAATAAATAAGAGGTGTGAGTAGAAGGGAATTCTACTTTACTGAAATTTCAGCAGGATACCTGAGTATTAATAAACAAAACCCCCCAAAAACCCTTCCTGCTTGTATCATAGATACGATACAATATCGTATATCATAGATGCTTTCCCTCAACATCCAGTGTGGAGGTCACAGTGTTGAGGGACAGGACCTCCTTAATATATCCAATCCCCCAAAAGGCACGTGACCCTTGGTTGTAGGGATTATGGTGGAATCTGGAAGCCTTTTTATTAGGGAGGTGACCAAATATCCAGCCCCTGCTATCAGTACACTGTAGACTGTAGACTGTAAAAGGGAGGAGTGGCTGGCCCACACATTCCTTTCAGGACACTCTGGGCCTGGATCCCAGATAAGGGACAACAATTCTGCAGCAATACAGTTAATTATGGTCTTATCCAGACCCTTTATTCCTTTTTCCAGGGGAAGATGATGCCAAATGCCCCGCAAATTTGTCTTCTTATATTTCATCATCTTACACATGGTTAAATGTAAACAACTACAGTACTTGCAGACAATAAAATGTGGAATAAAACACAAACATGTCCTGATTTTAAAAATACAATAAAGCCCCACAAATTACCATCTGTTACCCTGCCCAGTGGTGTAAACCCACTGTCAGCCATAACGACGCAACATTCAGCAAGGTTTACCACTCACAGTCCCACAGCTAAATGACAGTGATCATGAAAAATATGAAAGTAGAAGTGCGCTGCATGGGTTTCCACAAAAAAAGCACAGAAATATACTTTCTACCATGGAAGTGATTTCAAGGAAATGAGCAGCTTATCCTTCGTGTACAGCAAAATTATTCTTTAGAATAAAAAATAATAAAACAGTGTATTCAAAGCCTAAATATTATGATTTACTTTAAGTAAAGATAATTTATACTATTGTCATTTTTTTTATGTCCCAGTGGGAAGATTAATTCATTTTCTGATCATGATGCAGAACAGGAGGAAAGGAAATCTCTCCAACATGAATGGAAAACCCCTATTTTCCACCAGCAAAGATTTCCTGTGTATGTTTGGTTTTAACCCCTCCTTATTATAAAGGATTGGCTGTAGCTTGCAATGACATGGCATCGAATGCCAGCTCAGACACATATTCCAGACTTTAAAAATGAAAAAAACTGAAAGAGATCTGGTTCTTCCAGCTTTCCAAATCTCAAATGAAAACAAATATGTGCACTTTGGTGCGCGTTTGAGAATCTGGGCTAATTGCCAGGCTTCAGTGCCTCTTTACTGTTACTCCAGCCTGCCAATGCTGAGCACAAATTCCCGTCACAGTAAAAAGGAAAAAATATTACTCCATTATGTAGAGAGACAGCTGTATTTTTTTTATTTAGAGCTCTGGAAACTCCACACAGAAGGAGCATTACATTTACAGGAGAATTCTGCTTGTGATTTTCCATTAGCAAAACCATTATTATTATCTATTATTAAAGGTGGCATTTTTAGGGGGGATTTTTTAATATATTGTTATAAGATTGTTAATAAATGTGTATTGTAATGTTGTTAAGTTGATATTTATTGTTAAGATTATAAAAAGAATAATAAGGACATCTAATAAAATGCATGCAGGACATTTAACCAAATGTGTGGAGTTTTCTAGGTAATCTGAAGGGTATGCAGGGTAAGGATGAGGTCCGCTGGTCCTTGTCATCTCACAGTCATGCCTCACACGGAAAACAATTTACATAGAATCTATGTTGGCTGTAAACTGGTATGCTGTCTGTAATAACAAGTCCATGTGAGTATAAATAATTACACAGGATGCTTGTACATGCCACAAAAAATTCACTGAAGACCAGGAACATAACTGACAATGCACCCTATCTTAAAAATCTTTGGATGCCATTGACATCACTAAGCACACATTCACATCACAAGTTTTGGGGTTCATTTTGCTACAGTTCAGCAGCACATTCCAGTGCAATACCACATTTAAAAAGATGCTTTTAAGTGTACCCATTTCACACTAACAAACTACATTGTTGAAAGTGCAGCATAACAGAAATGCAGGGCATGGAAAGAAAGTAGACCTTCTATGCAGGTCTACTTCACCGCCCCTGTTGGAAACAGAGGAATATGTAAAATAAGGTATATAAACACTTACCCAGTCTCCTGGAAGATGAAGGAGTTGACTCAGGCCAGGAGTAGTTGCTAGAGTAAATATTGACCAACATTCCCATTGGCTGGGGTTGGTCAAACCGGTGGTCAGCTTGATCAACACCAACGATGTGAATGCAAGATAATGTTTACTTTAGAAGCTGGTGAGATTTGAATGACAACAATGGGCTGGGGGTCAGTGGACCTTCCAAGTAGAAAAATGAAAAAAATTACTGCAGTGTATTAAAACAACTTTTTCATTTTATTTTACATTTTAAGTTTACATGTTCCAAACACAGTGCTCCCAGTGTAAATCCACTGTACGAATGCTAAAGAGTTGAATGATCTCATTGGCATTGCAGCCTATCCATTCATTAGAGCTAATAAGTGCTAAAGGTAAAAAATGAAGCACCCAAACATTATTTATCTATTTAATAATAAATACTTCAACTATCATCATCTAAAAGTAGAAACATCTACATCATTTGCTGCTAATTCCATAATTTGCAACACTTCCTTTTAAACTGTGCATTTTTCCACGAGTGATACAAAGAATATACAGGTAAAGCAAATTCCTAATGTCTAATATTTCCTCTTTATCCTTCCAGTTTCAGCTTCAATAGAAATGCAATTGTCTAGATCTGCACAAGAAATCATTAAGCTGTCTGTTACTTTTATTACGAAGCATTCCCTTAGGTTACACACTGAAATGTACAAATGTTTTACCTTTAAGCAATTTTAAGATTTGGAATAGCTGCCTTTTTGAAGTTACTAGAGAAATAGGCAATGAAAGGGGTGTTGTTTCAATGTGAAATAAATAAGTGTAAAGAGCAATACGAATGTACAAAGTGCTCTCATGACAGCTGAAGAAAGGTGATTTCTGATTTGTCTGTACAGATTGGTTGTTATCATTGTAATTATTTTATTATGATTGTGAAAGTTAGATTGGTTACACTAAAATAAAGAGAAAAACATTAACAGGATAGGAAAATTGAAACATAGAAGTAGTTATATACAATTTTTTTTTATTACAATCAATATTATTATTAGTTTTATGTTTTTGTGACATCATAGTTTCAATATTTGTTGCCAATAATTTATGATGTTCTTCATGCTGTTGTTGTTTTTTTTTCTCAGATTATATATTAATATAATAATTAACACTTTTTTTACACAGATATTGCATGCTGATTTTGTTACTTGAATTCTATTTCTTTTTTTCCTTATATTATTTATTTTAGTGTTAACCTGTTTCTACATTTGAAACCTTAGTACGTTAGTAGTCACATGCAGCTTGGCTTATTCAAGAAATTAATTTAGGCAAAATTTTCACTTCAATGAGTGTCCACATCATACCTCAGTATTTATGTCTACACAAGTTTTTCTGTCTCCTAAATCTAGAATGTGACTAGGCAGATGTTGATTGTCCAAGAACAGGATGGGAAATGTGAAAGTCTGTTCTGGATATAAAAAATTACCAAAGTGATTTCTGGAAATTCTAAAACAATGGAAGAAAGAAAAGTGCCATGCCAAAATATAATATAATGTACAGATGAAACCCCAACTTAAGATGGCTATATAATGGTTAATAGGTGCGTGACGATTGTAAATGATCAATATCTCCCAAATGTCACCTGATACTTTAAACAATTAGTGCATCCCTCTTCTGATGATCACCAATAGTTTACCAAAACTATTGCAGGGGTGCCCAACATGTGGATCGCGATCTACCAGTTGATCGCAAAGGCAACACGAGTAGATCGCGGAGCCCTGTCTTTCAAAATAAACTCTACCGTGCACAGGAGTTAATTCCAAATTTTTATTGTTGGTAGATCATTTTGACATGATCATTTTAAAGTAGCTCGCAAGCCAAAAAAAGTGTAAGCACCCCTGGGTTATTAAATGATCACAAATTACAAAAATCACAAAGATTATACATGTGTAGAAATGGTTTGATATCAGTTACCTCCTATATACTTTATACATGTTTTATTTGTACATTTCATAAGAAGAGAAAATCGTTGCTGTTTAAGGAACTTTATTTCCTAAGAAATTTTGTCCATTATACTCATAACAATGAATCTGCAATTCTAGTACATCTATATGTTGCACCTCAAGATTGTTTATGAATATGTAAATAGATATGTATACGTATATAGAGGTATATATATATATAT
>NC_092871.1:57839796-57843473 GCF_032062135.1 Pyxicephalus adspersus | reverse complement strand
ATTACTTAGTTACTAGATTATTACAGGGGTTACTACTAATAACTTTATGTCCATGTGATATATATGTATCAATAATTGAAGTTCCTATGTGTTTAAATATCTGACAATATTGCTGTGTACTTTGTCTTACCTTGTTTTCTTAATTAAACTGTTTGAAGGACTAGCTATTATTTGTGCATGAACCTTCTTTAATTGAATATCTATATGCATTGATAGAGGATATAATTTCCATATTTATGCAGATAATTAGATAAAAAAATAGACCTAAATAACATATAGTAAGTGACATAAATGAATATGAATTATCTTTTACCTTGTATAATCTTCAGTCACTTACCATTGCTTTCGTTATGACTTTTTGTGCAGTGTGGGGTGTGTTTTTCCCCAATTCGTAAGGTATACCTTCAATTAACAAGGTACTGGTGGCTAGGTTGTTAGCTGAGGCCCAAGTTTGAATTACAGCAAGGACACCATCTGCATGAAGTTTGCCTGTTTTTTGCACATTTTCTACATGTACCAAAAACATGGTTGAAAACTACTGTTGCATTAGTAATTATGTTTAGGTTGTGATGTTGGTTTTACACTGGTCAATATTTCTATTAGATCTGATGTTAGATTTGATATAAACATCCAAACAAATGCAAATCTTTTTAGAAAGGTATTGTTCAATGTTTGATCAATATATTGCTCAAACATTAGTTGGGAATTCCTCTTTATTGCCTGATCAGTGTGCTTCCAGAGCTCTGACCACTTATAATGTAACTCCGTAGGAACAGCCCTACCCACTATTAGTGATCAAAGCAGCAGGGTGGGCAACAAACATCAGACAAAGAATTTGGAAGACAGGTTTATCCAGACATGAATATGTATTTGCTTCATCAAGGTACATTAGTTACTGCCTATTATCTAGAGTTTCCATTTTTCAGTTAAATATCTGAATCTCAGTAACATATATTGAGTCTCCAATATGTCCAACATGACTTTCACCAACCAGCTTGAAAAATATTCACTGTTTACAAAAGGTAGAGTTTATTATTGGTTCACTACTAATTCACTTTGAAGATTAGTTACACACATTTAGTAAAGAAGCAGCAATAGTAAATATAGCACTTCTAGTAGTAGAAGAAAAATGTACGTAAAATTGGCTGTGGTAACAGCAGCGCTACTATCAGTAACATAATTAGAAGTAACAGTAGCTATATAAGCAAACTTTGCTATCAGTAGTAGTAGAAGTAGTAAAAGAATAGAAGGAAGAGTAGTTATACTCATAGCAGTGGTAAAAGTAATATTAGTATTAGAAGTGGTACGAGTGGAGATTGGCAGTAGTGGTAATGGGTAGGAAGTGATACTTTTATTAGCAGAACTAGAATAAGTAGGATTTGTAGTAGTAAAATCACCAGTACTGTTAGTGATTTTAGTAACACTGGAAGAAGAAGCAGCAGCAGCAGTTACAATAGTATTACCAAAACAGGTAGTGGTAATACCACTAATAGTAGAAGTAGTAGTAATACAAGTAGCAATAGAAGTAATATTAGTGTTAGCAGTAGTATTAGCATTAGAAGTTGTAGCAATGGAAGTAAAAAAAAAAGCAGCAGTGGTGATAGAAGTGCTATTAGATGTAGAAATAGAATAAGTAGTATTCTTAGTAAAAGCACCGGTGCTGTTAGTGATTGTGATAATATTGGAAAAAAGAAACAGTAGCAGTTGTAGTAGTAATAGCAAAACAGGTAGCAATACTACTAGTAGAAGAAGTAGTAGTGATACTAGTAATAAAAATAGTAGTAGTAGTAGTAACAGAAGAACTAGTGTAAGTATAGTAGCAGTAATAGTAACAGGAACTGTAGTAATTTTAGTTGAAGCAGTTGTAATAAAAACAGAAGTAGTGGCAGTAGTATTAGTGTTAGTATTGCATATTATTAGTAGTAGTATAAGATGTATTCTTATATAACACTAGTAGTAGTATTAGAAGTAGTAAAAGTATTAGAAGTATTATTGGAATTAGTATCAGTGGAAAAGGCAATAGTATTAGTAGCATTTGCAGTAGTGTAAAGAGAAGGAGTACTACTAAAATTAGCATAAGCAAGAGCAGTACCAGGTGCAGAACTAATAGTAATCATCATCATTTTTTGTGGAAGAAACAATAAACTAGCCAACAAAGTACTTGGATATAGTCTATGTAGGTGTAGTTGTGTAAAAGTCTACTATCAGTCAGCTAAGCAGCAAAATGTTAAACAAGGTTATTACAAAGACAGATAACACAAACAAACATGTATGTTGTCACTGTTTCCGATCATCTTCTATTACTGCAGTAGTAACAATGATAACTAAAACAAAGTTTATATTAAAAACTAATATTTTGTGCAAAGAAATTCTTGCAATGAAACATATAATACTCATGAACATGAAAAATAATTCAATTTGGCTGGGTGTTCTGACATCTGATGACTGAATGACAGGTTCTCTTCTCTGTTCCATCAGCCAGCTTATCAATCATCTGTAGCTGGGGGGATGCTTTTGTCTGAATATTAGACCTTGTTTTTTGTAATATCTAATTGACTTTGAAAACTTTTTATATTTAAGGTGAACTTTCATCTGTAGTTTCTACACCCACATAACAAGTGCAACCCTTATCCTCCCTAGGAGGGGCGCCAGGGCGGATTTGAGGAGGTGGACATTGAGGACTCCTTGACACATGTGAATACTAATGGCAGGTTAAGTATAGCTTAAATAATTACCCAAAACTCTGCACACACCTGCCTGTATTTAGGAGGCAGCTGAAGGTTTCAGTTAAAGTTTTAGAATTTATTTTTCTTCTGACTAGGATGTGCTCAGACATATTTTCTCATATACATGTGGTATTGTGTCTTCATGTCACCTGGTGTTACATATTTTGCTGTGTCTGCTCTTTCTTTCACTTGTGAAAAGCATGTTGTGTTTCCAGTGAAACATATTTTCTTGACTATATTTTACCATAAATCTTAAAGGGGGGCAACTTAACTTTTTTTTTAAAATGAGGAAGAGGTAATATACCAAAGATGGATCGATGCGTTATGCACATTATGCAAATGTTGGCACTTACCAAGCCTAATCTAAATTTCCTACACTTTTTTTACTTTGGTTTCCCAAACACCTCTACCCACCTAAATCACCGAAACACCACCCCAGTCATTTTGGTGAAAATACTGTGTTCAGGTCCTAAGCAATCAAAAAAAAGTTGATGACTATATTTTTGTGAATACAAATATGCATTTGTAGAATATACAAATAGGTTGTTTCCAAAAAAAGTTTTTGAAAGTCAATGGCCCTGATTCATCAAGCAAAATCGGAAGCTCGCTCACGCATTCGTATTCACGATCCGAAATCGTAAGCCGTCGTGCAATTCAGCAACTGAATGAGCTTGCGGCCGGAGCCGGCGCATCTCCAGCACCTTTACACTGGCGAGCTTGCATTAAAAGTCACTGTTCCCCTAAAAAATCATTGTTTCTAATGGCACACATAATACCCTGAGCCCTAAAAAAATGTTTGTGCTGTTCAAATGTTTAAAACATGTATGTGCGCTAAAAAAAAAGCATATTTTAAAATCACTCATTTCTTTTCTGTTATGCAAGAGTTAACCGAGTTCAACTCCTCTACATAGGCGCCTATATAAAAGCTTCCGACGCCTGATCGGAGAAGCC
>NC_092871.1:57759810-57839073 GCF_032062135.1 Pyxicephalus adspersus | reverse complement strand
TAATCTATGTTGCTGCATTTGATACTTTGCTTACCATTTAGCATAATAGCTTCTGTTTTTATTTGTTTTTACTTTGAATGATTAAATGTCTATTTTGCAATTTTGAAGTCAATTTTAATGCTATGGTATTGTGTTTGTGGCCAAATTGTTTTGCAAAATTCTGCTTTTTATTAACAATTTTCAATGTTTGTCCTGCATAAATATTTTCTTATTTCCACCCTTGATAGGGCAAAATTGCATATTTCATTTGGTAAGTATTTTTTGAATGCAATATTTGTTGGGCCATTTTTGAACTGTTTTGGCTTTACATGGAAGTGTAGATTTACATGTGTTTTGTTTGTTTGTTTGTTCTTCTTAATTTGTTTGTCATTTAGTGTAAAGTTTAGTGATGTGTATGTATTTTTATATCTTATTGGGAACTTTTAGCAAATGTTTCTCTTGAATAAAGTTGTTTCTTAAGATGGTGTTTGTTTTTTGGGGGGTTTGTTATGTGATCTCCTTTCCAATCTCCCAGGACACACAGTTTAAAAAGACAATTGTGATTGGTTTTAAGCTGTTCCTTCCTCTGAATTATTTGTAAGGCTAAAAAGCAGCACAATTGTCCTGTTAAAACTCAGTTGTTTGATGCGCATAGTTCTGGGCCAAACTTCAGTGGCGTGTAGTTCATAGTTGTGCGCCATAGCGGACCAGCTACATGCGCTTGAACTGTTTTCAGTTGAAAAATGCACTGCACTTTTGCACAGTCCTCATTAAGGTAAGTTTGTATTTTATTTGTGTATATTGCTTGTTTTGCTTCATATGCACTCATGTATGTATAGACATGAGTGCACATAAAGCCAAACGTGTGTGTACATATATAGATGTGTGTACATATACATAGAAAAGAGAAATTACAAGAAGAAATAGGCAAAGAGGGCTTTTTGGACCATATTGCTTCACATTGAAAAGATTGCCTATTTCTTCCTATGATTTCTGATGTCATGGGCTTGGCCACAAGCAACATTCATGGAGGATATTGCCTTTGTTTAAAAGAAGGAATCCACATTTATGTGCTTCCAAAACCAAGCTAAGGGGGAGTAAGCCAATTATATATAGTGGGGCAACGTCTAAAATGCCATTCAAATCTGCAAAAACACCCTGAAGGGATGGGAAAGCAAAAAAATGTTTGGCTCAAAGTGGATTTGGCCCTGGAACTTTCATATACTAGTACTATTTGTTTTGTGGAAACACCTAAATAGTGCATACACTCCACTATTTATCAGCATTAAGTTATGCAACAACACAACATCTGTTAATTTCTAAAAGTGTCTGACCCTGCTTGTGAGCTTGGCAATCAATGTGCTTTGATGTTGTGCTTGGCAACCTGGACCTCCTTCCATCACCATCAGGTGTGTTAGAATGAGTATGCAACTCAGCTGGACAACTAATTCACAACCAATTTGGACAACAAGTGGAAGTGTGTTTGTATACAATAGTGCTAAGATCAGGCACCACAGCACAATGACAACAAACCGATAACACATCTACAAATGAACACAGGATTTGTGTGGGGGCAAATCAACATGAGTGCAAATGTCAGACTATAAAAAAACAAACAAACAAAGAAAATCATGACAATTTATTCAGAAAAGGAAAATGCACATAATACATTCAAATACCAATATGTGACAAAGGCAACGAGGGGGTTAAGTAGGAGTTTGGTGTGGAAAACCATGCAGAGACCATGCAGACATTTGTACTCAATACTTGTAGAAAAAATGACACATTGCTGAACAATTGATAAACTACCCAAACTGGCACTACAGACCAGGCACAAAAACATTGCAGCAACAGATGAAACTGACAATAATGAGGATTACAAAGTCACATCAATGCATAACATCCAAGCACTTGATGACACGCGCTCCCCCCGCAAACCAGTCCAGTTAAATAATACCAATGAAAATGCTTATATATTTATATGCATTTAATTGTATTTTGACATATATACACAAGTGAAATCACTAAATGTTTTTTTAAACCACCTTTGACAATAATCCTTTTTTCAATTATTTCATTTCTATCAAGACAAACTACAATGATATTTTAATTAGATCACAAATGCTTGGTGACAATTTTTTACAATTCATACTACTGTGAGATGACATATTATGAAGTGCTTACTAGTATATATACAGCTTGATCTCAATTAGTTTGCAGTGTTGCAAAGCAAACCAAAAAGTATAAAAACAGTGCAACAAATGTAACAATAAATTAATTATTTTGTGAATAGCACTCACCCAAAAGAAGATGAAGCATTAAAGATTCTAATTGACCTGTAAAGGACTGTAAATAAGCACAGAACAGAGAGCAGGTGTGCGCTAATAAATTGCTATGATCTCACCAGTGACAGCTTAACAGATCCTCCTTAATCGCGCAGCTGAAATCTAATCGCCTTAATTGGCAGATTTGCGACCCCTATTGCTCATTATTATGAAGGCAGGAATCCGGCTGGCAGTGAGGGGGCGAGTGTACGAGCGCACTCGACTTCGGACCGCTGAAAACCGGCTCGCTGGAAGCGCGAAAGTACGCGCGACCAGCGAGCACGGATTTCATTGATGAATCCGGGCCAATATCTCACTTTTACCCATTCCTAGCCTCCTAGCTATGGCTCCTAACATTACAAAAGGATTGTACCTCATTTTTAGTATATGTAATGTTATGGAACATTATCAGGGAGAGCTGACATACTGCATGGGATGGTTGGAAACTGAAGACATACTACAAATGTAGTCGGCGACTGAGGGATTTGCTGCTGGAGTCAGAGCCTGAGAGGATATGATTTATGAATTTGGTATAAATCACTGATATTATTTATCCTCTATTAACCAGTGATCTTCTTCCTCTAGGGCCAGGGAATTGCCAAATGTGGCTCCTGTGCCAAAGATTTGGCACTAGTTATTTAGGGAGTTCTTTTTTTGCCATTCTTGGGATATAAATATAGGTCACAGTCTCAATAAATACCACAGCTAGCCATATTTACTAAAATTTGATCAAACAAAATTGACTGATTCTCTGGTTTGACCTTTGGCCTGTGCTTGAACTAACATCTCCATCTTACCCCATGGTATCAGATGAAGATTGTTACACAATTTAACATAATACTGATTATTAGTAAGCACATAAAACTTAATAGAAGTGCATTTCCTCTAGCACGTGTGCAATAGCTTTTTTACCAAATCCCTGTGTAAATCTTGCATTTGGCAGTTCACAAAATGCTGCCTTGTTTTGTATGTGGGACAGGTACCCTAAAAGTTTTTTTAGCCTTTTACGGGATCATGAAAGAAATTATCACGCGTGTTTACAGTTATTTTTCTTCCTGTTTTTTGCCTTGTCTGCACCAACATTGCTTAATACAGCACGTACACAACAGTAGAAGGTTAAAGTTACATTTTATCCCTATCAACACAATTCAAATAAGATCCTCTGTTCTGTAATGTTATATTTATTCTAGCTACATTTTTTTTTAAACTTCCTTCTTGATATGCTAGTACCTAAAATAATTGAAATATTTAACAAGGCTTCTAAGAAGGTAAAGCAGGATCATATTACTATGAAAGCAGCAGTGTATATTAATAGAGCACCAAAACACAACATTTACAAGCTTTCTTTATTTCTACGTGCCTTTTTAAAGGTACTTTTTAGACCTAGAGGCAACAAGTCTAAAGGGGAAGAGTTTACTTAGAATTGTCACAAGAGCTTCGCAGTTTAAAAAAACAAACTTTTGGTTCCTGAAATTTATTGACTGCAATCAAGTGGAAGCTCCATATACAAACTAGGGTAAACTCAAAAGCTGAGTAAAAGAAACTCAAAAGCACACAAAATGATTTTCCATTTTACTATTTTATTGTGTCAAGTAACGTGTGAAAAGTCATCCCAAGGTTTATGCAGGTCTTTTCCTCAAGTCAAAGGTCAACAGTTTTCTGTTTTGGTGCCATTATAAGCAACCACAATGGAAGGATGAATGCTCCTAGGTTCTGTTTGCTCTGGACTTAGCAGGTCATGGGCTGTATGGAGTGCAACTTTTATATGAACTCTACAGTATTTGATATACATATACTATACATATATTTGAATATATTTTCATTCACATACTGTCATGAAGAGACATAGTAGGAAACCTCTCCGACAGGAAAGAAAAGGCCTCCCGTGCATAGCTATCCAAAAGGCCCAGGGTGCCCCCTTATTAATTGTAATACCTGCAACATTGACAGACGCAGAGCTATGTAAATAGCTAGAAATAGGTCACTAAAGAAGAGAACTTCTGCTGTAAGGAGAACCTGGACATGAAATGCCATGACATTACATATGGCATCACTATACTCCTCATGTAAACACAATGCAGAAAAAAATCTCTTTTTATAACACTTTCCTATGGAGTTATATAAAGAAGGATCTAAAGTCCAGGAGCTAATTATTTCAGCTGTTGTGTTCAGTGTTGGGTCCTATCCATTGATATCTTCTAGCACTATAACCTGAGAGGACCACAAAATCCACAAATCCTAAGTGCAAATTTAAAATGACCATAGAACAAGTACCCTTTGTCACTGTACCATCTTAAAACACCACTTGGAACCCAAGAGAAGGGACTCAACTAGGACCCAAAAGTACAGAAGCCAAAGTACTTAAAAGATAAGGTCAATGAACTCTCAGCCTCCTATATACCCCAAGGTCTCCAACTTTTTGCAAATTTGAAGCTTTTAGGAACTGTCTTTATAATCAAGAATGGTTAGATTTTTTAAAACTGCCTGCACAGTTAGGAACATGTGAGGTGAAGTCACACACTATGGGAATCATGCACAAAACGTTCAGTCAGCCGGAAGCGTTTCATCTCATAATGAAAGCCTCTTGTCTTTAGTTCTGACAGGTCTCTAAAGGACTGTTTTCAATATTTGCACATTGCATTACATGTAGTACGTCACATAAGGGAGTTTGTGTTTGAGTTTTAATGGCCCGTGACTGAAGGGGCCTTTTTTTGTTTGGTGTGGCTGAAACTTTGATTAAAAGATCCTGGGACTTGGCAATGAATTTAATAGCTCTGTCACTTGTGCTGCTTTGCAATGTGACATTGTGCAATGTGGGATAAGACACACACAAATCTGCTAGATGAACTAATGGCTTTGCACGCAACTTAAGCAATCCTGGGCACACTGCCAACCAGCACTGGATGGTGCTTGCCAAAGTTTGTTGTGCTTCCTCTCCCTGTAATTACTGTCAGAGCAATCAAAAGAACAGAATCAAGCATGTTAAAGGTGAACATTTGCTTTTACAATGTAGAGAAAAAGAGATCTATCTAAAGAGATCTAAAACTTATTGTTTCGCTCTGGTGTTACTATTCTTTCCAACTGGAAGTCCTAGTGGGAAGCTTATGGAAATCTTTCCAAAGTAAAGAATATTATCTCACTTGCACGGTATCTGAAATAGGAATTCTATCATATCATAAATGGTTACCAGGACATATAGAGAGGATAATAGAAAACAAAACAGAACTGAAGGATAACAAAAAAAGAAATCCAGAAAGAGGTTCTAAGCCTTTCCTAATCTAAATACTAGATAAAAAGGTTTGGGCTATAGCTACAGTTGAAAACTAACCCCATATTTCATTTTCTTCAACTTTAAGCCATAGATACCTAGATTTTAGGTGTCTTTATCAGAATAACATGACCATCTTGAGTCATCTTTATTATCAGAGTTGGGGGAACTCTAAGGTGGTACAAAAAGGCATCATTCTACCAAAAAGAAGACCAAGCTGGGAACCCCTGCTATAACTATTAAATCCACAGCTCACCGTACATTAGGCTTTGTAGAGGCGTGCAATAATTGTTGTTAGAAAGGATCTTTCACAATTCTTTCCATTGACAAATGACTGCACAATGCATGAACGAGTAAATACAGCACCATTCTGCTCTATGGAGAGGGGAGGGGATCAACGATAGAGCGGCACCTTGCTGTGCATTCTCCCCCCTCACTTCCAATTATGATGGTTTGTCGTCCATGGTCCGTGGACGAGAACTGTACAAAAGCAAGATTCTCGTCCGATATCTGCCCTGAGACGATTATCGGGCAGGAACCATTGCACGTGTGTATGTAGCCTTAGTGTAGTGGTCAGTAGGAAGAATTCCTCTTACATTGCTGGCCAGTGGGAGGAATGCCACACTTACAAATGGCCAAAAAGATCATTGGTGTCATTTAGGCTGACTTGACAGTGACAAACTGCTCATTGTTCAAGGAACCCCCAGCAGCTACTAAGGGAACCTTATGATTCCACAAAACCTTGGTTGAAACACACTGATTTAGAGCAACATACTAGATTGTGCAAAGAGAGTGGGGCAAAGGATTAGGGATCTAAAGATGAAGTTGTGTTATACCCTCTGCTCGTATCTCCCTACTCATCATTTTTTTGCAGTGTGATGTAAATTACTATGTACTAGGTATGTGGAGCATGCAGCTCTCTCCCCATCCTTCTCTGATACGGCACTCTTTTCCCCACCATGAATGTAGCAGCAACTAGGACAATGGAAGGTAAGTATAAGGCAGGGAAAGGTGTAAGGTGTCACACACCACCTAAGTGAACCTGTCCTTTTTTATATGAGTAAATATAAGTTCATTATGGAAAAATATTAGCATATTATCAGCCAGTTCACATTTTGTATTATAAAAGCCTTAACCTGGAAGACTTGTTTATAGTTTATACTTTTTAAATGTGCCACCTTTGAAATGCTTTAGAAGCATTTATTTTTTGTTTTAGAACATTTTTTATCTGACAGGTCACTTCCCAGGGGGGTTGTTGTTGAAGAATTATCAGGAAAGGCTCCCACTGTTCTATTGAACTAGTTACAGTAGCCCAAAGTACACAGCATAGCTACCACCCCTGTATTTAGGCTTAAGGTAACATGTTTACAAAACAATCATGAATTACATTATAACATGAGTAACCCTTGTGTTTCCTGTGTGGGGATCGTTTCATAACACTGGGATGGTCAGATTTACCTCAGTTTAGTTGTGGCGTCATTGTTTTATTTCGTGTTGGCCAGCAGATGACTTCTATCTGATGACTTCTTAAACTGTAACAAAATGACTTCCACATCCCAAATAAAAGCATCAAAACTCAGATGTAAAAAAGAAGTTTATTTTCACTTTGCTTGGCTATCAATGATTGACAGAAATATAATTTTACAGACAAGAATTATCTTGTAATTGTGAGAACCATTTAGTCTACTTTACCATTATTTAAATAGATAAATAGATATATTTTTTCTACTTGTTCCAGTCTGTTAACACTTATGAATTATTGTCACATCTCATGAATTCATTCTGATGATAAAAAAAGAAAGGAAAACTTTCCAAAAATACCAAGGACGTTAGAGGCAAAACAATCAACATCTTTAATTTATTTTATAAACAAAAAGAGAAAAAATGACATCAACACAAGACAACAGTGCATATTAAAAAAACATCAATCATTTGGTAGTCCCATTTTCTCATATATGTCCTATAAACAGGTTCAAGGCATTTCACAGATCATAATGTCTGCTTTTTCAGGAGCAAAATAGGCCATATTAGACCTATGTGACAAACGATTTGACCCATAGCAGAGAACAGTAGAGACACACTGCTTGACATGGAACAGATAGGAAGAAGTTGATCCAAATACAGCACCATTAATTAGTGCTACATTAGCATTAATGGAAGCCTCCATTAGTGTTCTTTGGAGTGAACCTGTGCGGACACATGATATATGCATCCAACTTTTGATTAAGGTGCAATTAGGCTTCACAACTGCTGAACTAATACATTTTTTTACCTAAAATGTAGCACTAATTAATAAACTTCACTGATGCTGTGGTTGAATCAACATTTCCCCATCTTTTCATTTTTTTTTCGGTGTCGCCAGACTATTCGTTTGAACAACAATCTTCCCATATTTGCATTTTAGGATATTTTCTGTTTTTTACTTGTAAAGTCCTCCCCTACATAGATATCCAAAAGGCCTGGGTGCCCCCATAATAAATGTAATACCTGCAGCATTGACAGTTGCAGAGCTATGTAAATAGCTAGGAATAGGTCACTATAGAAGTGAACTTCTGCTGTAGGGAGAAGCTGGACAGGTCTGCAACTGCTCATTCTAATCCCCCATACTAACAAGAAATGCCATAGCATTACATACTGTATGGCATCACTATACTCTTCATGTAAACACAATGCAGAAAAGGAGCTGAGTATTTCAGTGTTGGGTCCTGACTGTCACTGATATCTTCTAGCACTATAACCTGAGAGGGCCACAAAATCCTAAGTGCAAATATAAAAATACCACAGAACAAGTACCCTGTCACTGTACCATCTTAAAACACCACTTGGGACCCAAGAGAGGGACTCACCTGGACCCAAAAGTACAGAATCCAAAGTACATAAAAGATAAGGCCAATGACTCCTCAGCCACCTATATACCCCATGGTCTCCTACTTTTTTCAAATTTGAAGCTTTTAAGAACTATAGGCCTGATTTATTAAAGCTCCCCAAGGCTGGAGAGGATACATTTTCATTAGTGAAGTTTGGTGATACAGCAAACCTGGACTTAATTTTAACGTCATTTGCTAAAAAATGTTTTGAACCCTGGACAAATCCATTGCAGGATTGCTGGATCACCCATCTTCACTGGTGAAAGTGTATCCTCTCCAGCCTTGGATAGCTTTAATAAATCAGGCTCTATGTCTTTATAATCAAGAATGGTTAGCTTTATTTAAACTGCCTGCACAGTGAGGAACATGTGAGGTGAAGTCACACACTATGATAATCATGTACAAAACGTTCAACCAGCCAGAAGTGTTTCATCTCTTAATGAAAGTCTCTTGATAATAGGTGTGTTTTACCTAAAATGTGCTAATTAATACACTTCACTGATGCCATGGTTGCATCAAGTTCTCCCCACTGTTCTTTTTTTTTTGTTCCTTTTTTTTTATTTATTAACTGTATTTTACAGTTGCTTTGTTCTCTGTAAGTTGTTTGTATGCCTTCCCAGATATTTTTGAAAATTTTTTTTTTCGTCATCTACATAACTCTATTTTAAAATTATTTATAAATAAACAAAATGCAGTGTTTCTCAACCAGGGTTTTGTGTAACCTCATGGTTATTCCAGAGATTGCTAGGGGTTCCTTGAGAATGTACAATTTGTACCTCTTGGCACACCAATTTTCTTTCTGGCTATCTGTACGGGTGACGTTGTTCTCACTGGCCAGCTATGTAGGAAGTATTCTCTCTACTGATCACCACACTAATGTACTGTGAGCTGTGAATATAGCAATTATAATGGGTTCCCTGAAGACCTGAAAGTTATTCTAAGGGGTTTCATCTCATAATGAAAGTATCTTGATAATAAGTATGTTTTACCCAAAATGTGCTAATTAATACACTTCACTGATGCCATTGTTGGATCAACTTCTCCCCATCTGTTCTTTTTTTTTTTTTGGAAACTTACATTTGCTTCCCCCATGTTGAAAAGGTTGATTAACACTGGCTTTGAGCAATCAATGACTTCTGATTGGATTGAGGTAAAATAGTTCTCCTTGATCAGATTCCCAATAGCTTTTTCATATACCAGATTGATGAGAGACAAAAGGACAATGCAGTGGTGAATGACACAGAAATGTTTTTGTAGTTTTTCAATCTGTATGTGAGTATATATAACTCAGTTATCAACTTTACCTTTTTTATGCAGTAGGAAAGCAGCTAAAAAATTCCTTTCCTAATGTGATGGTTGAGGTTTTTCTTAGATCAGGTCTGCCTATTAGGGATGGGGTTAAGGTTCCCACTAGCTTGGGTTTAATACAAATCATACAGGTTTGAAAATCTGCAAAATATGGCAGATTCATGAAAACTATAGCTTTTTAAAACCATAATACACTGTTTGGCTTTTGAACAATGATAAGTAGGGTTACATGGTTACATGTAAGTATTACAAGATTAAAATTTTCAAATAAATCAGATGTTGGGGCATGATCTTTATCACATTCACTTTCCAAATAGAATATAGGATTGTTTGGGTGAAATCTAGAAGCCTTCTATAAAAAGCAGTTTAGGCAACATACACTGACTTGCTTCCTCACAGGAGGCAAAGAAAATGGACAAAGCATTTGAATTCTGCAAGAAATGTTTCCACACTAGTAGATGCTTTGCCACTTCTGGAACCAGACTCAGTTTGTGACTGGACAGTAATAGGAAAAGCAGTTGACTAGTGAGGTTTTTTTTTTTTTTGTCACTCTCCTCCTATCAGCATATTTGTTGTTAGTACATGAGGACTGCAGCACAATGTATTGACTCCCTGTGCTGTTTACACCTCTTTTAGCCTAAGCTTGGCTATGCAGAAATTGCAGGAGACCGAGACCAAGACAAATTCAAATACCTACTCTGCTACCAAAATATTGAAAACATTAATAATAAATAATATAATAATGCTAAAATGAATATATTATTAAATATAAAGCTGCATTTACTTACATTAACTGCATTAACTGTATTTATATCTGCCTGGGGTTAAGCTTTGAACAACTAAGCACATTCAATGTTGCAGTGGAGATGTTTGCACTGTCCCGAGTCACAG
The DNA here is from genome assembly GCF_032062135.1 of Pyxicephalus adspersus. Classification (NCBI taxonomy): domain Eukaryota; kingdom Metazoa; phylum Chordata; class Amphibia; order Anura; family Pyxicephalidae; genus Pyxicephalus; species Pyxicephalus adspersus. The sequence continues at coordinate 57,828,436 of NC_092871.1, read as the reverse complement.
CATCCAATAAAAAATTCACTCCTAAATGACCTGGCCGGAGAATGTGAATCAGGTTTCCATGGATGACTTTCACATTTGATCACAGCTCATTGCACTGCCATATGACTATAGGGCCTGCCTCGGAAGTTCCAGTCTTACTGTTACATTTTCAGTGGGTTTGATAATGACGAGAGACCAGTGTGGCACTGGGAGTCAGCCGGAGAGAGAAATATTTGAGAAGAGCAGCCCACACATTCCATATATGCAAACTGCTATTGGCCTCTTTACAGCAACAGATGATGAAATTCCTGCAAAGTATTATTAATAACTTAAAATGTGTGTGTAAGTGTAAAAATATGTAAATAATGTGGTGAGCTTTTATTGTCTGAATAATGCCCTTTAAAAAGGATTATTATACTAGCGTTTTAAATTAATATTTAATCCTCTAGTGACATGGACATTCACCAGTAACAGGCCCCCTAGTGACCTAAACATTCACCAGTAACAGGTCTTCTAGTGACTTGGATATTCATCAGTAATAGGTCCTCTTGTCACTTGGACATTTGCCAGTACAGGTCCTCTAGTGACTTGGACATTCACCAGTAACAGGTCCCCAATTGACTTGGACATTCACCAGTAACAGGTCCCCAAGTGACTTGGACATTCGCCAGTAACAGGTCCTCTAGTGACATGGACATTCGCCAGTACAGGTCCTCTAGTGACTTGGACATTCACCAGTAACAGGTTCTCTAATGACATGGATATTCATCAGTAACAAGTCCCCTAACGACATAGACATTCACCAGTAACAGGTCCCCTAGTGACTTAGACATTCACTAGTAACAGTTCCCCTAGCGACTTAGACATTCACTACTAAGAGGTCCGCTTGTGTTTTAGACATTCACCAGTAACAGGTCCTCTACTGACTTGAACATTCAACAGAAACAGGTCCTATAATGATTTGGACATTCACCAGTAACAGGACCTATAGTGACTTGGACATTCACCAGTAACAGGTCCTGTAATGACTTGGACATTCACCATTACCCATGATGCTGGTAAACACCGTTTAGGAGTGTTCAGAAATGTCATCTAATTATTGTTACTTTGTATTTAGTGTCATTCAGTTAATGTTTGGGGTTAAGTATAAATGTATCCATGAATATTATTTGTTTTATAACATTGTTTATTTGTCGATTTTTTTTTTTTTAAATAAAAAAAAAAACAAATTTGACAAGGTAACATCAGTACATTGGTTGGTATGGGTGAAAAAATACACATTGGGTAGAACCAACATTAAGGTAGGGTGGGGTAAGAGGGAAAAGTCAAATAGGGCACAAAGAACAATAATAGCTACTTCAGTCCAGAAGCCTAAAATTAGTTTGCTGACATCATTAATATTGGAGAAAAGTAAACAGAAAGAATTAAAGATTGTGATATTAGTTCAAATAAAGATATGTATAAAGGATTACATACATGTAGCAAGTTGTCCCTGTGAATCATATCCTCATACAAACTTAAATGCAAACATTCAAACACCTTCAGGCAAACACATATAGTACATCTTTAGTACCATATGACCTAAGATTTAAGTATGGTTCAGGTAGTGCTTAGAATTCCAGTCCATATACACTTTCCAATAAAACCAGGTGGATTCAAATTTCTGATGAGAACTGTGTAGATTAGTAGTTAAATCCTCCATCAACATAAATCCTCCATCAACATAATTTTGTTAATACTCTTAAACCAGAAGCTTATTGACGGGTAGGAGGTTGATTTTTTTAGGGACATACAGGATCCAGCAGCAACTACTAAGTACCTTATCACTGATTCCTTAAGAAATTTGGAGCCGACTATGAAAAAGGAGGAAGAAAGGTGTGTCAATAGGGATACCATAATGAGTAAATTTCTGAAGGATATTACAAACACATGTCCAGAATGGCTAGAGAACTGGGCAAGACCATCCATTATTGGTATTGAGTCACATCTGACCTCTACTATTGGTATAGCAATACTAACTTTGACGTTAGGTTCTCTTTAGTCATATATACTTGAAAAACAACATAGGGTTAAAGAAGGTTGCATAATTTACTTAAAATGTTTGCCATGGCAAAATAAAAAAATGTGGTATATCTCTGCAGTACATGAACATGGCATTTTCCTAATTGTAGGTTATTTTTTTTTTATTGCAAAAGATTCTAGTGCATTTCAGGGGTTCATATGGTCCTCTTTTATCAGTGCTTGGTACTGTTGAACACAGTGGACCTGATTTAATAAAGTTCTCTAAGACTAGAGAAGATATACTATTATGGGAGAAACTGTGATTCAGCACACCTGCAATATGTTTGGTCCAGGATTAAAGGAAATGATTTTTATGAAATCCATTCCAGGTTTACTGGATCACCAAGGTTCACCTATGATGGTCTATCTTCTCCAGTTCTAAAGAGCTTTAATAAATTGCGTTCATTGTCTTTGCTGCACTGAAATCTCAACCAGCACTGTCAGATCTGTTTCTAGAATACAGACCTCACCTATTCCCCACCACCTTTATCCCTTCTCCAAATGTAAATATTATTTTTTTTTTCCAACAAAACAATGCTGCATCCTTAACTCCAAAGAGCCTGTCAACACACTGTGAAGGAAAGGGGCACTTGGAAGGTGTAGTTCTGGGAGCTTGCCTATGTCAGTAATACCTTAGCCCCCCAAAGCTGCTCCTACAAACATTTTACAAACCTGGTGATGATGTCACAGTGTACATAAAAGCTAATTCTCACTGCAGGAACAGAATACAATAATGATGGGACATGGCCTAAAATAGAAGATGAAGGTTTTGCGTGTAATTTATGGAAAAAGCTAGAATATAAAATTTCAAGTCATGTCAGCTTTGCATTTAGGGTGTTCAGCTGTTCAGGGAAGTCAATATAGAATCTATATTAACCCTCTCATTGGGCTTGATTTATGAAAACTCTCCAAGGCTGGGGAGAATACATTTTAATCAATGAAGCTGGGTGATCCAGCAAACCTGGAATACAACTGAAATATTCTACTAATAGAAATAGAATAGAAATTTTCTACTAATAAACAAGGATTGTGACCTCACCATTATACAGTTTATCTTTTTTTTCCTAATTACCGGTCACATTCTAGTTGGATTAGTATAAAAAGTCTTTTTTGAAGCATTTTCTAGACCTACATGAATTCTGTGCCTTTTACTCTGGCAGGATGTGATGCTTAAGAGTCCCGACTAGCACGTGGTCAAAAGTAAATTCAACCATTTCTCAACACAGGGCAAATATAGTAACTGAGATATAAGGAGGATGTGAGGAGGATGTGAGTTACTCAGCGGTTTTCCTCAAGTCCATCTGGGGTCAGAATTTACTAACACAAAAGGGTGAATGATAATTCATAGAATAAGTTTATCGCAAATTTCCTACTGGAAAGTTTTTAGTCATTCTACATAAACTGCAAGGTCTAAAATTCTAGACCTTAATATTGTTATTATCATCACTAAAACCTATCTCTGGTCATTTTTTAAATTTTGGGTATAATTAGAAAGAGGTGTTTGATTCTCAAAATAAAAAAAAAGATGTAGGGCTCTTGGTCTCTTAAAGCAGTAAATGTTCCCACTTAGGTCCTAAGCAGTGTAGAGGGAATGATTCTTCTTGGTCAACTCTCCCAGGAGTGGCTGGCCATATGTTGTGAAAGGAGGAAAGTGACAAAAACATAACATTTAAGGTCCAAATGCCTTTTTATTTCTTATTGCTATTTAAGATTCCAATGCATTTTAGTGGTTAACATGGTCCCCTTTTATCTGTGCTTTGTACTGTTGAACACAATGAGCCTGATTTATTAAAGTCCCCCAAGCCTGGAGAAGATAGCCTACCATGGGAGAATCTGGCTGATCCAGCAAACTTGGATTGGATTTCTTAAGAATCATCTGCTAATAGTTTATAGTGTTTATTATGAATCAGATCCATTTTAGGTTTGCAGAATCACCCAGGTTCACCATAATCTATTTTCCCCAGTCTTGAGGATTATATTAAGGGGTTATTAGTATAATCACTCTAGATCAGTCTTTCTAAACCAGAGTTACGGAAAACCCTTGGATGTCTCTAGAAGTTGCTAAGGGTTTCCTGAGCTGTGACTGATTGGTTATTCATTTTGTTGGTGCCTGGATAATCCCTGAACCACATTCACTTGACAGAGCCATTGGCATGACATCAATGATCTCCATTAGCATTCCGACTACAAAATGAAAAGGTATTATTTCAACTAAATACAATGAACTGCATTTTTTTAGGAGTTCCCCAAGTTATAATATTTATTTTAAGGGTCCCTCTGGGACAAAAAAGTCACGAACAACTGCCAGTTAAAAAATCTATGCAAACATGCATTTTTCAACAGTACCAAATCCAGAGGAAGAGAGCACTTTGATCCCCAAACCCATTAACATTTAATGATACAAGCCCAATAAATCTAAATCTGGATTTTTTTTCCATTCTGTCTTTGGTTCTTTCCTCCTTGCATACCCAGTCCCTATAACTGTGGTTGGTATTTCTGGTTGTGAACCTATTAGATTTCTGTCCCTGTAACACTTGTCCCTGTAACACCTGTACAATGAAAGGATTGGAGAAGGGGCTGCATTGTTATTAGGTCAGAAAAGCACAGACAGGAATAAACTTATTTTTAACAGTTGTAAACCAGTTCTTCAATGCTAAAAATAATTTTGGTCTGTGTATCTATTGAAAACATTTTTATCATTTGTCCTGACGGTGAGAAAAGAGAAGTCTCCACATCATGTACACAGACAGAAATAAAGTCTTGCCAGGGATTTTTTTGTAGAACTCTCAATTTGATCTCACTAGAGGTTCTTTAGTACAAAAGTGTAAAGCTTTTAATAAAGGCCACCCAACAATTATGTTTTAAAAATAGGTGGTAGCTGGTGAGTCAGGCCTTGGCTTCTTCTCAGTTTTAGAAATATTTACCATATTTATCTAGTAACCCCCCTGCTCAGAAGAACTTACAATCAAAGATGAGGGTAAAGTAGTACCCAATGAAAAAAATGTATTTAAAAAAATATAATCGAGGGAGTGCGCATGCGGCGCTGTCCATGCTAGACGCATTTTAGACGGCTCAGCGCTTCCCGGATCTCCTACCAGCTCTCCCGCTAGCGGACATCGGCAGCCACGCTACCCTCCGGCTGTGCAGGCCCCGGTCTTCATCCTGCGCGGATTGAGCATGGTGGGGAAAGCAGGGATCAAAGTGAAGGACCGCATTCCGCGGTCTCAGGTACAGCGGCCGGCTCCTAAGATGGCGGCTTTCAAGGCTGCACACATGGAAGAGGGACTTGTGTTGCCGGAGAGAGGGAGAGGGTGTCTCCCACAGGTACAGGCAGGGGATCAGCAGATAGGAGATGGGAGAGAAGTTCTTCTCACTCCTCTCCAGCTAGTATTCCAGCGGGTCAGGACTCCCCCAGCTCATGTGCATCCCAGCACCCCCCCCCCCTCTCCATCCCCCTTGCCCGTTACACAAAACCCTGCAGGCATGCAGGGAGAGAATTTGATGTCTCCCACTACAAAATCATCATTTAACATTGATGGCTCCAGGTTCAGAGTGCTAACACAAGAGCCCCTGGCGTGTTCACCCCCTCCCGATCTCCCTGCGGCTGAGAACAGGCTATTTCTGAATCTGGCTGGCCTGCTGCAGACAGAACTGGCCAAGGTTACAGAGACTATCACCTCTGAATTGAGACAGGATTTACAGCACTTGGGCTCCAGAATTGATATATTTGAGAAAAAAGTGGATGAAACGGTGTCTCGGGTTAACCACAATTCCAAGGAGATCTCGGTATTACATGATCAAATCGCTGACCTGCAGCTTAAGCTTGATGACCTAGAAAACAGGTCTCGCAGAAATAACTTTCGGATCAGGGGCCTCCCTGAATCAGTTAAGGATGTCGCAGAGGCGGTGAGGCGATTCCTACATGCTATCCTACCTGATCTGCCCGACTCTCATTTATTGCTTGATAGGGCCCACAGGGCTCTGGTGGCACCCAGACAAGATGGCCCGCCCAGGGATGTGATTGTTAAACCACACTACTTTACCACAAAGGAAGCGCTATTGAAAGTAACCAGGGGCTTGGATCATGTCGAAATGGAAGGGCACCCGATACAAATTTTTTCTGACATCACGCCATTCACTATCCAAAGGAGAAGGGCCCTTAAACCTCTACTGCAAGTTTTGATTGATCATAAGATTAGATACAGATGGGCTTTCCCTCTTAGGCTGATTTTCCAACTACAGGGGAAAAGTTACGCCTTCTCATCCTTTGCCGAGGGTGAACAGCTCCTCAGGGATCTAGACTTGATCCAGAAGGCGGATGTCCAACCTCTGCCGGGCAGGAAAAGTTCAGCTTCTCTGTACCCACTTTGGAATAAAGCCAAAGCAACGGGGACACATACACAGAAGACGCCTTGAAAAGTTGTACTGAATGCTATATTGTTATAGTTTTGCCCTTTTTATGTCTGTTTATTGTTGGAGTATCTTTGGGGGCAGTACTTTTGTAGCTGCTTTAGCTTGGTATGTATAGAGATACCCCTATGTTCTTCTATATGGCTTACTCTGGTCTTCCTAATATAGACTGTTATGTATTTCTATGCCGGCTGGGGTTGCCCCGTGTTGGGGCGTTTTGGTTATTCCTAGCCAAAATTGGATTGCTGTCTTTCCTTTTTTTTTAAAAAAAAAAAAAAAAAGAAAAGTTTTTTTTTGTGCCCTTTTGAACTTCTATTGAGGTTCTGAAGGGTACTGGATACTGTTTTATTGCACTGAATATTATGTGGCTGCCGAGCCATTCTCAAGCAAGAGGTTCCCTTTGGTTGTGATGTACATATTCTGCTAAGCTCTGTTTGTTGGGGACCTTGTGATTTTATATTTGAATTAGGGGGGGCGTGGGATTCGGGGGGTCACACATGCCCTCAATCCACAGGGAATCTAGTATGGGTCCTATTTATTTGACCGGGCCCGACCAGTATCTGCCTGACGAGATGGAGCTTGTTGGAGCTCCTGGGAGCATGAGAGGTGAGGCTGCCCCCCGAGGTCCAGGACCGGGTGTTCCCCGGGGGTCGGGGCAGCACCCAACCCTCTTTGGTTTACTACACTACACTTTGGTGCGCTGGTTGTTTGTTTTTTGTCTGTCTTGTTTGTTTTTTTTGTTTCCCGATAGTTCCTATACTTTTACCCCTACCCCCAGAGGAAGTGCATTGCTGGCTCTATAATTACCATACTCCCATGTTGACTGATCCACCCGCAGGGCCAGTGGCTCCTACTAAGCTAACATTGCTCTCCCATAATGTCCACTACTACAATTCCTTAAAGATTGACATCCTAGCTTTACAGGAAACCCATTTCTCTAACAATTCAGTACCGAGGTACTTCCATAAAAACTATCCTATCCACTACAATGCCAATTCAGATAAGAAGAAATGTGGGGTTCTCTTGTGTTTTAGAAAGAGCTTGAATTTTGCTCCACAAGAGGTCTTTAGGGATCCGGGAGGGAGGTTTCTGGAAGTCATTGGGCTTGTTGGTTTACAGCTCATAACGGTTGTATCTTATTATGCACCCAACGAAGGTCAATTGGCTTTTTTTCATGCATTTCTGGGCGAGATCTGGCCAAAAGTGAAGGGCTCCCTTATTTTGTTAGGCGATTCTAATTTAGCTCTGGACCATATTTTGGACAAATCCAAATTAAGCAGATATAGAGACCCTCCAAAAAAGAGTCATGGCCTCTCTCTCTTGCTGAGGAAATATGACTTTACCGATAGTTGGCGGGAACTGAATCCATCGGCCAGGGACTATACCTATTTTTCAGCAGCCCATGACCAGTATTCTCGCATTGATCATGGATTTGTCCAGTCTCATATGATCCCTAATATTCCTGGGGCCCGGATTCTGTCTACGCCCTGGTCCGATCATGAGCCTTTGGCATTGTATCTGACGGGTTTTAACCGGCCCCCAACAGGGTTTCGCTGGAGATTTAATGAAAGGTTTGTCTCAGATACATTGGTGAAAGGGGAGATAGATTCGTGGTTGTGTAGTTATTTTCAGATTAATGTTGCGAGCGACACATCCCCAGCTATCAACTGGGAAGCTCACAAGGCGTATATTCGGGGAGAGTTGATCAAACTGGGGGCATGACGTAAGAGGGCTCATAACAAACTGATTGATACCAGTCTTAAAGAATATCACCGGTTACAGTTGCAACATAAGAAAGACCCCCAGCCCGTGCTGAAGTCTAGGTTGGAGGCCAAACGCACCAAACTTAATTTAATCCTCACTACAAGGGCTGAAAAGTCGATTGGCTGGTCGGCCCACAAATTTTACCTGTGGAGTGACAAACCAGGCAGCCTATTGGTCAATAAACCCAACCCCAGAGCCAAGTCACATGCGCTCCCCAAAATTAAGGTTAAAGATGGTAGGCTATCACAAAACCCCGAAAAAATTTTGGCAGTTTTTGAGGATTTCTATGGCTGATTATAAAGCTCTGAAGATTCAATTTCCAACGTAGGCATTGAAGGGTTTCTTAGTAAGCTTGATCTACCCAAATTGCAGCCTAAACACAAGGCAATTCTGGAACGACCATTTACGACTGAGGATTTGAACGGGGTCCTTAAATTTCTTAAGTTGGGAAGTTCACCTGGCCCGGATGGCTTTTCTAATCTGTACTACAAAACGTTCAGCCCTGTCTTGGCACCACAATTGATAGCCTATTTTAATTATTTGCGAGAAGGGAATTCCCTCGTGGGGGACACCAATAGAGCATTCATTAGCGTGATCCCTAAGCCCGGTAAGAATGCTTCTGAAGTGGCCAATTACAGGCCCATTTCTTTAATTAGTTGTGACATTAAAATTCTGACAAAGATCATGTCCATCCGGCTGGGCTCCTTTTTGGGAGTGTATATCCATCTGGACCAGGTGGGCTTTATGCAACACAGAGAGGCCCTGGATCAAACGCGAAGGGCAATTGATCTCATTTCAGTGGTTAACTCAAATTGGGATCGGGGCCTCCCTCGTCAGGATATGCTGCTTTCCCTCGATCTTCAAAAGGCATTTGATAGTATATCTTGGAGATATCTGTTTCAGGTTCTTGCTAGGATGGACTTTGGGGCCTACTTCACTAATCTGCTGCTAGCTTTGTATGATTCACCAGAAGCAAAGATATCCCTAGGGGGATTTTTTTCCACAGCTATCCCAATTAAAAGGGGGACCAGACAGGGATGTCCACTTTCTCCACTCCTGTTTGCACTAGCAATCGAACCCCTAGCGATCGCAATGCGAATGAATCCTGATATTAAAGGGATTAGCTGCGACCAGGTGGAACATAAACGCGCCCTCTTTGTGGATGATATTTTGATGTTTATCACCTCCCCAATCACTACTTTGCCCAACCTAATGAAACTTTTGGATGTCTTTGCTCTGTGCTCTGGCTTGAGGGTAAATAGACTTAAATCTCAGGCCCTTAATATAAACATTCCCTTAGGGATGCTAAAAGGAATACGGGAGACATTTGACTTTAGCTGGCACATAGATTCCATTCAGTATCTGGGCATTCAGTTGACTCCCACATACAATGGTCTCTATAAGGCTAACTATGCACCTTTGTTTAAAAAACTATATGCAGATATTCTGAGGTGGTCCCTCTCCCCCCCATCGTGGCTGGGATGGATAGCTGCTATCAAAATGAATCTACTCCCTAGACTACTTTATCTGTTTCGTATTCTCCCAATTCAGGTACCCGTAAGGGAGCTTGAACTCCTCCAGTCTAGAATAATGAAGTTCATTTGGGCAGGGAAGAAGGCCAGAATCCGCAAAAACACTCTTTTTGCCCCCAAGCGAATGGGGGGTCTGGGGGTCCCACATCTGAAATACTACTATGTGGCGGCACAGGTCGCGCAATTCTCATTGAGCACCTTACACGGAGCTCAACCTCAATGGGTTGAATTAGAAAATCAGGACAGTTTCTTGGGCTCCATAGATTCTCTCATGTGGCGTAAAAAAAGTATGCGAGGTGCTGTGCAATGCCCGGCTCTGTCCCATTCCATTCAGGTATGGGATAAATTTAGCAATCATCCGACTCTAACCTCACCTCATAAACCTCTAACCCCACTCTGGCATAATCCGGATTTTCCGCCGGGTCTATGTCCAGCTAACTTTAACTGGTGGATTTCCAAGGGTTTTAAAAGGGTGAAAGATCTGTTGGATATTCGCGAAGTGCTTACATGGGACCATTTGGCCAGTAAATTTGAAATTCCTTTAACAGAACATTTCCGCTATAGACATTTGACCTCATATATCAACAAGCTAATTAAAGAAGCCCCGAGACCCATGCGCTCCTCTGCATTTGAAAGCACGTGCTCTTCCATAGCTTCCACTAAAGGGCAAATTTCTGTAATTTACTCAGCCTTAATTGCCCCTACAGGGAAACTGCAGTATATGAGGGATTGGGAATCCGAACTGGGCATCACATGGGATTTGGAAGAGTGGTGGGATATGGTGTACTCCCTTTCCAAGGTCTCTTTGAACTCTGCGGTGGTGGAAGCTAACTACAAGGTAGCACTTCGGTGGTATCTTACTCCAGCTAGACTAGCGAAAATGTTCCCCTCATCCTCTCCCTTATGTTTTCAAGGCTGTGATTCTAGGGGCTCCATGTTGCATATCTGGTGGTCATGTCCGATAGCTAGAGTGTTTTGGGATGAGGTATTTAATTTGATCTCCAAAATTGTGCAGCACTCGATTGGTAGTACGGTGGAGGCTGCCCTATTTAGTAAGCTTGAGGTGCCCCTTCCTAGACCCACAATGAAACTGATTAGATTGATATTACTGGCTGGCAGAATTTCACTGGCCAAAGCTTGGAAGTCACCCTCGATATCTTTGGACCCCATTTTCACAAAATTGAATTGGATTATGGTTAATGATAGACTAACACATACCCTAAAGAATTCCTTGGACAAATTTGAAGATATATGGGAACCTTGGATCGTGTTTAGTAACACATAGATTTTGGCTTATGCTGATTTATTCTTGGGTATAGTGCATTAGAGATGTGTGCCTTTCTCACTTCCTCTACCTTCCCCTTACACCTTCCTTATGGTTTTCCCGTTTTATGTTTGTTGTTAATTTTACTGTATAACTGGGACACGTGATTTGTTTACTCACTGCTCACACTTGGTTTAGGATTGTTTTGTTTTCTACCAAAGGCTTTTTTGGTCTCATATGGTATGTATGCATCTGATTCTAAGGGTTTTTCATCCCATGTAAATCCGGATGATGCAAATAATATGCAATGAGCATTGTTTGCAGTGAAACATGTTTTAAGTGTCTGCGCACACATAATGTGTTCTGTCCCATGTTATAACATTGGTTTTATTGTCTCATATTTTTGTACTGTAAACTTTAAAATTTTAATAAACATATTGAAATATAAAAGAAATATAATCATTTTTACATACATACATAAAACATCCAAAAATAAACAAAACATGACAAGATAGCAGATATTAATTCATTCTCTTTCCTTTTTAGATAAAACTAGAAGATCAGCTCTAGGGATGAGCGAGCGCGTTTTTAAAACTTGATCTTGCTGCGATTTTGGCCGCTCTCTCTTACTCTCGAAATTGTAAGCGAGAATGGCCAGTGTAAATTCGCTAATCGAGCTTGAATTTAAAAAAAAAAATTAATTAACCTCTAGTGCCCCAAGATCGCAGTGGAACTGCAGAAGAACTCTCAATGGTGCTCGGGATCTTCTCAATGAATGTAGCCACGGCCGCATTCATTGAGAACAGTGTGCGATCCCCGCGGTTAAGTCATGATTAGGGATGAGTGAGAATGCCTCTGGCATTCTCGCTAAAATTTCCTCGAAGTTCCGATGGTTCCGTGCAATTTCGCGAAACCATCAGAAATCACTATAGAACGATTATCACGGCTGCAATTATAAATACAGCCGTGGGAATCCTCCTGTCAGTGAGAGATCCCCGGGCACTACAGGTAGTACCTGGGATCTCTCACTGAGAGGAGGATTATCGCTGCTGTATTTATGAATGCAGCCACGATAATCCTCCTCTCAGAGAACCACCGTGGCTGCATTCATTGAGAACAATGTGTCCTCTGATTCCCTCTGATTCCCCTGTGAATCCTCCTGTTAAAATTTCTTCAATCTTCTGATGGTTTAGCGAAATCATTTTGCGGCACAATCAGATGTTCGAGGAAATTTTCGCAAGATTGCCAGAGGCATTCTCACTCATCCCTCATCAGCTCCATCCCAACATCCAAAAAGCAAGACACTCTGAAAAAGGTATTTGTGTGTCTACTATTTGCTGCACAAATTGTAACACTTGTTGCCAGAATATTGAAATGTTGGGGCATGCCCATAACCTATGACTGGGGTCTGGAGAGACCCCACATTTAGGGCACTCAAAATTCCACTGTCCAGAGTTGCAGTTTGGGAAATTCTAAACGCCTTACAACGCCTGCATAATCATACATTGAGTTTCTCTCCATACCTCAATAATAATGTTACCTCTAACTGGTATGTAACCTTGTATTATCTTATCAACCAAATTACTTTCCTGGAAAACATTCTGCAATTTCTTTACATCGGAGGATGATAATGGTTTGGTAAACTGCTTTACCAAAAATGCATATATCGTAGAAATACTTGGCGGTGATAAAGATAAAAGAGAATCATATTCATCTGAATATAGAGCTTCCTCTGGTCTATCTATCAAAGATTTCACAAAGGCTTGTACCTGTCTATAGTATAGAGGATGTGCTTCTGCTACTGAAAGCTGGAATTTATTTTTTAGCTTTCCCAGATTCATGATGTTTCTAACCCCCAAGGTCAAAGAGATCTGCAAAGTAGTTTAATCCTTTCTGTTTCTAAAATTTGAAGACAGACTGAGGAAACTGAGGGTAACCACATATGGGTAGATATTTGGAGAAATGTGTTCGTATTAACATTTTCTTTCTAACGTCTCTCCATGCCAATATAGTATCTCTCAATAAAATATTTTTGTCTAAGATGTCTGGGTAAAGATGGAATTTTGCAATGTAAAATAGCCTTCAAATGCCAAGGATGGTCCATGACTGCGGCAAGACATAGCTTGGTCAACTTGCTCAAACTAACTTCCCCTTAACCTTTTTAAACCTTTACCCCAAAACATTTACCGCCCCCCCCCCCACACCACGTTGCTTAAATGGCCCGCAGGCCTTTTATTAAACAAATCTTTTAAATACATAACATATTAAATAACATATTAAACACGAATAATAACAATATATAAATGATTAACTAAAACCATATATTTATAAATATATACATAACCAATAATATAACCAAGATAAATAACATATTAAACACGAATAATAACAATATATAAATTATTAACTAAACCATATATATATATATATATATATATATATATATATATATACACATAACCAATACAAAACATGTCAATTATTTTAACTGAACAAATAAATATATATATATAATAATATAACCAAGATATAACTCAACAATAACCTTGCAGTAAAAAATCAGAATTATAATTTCCTAGTTGGAGGTCCTCTGGGGTCCACCATTTATTAAAACCTTGAGCTCTGCACCTTCCCAACGAATTGTTCCCAGCCGCCCATACACCCAGCTCAGGAACGCCATGACCCTTACTCGTGCAGACCCCATCAACAACTTTACCCGATCGACCAACCAAACCGGGGACTCCATACCTTAGATGGGTCCCCCCCAACATAACTATCAACACAAACACACTCCCCGAGGACCTCAACCGCCACATACTTACATAAAGCCCCAAACAAAACAAAATTAGGGAGGGAGGGTCGGAAAGCTTTTACCTTCCTGCTGTCCCTCGTGAAAAAGGACTCTAATTCCTCTTCCTGACCTTTTTATCTCCTATTGACCCCTCCTATGTGAGAAAGCTTTATTTATAGCTATAATGTCCTTATGCTTCAAGATTAAAGGAATAGTTTGTAATGGATATAATAATTTAGCAAAGGATATCATCTTTATAAGATGACAACAACTTAAAAATGATATTGGCAAATTTTTCCATTGTTTAAGTTCCCCGATTACTTTAGAGAACAGAGGGGGATAGTTTAAATTATACACAGAGGAGGGCAATCTTCCAATTTTTATACCCAGATAATTGATGCTACTCTGTGCTATTTGGAAATTCACATTTGAGACCCATGAACCCATACTTTGAGGATTCAAAGAAAGAACCTCACTCTTGTGAAAAGTAATTTTCAAGCCTGATAAACTGCCAAACTGTAGTAATTCAGACTGTATATTCGGAATGTCTACTGATGGATTATCTGAAAATAACAAAATATCATCTGCAAAAAAAGATGACTTCACCTTATGCTCCTGATATTCAATACCATTGAATTTGTCAGAATTTTCTATTATCCTGACAAAGGGTTCTAATGTTAAATTAAACAATAAGGGCGATAAAGGATACCGTTGTCTAGTGCCCCTAAGTAGATTTAAAGTTTCCGATAAAAATCCAGGAGTAGACACCCTAGCCACTGGATTCTGATACATAGCTGATAAAAAATATATGAACTGTCCCTCAAAACCCATCCAATGCAAAACTCTGAATAGGCCAAGATATATTAACATTATCAAATGCTTTTTCAGCATCAATAGAGATCACAACCGAATTCCTCTCTGGGTGATTTTTTGCATGCTCCAAAACTGTTAATACCTTTCATATATTTGTAACCGCTGACCTTCTTTTTACAAATCCTACTTGGGTTTCATGTATAAGAAATGGTAGGGAAGTTGCAATTTTATCTGCCAATATTTTAGAAAGAATTTTTGCATCAATATTTAATAACGATATAGGACGATATGTTTCCAGATATCTTGGATCTTTTCCCTTTTTCAACAAATCTTTAATATGTGCTTCTTTACCAGTTGCAAAATAACACCCCTGATCCCATAAGGTATCATATAAAGCACATCTATCCTCAATTATCTCTTCTTTTATCATCTTATAAAATTCTATAGTGAAACCATTCGGACCAGGAGCCTTACCATGGCCATACTTGAGATGGTATTTAGCACTTCTATAGATGTTATTAGGGCATTCAGTCTAGATCGCATAAATTGTGTCAATTGAGGGAGTTTATTTTTCTTCAAATACCTATCGGCTTCTTTTAAACCACCAAGTGAGGTTGCGTATAGATTCTGGTAAAATTTTGCCAACAAATGGTAATAACTTTAGGATTTCCTACAACCTCACCTGTTGGTTAATACAGTGATAAAATATCACATTCGCCAGCATCTTACCTGAGTTTTTTCTAAACTCATGGAACATCAAATCTTTATGTTTTAATTGGTAAATTGTTCATACTGTTCAAGCCAGTAATAAAATTGTCTTTTAGCTTCATACCATTTCTGTTTATTATCTGGATTTGAATTATTTGTTAGTTCTTGTTGAATTAGCCTCAAATCCCTAAAAGCTTGTTGATATTTTACAGATGTTTCTTTCTTTTTCTTAGTCATAAAAGACATAACAAAAAAAATATAGGATTGGATTTATGAAGAATATTGTAATATTGTTACAAGAAAATTCATCCCAAGCTGCTAGTACCATTCTCTTAAATTCAGGTCTTGATATAAGGATATAAATGAAGGAAATCTCCATTGAACATGATCCCCTTTAGGCATTTGTTCTCTAACATCGATCGATATAGGAGAATGGTCAGAAATGATCATAGTATATATATCTGGGGAATCTACCAGATGTAATAGAGAGTTGGAACCAAAAAGGTAATCAATCCTCGCATCTGATTCATGGATATGCAAAAAAAAGGTATACCCTCTCTCCAGTGGATATCTCGTCTCCAAATATTGTTTAGGTAAGTATTTTCTAAAAATTATCCAAGTTTAGTAATCTTGGTTAAGCCCCTGGCCTATTGGATCTTTATGGTTAAGCCCCTGGTCCACTAGATCTATCTTCTAATTCATTTACAACTAAATTAAAATTTCCATCTACCACCTTATGTTCATTTTGATCTTGTAATAACCATTGTGTGGCTTTCTGAAAAAATTTTGCATTGGAGGTATTAGGTAAATAAAAGGTATACAAAGATATTTCCTTGTATGGGAATGCAATAGTAACACACATTGCCCTTCCTTCACAGTCTTGTTTCATTATTCTTATTTTCGCTACCAATTTTGTATTTATGAAAATGGCCACATCCGCTTTCCAACCTAGTGCTGAGGATCCATATACTTCTCCCACCCACAGCTTCTTTAACCTCATAAAATCTGCACTTCCCAAATGGGTTTCCTGTAGTAATGCTTATTAGGTGAACGAAGACCTTTTACATTCCATTAAATTATTTGCATATTCTATCTTTATCCATATTATCTAGTACTCCAAGCGTGTTAATACTATAAAACATGATGCAAAACTTTCCTCTTGATTTTATCATTTCGTTTGATGGCATATAATGATTCACATCCTTAAAGGTATATCTAGTTTTTACCAGATAGTATTCAAATGCATATATATTGGAGAACTGAGATTCAAAAAATGAACCTACACACCTTCTCACCTCTCTACCATAGAGACATACCAAACAAAAAAGAAAAAAAAGACATACAAAAACACTAACTTTCTTTTTTTCCCCATAAGCCATCTCGACCTATTCTTTGAGCTGCTTAGCTATTGAGGCACATATCACCCCAGCAAAACCTGCTATATATAGTGTACATAATTAATTTAAATTTCATAATTAAAAATACAGAGAAAAACAAACAAAAAAAGAAAATAAAGAAAAAAGAAAACTTTTCTTATTTTAATTGTCCCTTTTACTTTTAGTGCCTGTGTTACTTTTCTTACACTTGTGGGATCTGAGACTTATTTGAGTAGGTCTCTGGGACTTGAATGGGGAAGGAGTTAATGCCTTTGAAACTTTTTCCAATATGGATGCTGATTGTTGTAAAGTGGAGGGTGATTTTCTCAGAGCAGCTTCAGGTGCATCCCATTTCTTACTATGATTTTCTGCCTCCTCTGATGATGTAAAAGTATGGCTTTGACCTTGAGGGTCTGTAAAATATAGGACTGCTGGATAAGCCAATGTGAAACAGATTTTACACCGATATAGAGTAGAACAAACTCCATTAAACTTTTTCCTTTTACGTGATACTTCCAGGGAATAATCTGCAAATATTATTATATGCGTGCACCTTCTATTTGTAATTGTCTTCTGGAACGAAATGTTTGCAGTATATTAATTTTATCATTATAGTCCAGATATCTAGAAATCACTGGCCTTGTTGATAGAATACTTTCTTTTCTGATAGGACCTATTCGATGGGCTCTTTCCACTTTGCATACATTAACAAGTCCCAATTGTTTAGGCACTTCCTTAGAACATATTTTATTTATTTGCTCTGCTTTAAGTGATTCTGGCAAGCCAATAATACAAAAATTATTTCTACGCGATCTATTTTCAAGATCCTCTATTTTCTCAAAAAAAAGTGGCATTTTGATTTTCCATGACTAAGGGTAGTTTGGATCTCCCGCCCCCACCCCCTAAAAGAAAAAACACAACAAACATTTCCTACACCCCACTTACTATTTAACTTTTCCTGCATTTTCCCCCACTATTGCCTAACAGCCTATACTCTTCTCCCAAAAACGCACTGACACCTTCCTTGGGTTTAAATTGGCTGGCAAGCAGCCGTTTATTAACAAAACAACTTAAATAACAATAAATAACCATTAGTTACAACAATATTTAAATAACATATAAATATTATCTCCATTAACATAACTTAACATATAGCAGGACATATAACATTAGTATAGTCTTTATATATACTTTACAGTCTTTATTAATATAAAACCTTTTCCAACCAATCAAACTGTAACACAACCCCATTTTTCACTGTGCCCAATTGCACTATAACCAACAACCAACTCCAGTTTACTCCACTAAGCTGCAGGTCTAGGAAAAAAGGTAAAGTCCGTTCCACCAAAAATTGTTTGACCACACACTGGCCCCTAGCTGCCCAGGACCGTCTCAAGTGTCCCACCATAATACCATTTAAATGGGCAACCTACCAATGGGTTGCCCTTCCCAATTGCCAACAGGACTCTTACCCTCCTAAACCCCAACCGTCACAGCCCTCAGGCGGGATACCTCATGCCTGAGCGCCCCTCCACACGTGAGGAGCTCTCTGTACGCCATCCTCCAATCCCAGGAACCACATATCAATGCCCACTGCATTTAAATGCACTCCATCCTGTCGCAAGAACTTGCTGGTATCCTCCTCCAACCCTCTATGACGAACCACCACCCCTCCATTCTGGGCCACAAACCTGCCCACCTCCTTATTAATTTTAATCCTTGCTTTATTTACCCTGTCCACTGAGCGTGCACCCCGCCATGCAGCTCTAGCCACCATATCCGACCATACAATCACCAGCCCTGGGAACTCCACCTGCTACCTCAGATAATCACGCTTCACATCCCTGATTAACTCCCGCATGGACCTGCGGCCCAAATCATTACCCCCGGCATGTATACCTACCACATCCGGAGGGTGGTCCCACGACGTGAATCTCCTGAAATCTGGCACAACTCTACTCCACAACATCCCGGGAATTCCCAGCCATCGCACCGTAGCCACTTCTCTGCTGTCCGTCTGGCCGAACTTACTCCCGCTTGGCGCCCCACCAGACAAAGGAATGTCCTAATATCCAAACCAAGCACGGACGTGTACCTAGAACATAAAACAAACATTAAACAGCCACCACTTCATCCTCCAAATAGGGGGCCCCTCACCCCCCCTCATCCTCACAGCATGTGAGGCCGCACATACAACTGAAAACGCCTCGATTCCCAGCGCCCAATCCGCCGGATTATCCTTTTCCCCAATCCCCATCTAGCTGCCTCCGTGGCTGCCCCAATCCAAAAGGAATAAGACGTGTAGACCCTCAGGTCTAACCCCATGAACCCCAAGCATTTTCTGAAAACTGCTATAAACTGAAAACGGGACAAGCAGGCCCCATCCTCATGTATTAACAGCGGACCATCCCCCTGCGGCCTTCCCCTGAGAAAATCCCCCACTACCGAGACGGGGCAGACCGGAGACCCTACCATCTTGAATAGCCGCACCCTAAAACCTTTACCCGCTTGATCGGTTTTAGATTTCCGTATGAGTAAACTTACCTCACCCGGTGCCCATGTCACATCCTGGAACAGCACGCCCCCAGCCTTGTGCCTGGCTGGACTGACTAACTCCCCAATTCTCATAGCCCCAAAAAAGGCCAAAACAAAAGCCGCCCTAAACAGCAATCTCTCATAACCTCCTGTGCACACTCTCCCCAATACAGGCAACAAACCCCGCAACAGCTCCAATGATACCGGTCTTCTAAGATCGGCCGTCTGCTTCCCCTTCCTGTAACCTTTAACCGCCTGCCTTACCACAAACGTTTTTGTAAAATCCTGCCCCCCTTTTAACTTACAATAAAAGGCCATCCCGGCTTATATCTTATTGATGGACGCCACAGACACCCCTTTTGTAAAATCCTGAGCCAACCAAAACAACAGCAAATGTACTGGCTCCACCCCTGTCCTCCAACCCCCCAACTGCTCTCATAAGTGCTCCCATTCTAATCAAACTGCAGCATAAGCCCCCCAAGTCTGCTCACTCACCGACCTCTGAATCATATTACCAATCAATCCAGTGCAAGCTTCCACAACACCTCTGGACAGCGTTCCCCGTGCTGATCTGCTTCCGGTGCCAACATGCAAAACCTGTCCCTCTGGAAACGAGACAAGGCATCAGCTATGACATTGCGCACCCCAGGAATATGACTCGCAAACAAATACATATTATGCTGCAGACATTTTAGCACCAAACGCCGCAACAGCCGCACTGCTGGTGCTGACGAAACAGACAGGCTATTAATGGCCTGCACTACACCCAGGTTATAGCAATGAATCCTCACCTTCTTCTCTGCCAGTGCCTCTCCCCACAATTCAATGGCCACCACAATAGGAAACAGTTCCAACACCACTAAGTTCCTCACCAACTCAGCCTCCACCCACTTTTTGGCCACGCCCCCACGCACCATCTACCTTGAAAATACGCACCAAATCCCATAGAACCCGCCGCATTGGTAAACAGCTGCAAATCCATGGCCGACACTGGCCCTTCCAGCCACATAGCCTTCCTGTTGAAGGATTCCAGGAAAACCTTCCACACCTGCAAGTCAGCCCTCACGTCTTTGGACAAGCGCACAAAATGTCCTGGTCGCCGAAGCCCCGCCGTGGCCACTGCCAACCGTCTGCAAAAAATCCTACCCATCCTAACCACCCTACAAGCAAAATTCAACTTACCCAACAAAGACTGCACCCCCTTCAGCCTCATCTTCTTGCGCCCACAAGCAGACACCCCCTCCTCCCGCAGTATGGCTTGAGAATCCAATTCTATCCCCAAGAAGGTAATGGTGGACCTTCCGTTTTATCCTCCGCTAGGGGCACTCCAAACCTCTCAGCCACGTTGCAATGTCCCCAGCAAAACCCTGCAAACCGAACCACCCCCCGGCCCAATCAACAAAAAGTCATGCAAATAGTGAATGACCGAATCTACACCCGCTACCGTTCTAACCACCCACTCCAAAAATGTGCTAAACATCTCAAACAATGAGCAGGAGATAGAACATCCCATGGACAAGCATCTGTCCACAAACTACTCCCCATGCCACTTACAACCCAAAAAACGAATGTCCGCCGGATGCACCGGCAGCAAGCGAAAGGCGGCCTCAATGTCCGCCTTGGCCATCAACGCCCCCTTTCCATAGCGCCGCACCCACTTGATCGCCGCATCCAAAGACGTGTAGGCCACTGAGCATAGGTCAGGATTAATTCCATCATTCACCGATCCCCCCGGGGGGAAAGATAAATGGTGAATCATCCTGAACTTACCCGGCTCCTTTTTGGGCACAAGGCCCAATGGAGAAATCACCAAACCTTCCAGCGCCGGTTCCCGAAAAGGCCCACTCATCCTACCCAAACTCACCTCTCAAACTCACCGTCGGGTAATTCAATGCCGACGTCATACTCTTGGGTTCTGCTGGGATCACTGCCGAACTACAGGGGATGCGGAACCCCTCCGAGAAACCGACTTCAAGTATCTGTGCCGCCGCTCTATTGGGATACCTACCGAGGAAAAGGTGCATCATTGCGATTGTCACCAGAGTCCTGCCCTTTCCACTTCCACCTTGCCAGTCCTTGGTTCCCTCCACAGCCTGAACATTCATGTCGGAAACGGCAGGTTCCGCCGAATTTGCATGACCCTTCATTGTACAACCAACAAAGTCCCTTTTTCTTTCCGGCTGGCGATGCCCCTCCTTGTGGCCCACTGGCCCCCCTGAAAAAACTGCACACCCCCTGTCCTCCCGAAAGACATAATCTGCATCCAGAGACCTATGTCTTTGTGGTCCCACCTCAGGGAAGGTCGCACTGCTTTGCGGTGACGAAATTGTTCGTCATACCACAGCCACGTCGTTCCCCCATAAAGCTTGTACGCTTCCCTGATGGTATCAAGGTAGCAAAACAAACTTGCACACAGCTCAGGTTACCGTTCACCAAAAAAAACTTGCCAAGATACTGAATGCCTGCAACCAATTAATAAATGTGCGCGGGGATCAAACGGTACCTGCGCTGTTCACTCTCCTCCTTGCGCCCCTCCCCTGACTGTTTATCCACGTTAAAACACTCCAAAGGTAACAGGGATAAAACGTTGACGTATTCACCCTTTAAAATGCGCTCGCGCACTTTTTCCTTCAGGTGGGCTCCCAGGGGTCCATTGAAACAGACATAGACCTCTCCTCTGGCTGCATCTCCCACGCCGTCCACCGACCGCTCCATTGCATCCAGGCCCCCTGCAGTCCCACCCTCCCTCTCCCCCTCCCCCATTACCGAACAAACAGACTCCTTGTGCAACCCTTCCGCACCCCCAACCTGCCCCCCACATACCGAGCCCACCTTCTGCACTACTCCACCCCCCCTTTCCCCCATCCCAACAAGAATACAATTGGTCCCCATTTGTCCCAGAGGTCCCCTACCTCTAATTTTCCTTTCCAGAAAACACTGTCCCTCACTTCAGACGGGCCCCCTTTAATTAAACCTTTCTATCCTCCTCCCCTTAACTTCCAACCAAACCTCCAGTTAAGGAAGGATAACAGGGCTCAGCGGGAACTAGAGAGACTGCTACGGGGATTGTTCCCTGTGTTGTACACATGTCAGTGGCCATCTTGGATTTCTGAAACCGCGACTTGTCAGCTTTTCTCATTGAGCCTCCGTGTAATACAGCGGTGACCCGATCTAGATATCTCTCCATGTGAGAGCGACTACTTCCACAGGCGTCCATAGGTAAGTGCAGGGTATCTTGAGTTCAGAGGCTGCCTTAGAAGCTTGGTTTAGCTGGGGTGTGCAGGAGCCTCCACTCGCGCTTACCTGCTCATGCGGCACCGGAACCGGAAGTCACAATGTTATTTTAACTTCAATCATTTCCACTAGTTTTTTCTCTGACATAGTGAAAGATTGAAATCATTTGCTATCTAATAGAAAATCACTTTGGAAGAAATCCATTCAGGTTTGCTGGATCACCTTGGTTCATCCACAATGGTCTATCCTTTACAATCTTGGAGAATGTTATTGAATCAGGCCCAATGGCATGAAGCCAGACTGAGAGAAATTGAGGGACACCAGTGTCAGTAAATCATAATTTATTGCACTATATTTGGTAACTGGTGTCACTCCTTGGGTAGTATTGCCTGGCATATAGTACAGGATCTAAAATACTTACATTTTTGAGATGAGTGCTCCATCATATACTGGCATAAACATTTTTGCTGGTCGTGTTCTTTGTGACTTGAAATCAGCGTTCATATTAGGAATTCACTTACAGCCAACTGACCTTGTAACAGAGAAGGGTGCTTGAAATGACAACCACAGGTGGTGCCACATAGAACTCATAGAAACAGAGCATAGTAAGATCATTATGTCTTAAAGTAGACTTCATGATTGCATATAGGAAGGAATTATAAAATATACCATATACAAGGCTTTTGCCTCCTTATGTTTTTCCGCATTGCTCCAAAGTGAACTCTGGACTCAGGACATCTGTGACCTCTCAACATACAATAGGTTTTTGACCAACAGATCATTATTCAACCAGATCATATTTTTTTATAGTTAGAACACATGATAGTGAAAATTGTTTATTGACACTTGACTAAAACTCCACAGAAGCTTTATTCATGTAAATAGGTTCTCAGAAAAAAAGGTTAACTGTTTCTATACTGCACTAAATGTATTCATTTATTTGGTTAGTTTGAAAGGTAGAAACTCCCATTCTGGTTTGTTTCTTTTTAATTATGCTAATCCTTTGCTGTTATAAACTCATTCACAATGTAAAAAAAGTTTTAGAACAATGGCCACATTTCATCGTTCTCACTCATTTGTCAATAAAAGCTCCATCTATATACTGTGTATCTTTGGAGTACTGTTTTTTTTTATTTCTCTAATCTGTAAAATTCACATACTTACTATAGATATCATTGTTTTTTTACTTGCTGAATAATGAAACATGAACATTTTGTCATTATTTTATTTTGACACATGCTGTCTTCATGTGGAAGTAATTGCTGGTTACTGGTCATGAACAATTTCTAATGATTTGTGAATTAATAATTTCTGGGTGCATTCAATCACAACCATAACTAAAATACCAAGGAGAAATCAGATACATGTTCTTTCTCTCTACATTTCAGTAAATACAGTAATACATTCTTATGCTCCAATACTCTCCTGTAATATCTGTGTTGAAACCTGGATGGTATTATCAAATCTCTGTTTTGCCCTAGCCGACTTTATATTTTTTGAACATATTCATCATATTATCTCACAGCTTGATTTACAATTACAAATTGAAACAATAATATTACAAATGTAAAAAATATGTAGATATAACATATAACAGATATAAGGCATATAACTTTCAAAGAAAGCAGTTCTCTCCTACATTGTTCCAATGACATTTAGAAGGGATCGTTATTCTGAATGTTACACAAAATATTTTTGTTGGGAAATGAGTGTAACCTACATATAGACATCAGAGTGTAGCTGGCAGGAGTATGAGAGGAGTCTAAAAGGCCCAAGGCTATCCTGCACACCTCAACAAGGGAAACTTTTGCAGCAAGCTACACTGAACAATGCTCATACTAGGCACAAAAAGCTAATGAAGTTTCTCCTTAGGATTGTCACCCCCACAACACCCATTACCTTGTTTGCCCCTTATTTTACACTGTATATTATTATTTGAGTGTTATTTTTCAATCCGTAAATTAATATTGTAGGGTGAGGTTTGTCTTCGCTGTATTTTTTTTTTTTTCAGATTTTTTACAGATCAAGGCCTTCTTTTTTTAGTGGGATAACTAGTTTACCTTTATCTGGCTTTTCTTAGCGGTTTGGATCTTCAAACTTTTTGGGGGTATTGTTACCTATTAAAACAACTAGGCAGTTCCATTGCTTTAATGTCTAGAGCCAGATAAATGGCCAGATATATGTGATTGTATATACTCATATTACTGATTGTTATTGTTTACAAAATTACAGTAAACAACATATATTGTTTTTTGCCCAAAAAAAACTCCTGGTCTGTATTCCCACTATCTATAAGTAACCCTTTCACTTGCTATGCCCCTGAGTGTACTGCTCACCTCTAGGTAGATACATTCAGATGGATTGCCTATAATATCAGAAAGGAGTCTTCTAATATACTTTCTGCTAAATGCAAGAGAATGAACAGAACACAAGGTTTTGAGTGCCTGCTACATCTAGTAGACATTTTCTTCCAATAATCTTGATAGTAGTCTCAGGTCAGGGACTGGAACATTTGGTTGGACGTTTTGGGCCAGTGAAAAAGCAAATACCAGCTGTGCCAAGGTATAAAGCAGGAGACAGTTAAACAGGACTATATAGGGGGAAACAATAATTATCTAAATAGAAAAACTAAGCCAAACCTATAATTTCAACCTCATAAATGATAATAATTTAGTGGTCATTGCCAGCTACAGATTAGCTTTTTCTCATGTTTGTCAGCACCTTTGAGATATCTGTAAGGCTTGTGGTTTCAATTCAGTTACCACTTAGTCTTTTTTTATTTTCCTTCATTTAATCTCCAGCAGTATTTTCTCAGATTCAGATTTAGAATATTTGCAGCCAGTAACAGTTTCCTGTAGCGTATTCTTTGGACGTTGATTATTAGTATAATTAATAGCATTAGTCAGTAATGTAACAGGAAGAAGAATTGTAATTCATACGGAAGCGGAATTACTGCATTACACACTATTTCCCATACATGCCTTTAAAGGAAGATACCGCTTTGCTTAAACTGGTTGTGCAAGCAAATTATATTGGTCAGAATTATGGGTCAATTTTTTTTTCTCTCTTCTTTTTCTCCACACCTAATTATCACCTATCTCACATCCTGGTAATATTGGCAATAGATTTCTAGTAGTAGTTTAAATGTACAGTTGGGTTATACCGGAGTTCAGAGATATAGGTAAGCAATTTAGTATTTCTCTATATAATTACATATAGGGGCCAGAATTCACGGACAGCTGGGTTGTCTACAGCCAGGGAAACCACTACTTAAATGACACTACAAACTTTAGAAGGTCGTAGACCAGTAATAGTTTTTTTTTCCAAAATAGGTAGCCATCAAAGCAGACCCACAGATTGGGCTATAAA
Organism: Pyxicephalus adspersus; assembly: GCF_032062135.1. Lineage (NCBI taxonomy): Eukaryota > Metazoa > Chordata > Amphibia > Anura > Pyxicephalidae > Pyxicephalus > Pyxicephalus adspersus. The sequence continues at coordinate 57,802,600 of NC_092871.1, read as the reverse complement.
TACTGGCAGAAGAGAAACATTACAATTATATGGGTGCTTGGATGGCCATCTAGATGGCTATTAGAGTTTTGTCCTACAGGCACTACCCTGCCAGGGTGAATAGCTTTTTCCTGGTGATTGGTTAAAGCAGAAATGTGGATATTTGAAAAAATCACCTTTGTCTTACCCGGGGCTTCAGAATCTTTCAGAGTTTCAAAGTAATGAGAGGGCACATTTACCTGGTGCTTGAGAGAACAAGGATGATTGCATGGTTGATCTAGCAGAAGAAAAAGAACCAAAATGGTTTCCGCGAAGTTAGGCAATGACCAGTCTGATGATAAATGAGGGACCTTATGGTATTTATAAATGCAGCACAAGGATAGAGATAACAGCAAAAATGGCTTGCAGAATGATGGCCTTTTAATGCAACCTATCAACTGACACCTGGATGGGTTTGGTATAGGTCCACTTGGAAATTTATGGGTAGATATTCATTTAAATTCTGTAGAAAGAAGCAAAGATGATGTTTTCAGCTTCTCATGGGGCAAAAAAGGACACAGTACTGGTAACAAGGAATGTTAGGAAGAAGGGGGAAAGTATTGCCCTCTTCCAGAAAAAAAGACATTTTGGAGTTTTTCAGTTGCAGTGGACATTGATTCACAAAAATGTTGCATTACCTGCACATCTGGTTTATATGGATATGATCTTCCTACAGTCCTAACGCCCCATGTGCAGACTTTTTGCCATTACCCACTCAATACACCTTAAGCATGTGAATTAGTGAACAGGCTGTAACACATCTGTTATGGTGGTAGCAAACTCTATGTTTCTTTTTTTATTACTAAACACTATTTTTAGAATACATTTCTCATGAGTGGCCATAGCTCATGCTCTTTCTTTAAATTGAATGATTTGATGAAATTCTACTCTTTGTACATCATCAGTGCCAAAATAGGGGCTTCATCCTATACTAAAAAATGGCTTCAGATATACTTTAACAATACTCCTCTCAGGAATCTGGTATAACAGCAGTGTTTATGACAGTCTTCCTCACAAACCACCATTTGACCACTTTCCAGTTTTTACATTTCCTTTTAACATATTGCCATGTTTTATTTATTCATGATCAGATGCCAAACATTGAAATGTGGACATCTGGGACTGTGATACACCAAATTTTTGCTGTCGAATGCAGCAAAATTCGGTTCGGGTATACCCGAATTCGAACAGCCATATTCGGGTCGAATATAGGGACAACCCGAATTCGAACATCAACACTAAAGAGGATGTTAAAACAAAACGTGCTTTAAACTGAAGCACAAACACACAATACCGCATAAAGTAAGCCCGTATAGATGGGAGATTTCATGACAATGTGACTTATTTAGAACCTGTCACTAATGAAGTCCTTTTGGAAGTGAAATGCATTGATTAGAGTATTTTTAAACCTCATTGGGCTTTTTTAATCACGTGGTGGTGTGGGAAATTCCTTATCACAAATCAGTGCCTTCAGTGGACAAGGTGTGATTACAAAATGGCTCTCAGTGCTAAGAAAGTGTTTGGGGTTGATTTTACTAAAGCAATATAGAATGTTATACCAAGTTGAATTATGCAGCACACTTAGCTTAGTAAATGAGATGAACCTTTATAGTTATAGTTAAACCATGAAGAGTAGTTCACTAAGCTTAGTGAATGTAGCAAAAAAGCACTTTGTAGAGAATACCCAAGAATGTGCAATGAAAAATCCTGTTTTTTTTAATTTTCTTGCCCCAGATTGGGAACTCTATGCAAAGTGAATTTTCGCAAAACCCTCTAATTAAAATCCTGCAGAAAATATTGTCCTGCTGCATATTCTGACAAGACCCCTTTGAACAATGCATATGTCAATCCATAAATAGTGCAGATATTTTCCACTGTATGTGCAATGTCACATTTGGTTTCCTAATCGCAATCCCTCATAATTTAATACCTATGCATTTCTTTTCCGTTACTGTGTAAATTATATGAAATTTTACACTACAGAATGTGTTGTCCATTTTTATGGTTGAAAAGGTTTATTATATAAATATTATATAAAATATAAAATAAAATATAACTATATATATTAAAATATAAAAAATATATATTATATAAATGTTATAAAAAGTTGCAAAAAATGTCTAAATTTTTCTGTGGACCACCAAAATATTCTCCACCAGTCATAGACCACTGGTTGGCAACCACTGAACTAAAGAACTGACATTTAAACAGTCTAGACTCCAGACATATTAAGAGATAATGCTTTGCTGCTGATTGTAAAGCCTTATCCTCTATACCAATGGCTTACTGGTTTTGAGCTTTAATAAACTAAATAAACTAGAAAAAATAGAAATACCCCAGGGTAAAATCCCCTACAACAGGGGTGTCAAACTCTGGCCCAGGGCCAAATCTGGCCCTCAATGTCCTTTTTATTTTGTCCCCCCAAGGAATTCTAATAATGAACTACATCTAGCCCGCCCGCTCGCCTGCGTTACCACCTCACCACCTCATCATTTTCAATACATGCAATACATAGACATTATTCCTGTTCACCCATCATGTGACACAAAGCCTAGGCAATGATCACATGGTGCCTGACTACCAGAGGCATTGTGTTTGTTTCAATCTATTAGAGACTGCATAGCATAAAGTTTAGTGTCAGACAAACTTGTGATGTGAGAGGATGAACAACACACAGCCTGCATACCCTGTTTCCCCGATTATAAGGCACTCTCTTATATTTTTTGAAATGCCAAAATATGCCCTGGGTCTTATTTTCAGGGGATGTCTTATTTTTCCATGAAGAAGACTACAGTACACATTTATTGTTGAAAGTCTAAACAGGTGAGTGTCTTATTTTAATTATTTTTTTAAAAATCGGGGGTGGCTTACTTAATGGGGATGTCCTAAAATCGGGGAAACACGGTAGATAGATAGAAATTAGTCTTTTCAACCCTAAAGTATGTGTATGGGTTTGTTTTTGTTAGGTATGATATAGTAAAATTCCTCAATTTTTTAATACATTTCAAGTTTGGCCCCCGACTTGGTCTAAGTTTTTGATTTTGACCCTCTGTGTATTTGAGTTTGACACCCCTGCCCTACAAGGTCCAGCTTAAATATTTGCATGTATTGCATACATTTTTGATGAAACCTATAATATGCAGTGTGCAAAACTGTCTTGCTTTTTGTCTTCATAAAAAACAGTTTTTACCTTTATTTGCATCTCAATAGCGCTAACTTACTGTTTACAGTTACCACCCCATAATCAGTAGTGCCTAAACAATGACCTACATGGAAGGTTCTCCAATGTTTGTTTACATATAAGCTACAGATTTAAAACCATTGAAAATATGTCCACTGCAACTCACTGCTTGTCTAAAAATTAACCCTTGACGTAGAAGACCTTTTGCAGATCACCCATATGGCAGGAAGGGACCCCGCCCAGCTCCAGCCATACAACAGGTAGGGACCCCTCCTCCCCAACCAAATAACAGGTAGTAATTTCTACTCATATACCAGAAAGAACTTCCCTGGCCCTCCTAAATAACAGGTAAGGACCCTCCAACCCTCCAGCCCTACCCATATAACAGGTAAGGATTCTCCACCTATGCTACAGAAAGGAACCTCCCTGGCCCCACCCAAACAACAGGTCCCTACGGATGCTGGATGCTGACACCCTCCAAACCCCCAGCTTCAACACCTATGCTACAGAAAGGAACCTCCCTGGCCCCACCCAAACAACAGGTCCCTACGGATGCTGGATGCTGACACCCTCCAAACCCCCAGCTTCAACCATAGAACAGGTAAGGACCCCCTCCCCAAGCCCCACCCATAAAACAGGTAGGGACCTCTCAGCCCCACCCATACAACCCCCTTTCCCCACAGCCCTACTCATATAACAGATGGGGTCCCTCCAGCCCCACCCATACAAAAGGTGAGAAACTTCCTGAGCGGCCCTTTGTATGCACTGCCTCTGATGTGTAGGTAAGTACCAGCCCCATCCATATACCAGGTAGGTAACTCACAGCACCACCTATACAGAAGGGGAGAAGCTTTCTGGGGGCTCCTGGTCTTCCTTTGTGTGCACTGCTTCTGTTGTGCGTTGGCGGCTCCTGGAATGAAAATGGGAACAGAGATCTATTCTAAGACATGGCAGTAATCCTGAGTCAGTGCTGCCCTCACACTCACACTGCTCTGTCATTCCATGCTTCATACAGCATCTGCTTCCAGCCGTCACCTCTGTAACACTAAACTGAGACCAGGAAACAACACAGAGCCGGCTTCCAACAGCCCCACACGGGGGGAATTCTAAACAATTGCACTTCCCCTCCGCTGCATACCGTACCTGGAATAGGTCTGAGTCCTTCCCATTTTATGAAGCTGATATCATATACAAGTGACAATTGTCAGATCAGACCCTGCTGAAATCTCAGTTAGTGATTGGATACAAAGTTACAATGTTGCAGTCTGATCACTGCAGGGAGAGGAGACTGAGGAAATGCTGCCTGCAGCTGACGTGTGATATCTCAGACATTGAGTCCTTGACTGGAGCTGAAGAATGGCTACACCAGAGGTTCAATCATCCAGACATAAAGTTATGACAGGTCATAAAATAAAATGGTCAACAGGATTGGGTATTTGTTTCAAATAATCATTTTTGTAACTGACCAAATGCGCCTTTACATATTCTGCAGGACAGGGTAGCAATATACCTGCCTCAATGATGTATGGGAACTGATTGATTGCACGGAAGACTCTCTCTCACACAATTTGCAGCAACTCCTGTGCTATTAGAGTGGAATTAGTGAAGGATACAGAGCATGGCATCAAACTATGCTAAATGGGATTAAGAAAAAATGAAAACTTCTGTGTTATGGCAATTGACAGACATAATTAAAAAAAATACTCCCCCAGGCACTCTGCTTTCTGATGACTACTGACTTGCTTACTCATAACCTCATCACACACATGGCTCCAAGACTTTTCTAGAGCTGCTCCAACTCTCTGGAATGGTCTTCCTCGTCCTATTCGGCTTGCTCCTACTTTCTGCTCATTTAAATGAGCGCTCAAAACCCATTTTTTCAAACTTGCCTACTCATCTTCTTCTGTCTTTTGAAACCACCACTACTTCCCACTACTACATATCTCCCATCCTATTGTGTGTGAAATTCTATTTAATGTACAGCGCTGCGTAATATGTTGGCACTATATAAATCCTGTTTATTAATATTATTAATATTAATAATAATGTAATTTTTGTAAATTGCATTTTAAAATAAGTTTGCTACACACACAGTGTTTTGTTTTTTTAATGCTCTGTATCCTAGCTCACTACCCCTTTAAAAGGCAATGTAGATGCAAAGCCCCCCTTGTTCTCCCCCTTCTTCCCTCCTCCTCCTTCTCCTCCTCTCCTTGTCTGCAGCCGGAAGGAGAATGTGATGTGAATTCATAGGGAAAACCTCTGGAAGTTCCCCGAAAAAAATTACAGCAAAAAAGAAAGAAAAACCGCCAGTCAAAGCACCGAAAAAGTCTGTTGGAGGACCCTTAAGCACAAAGCAACGTAGTCGTGGACCGGAAAAGAATCAAAGGAAGGTCGCGGAGAAGTTAAACTTTACTCCAGGTCAGTGTGAAAGTTTTCGCTGTTGTGTGCTCAGAATGACAAACACATATTTTGTAATAAGACAATGTGCGGCAAGGATGAGAACTGCACAAAAGTTGGTACACCAAAAAGACGTCCGATGCTGACAAAATTGGAAAGATTTTCATTCATTTTCCCCTTAGCTTTCCAATTTAAAACTTTTAAGCCTTGTTTTCATAATGAGGGAATCCATTGGAATAAGACTTGTTCCATGAACAAAATGCTGCGAAGTTTGATGGCTGAAGTTTTCTTTTTGTACAATGATAAAAAAAATACGTTTTATATACATTTTAGTTTTTTCTGTTTTGTTTTTATTGTTCAAAAAAGTGATCCCAAACAGGGAATTTATAAAAATCCCCAAATACTAATAACGTTAACAGTGATTGCATGTGCTGAATAATAAATGTGTATCCTAAAAAGACCATGACAAAATACTGCTATCCTTGTATGTAAATAAAGCTATTAATCTTCCTGTATTTGTAAAAAAAAAGAAATAGAAAATTCCCCACTCAGGTCACATGTGCTGTAAATGTAGCCTCCTATTCCAATTTATTATTATTTTTTCCAATTAAGTCATTTTTGGCTGGAGGAGGCTCACTAAATTGTGTCTGCAGTGAAGGGATTACTTGACAGGAAATCAGGTGTGCACAGAAAACATATTCCCTAAGAACTTTAGGTTAGCCATCCTTGGCTCTGATTAATTTTTTGTACTGCTGACATATACTGTAGAGCTGTACAGTCCCCATAGGTGATCTCCACCCTCAGTGTATACCCCTCAATGTAATTGATCTTGAAAGGGAGTAATATTCTTGAGGAATATATTACTTCCTTACAAGGGCAGTGATGTCACTTTTTTTATCAGCTCACAAATCAAATATTTGGCCAGTCTAGTGCAGCGGTCATCAACTAGTGGTTCGTGAGAAAATTTGGAAATTATTTGCAATTTTCATGTTTTAAAAAAATAAAGCAAAAATAATATTCTAATAAATTCTTATATTTGGAATGACATTTTAGCCCAAATAAATTGACTTTGATAACTATCATTTCTTGTTTGGTCTTAGATTCAAATGAAACAAACCCATAATGAGTGAGAAAAAGCAAACAAATATTTTGCATTTCTTTAGTAATACCAAAGATAATGCATCTAATGATAATAGAAACATAAGTAATACTTCACTTAACCCTGAGCTGATCAATGATTCAGAGCCTGCACGAGTCCTTGTCCGGCACCATTACGAAAATCATTATTTTACAAATGTATTTATCTTTTTAAAAAATTCATACTAATGGTCCACTGGATTTAAAATTATGAATTTTGATGGTCCATGAGGTTTGAAACGTTGGCAACCGCTGGTCTGGTAGGTAATGGACTCCAAATTACCACAATCACCAGATCTTCCCATACTGACTCTAAGCACAGATTCAGGAAACAGACCCAAGCACTCCACATGTGAGGAGTGCCCTAGTTTGCCTTTTTTAAGTAAGGTTGAAAGTAAAGTAAGTAGTAGTAAACCCAAAACTGACCCAAAACAAAAAAAAATCACACTTACCTTTAATCCCAGCAGCACATTCTGTTGTAGGCTGACAACACTAAGCCACTGCCTTAGAATTAGCTGCATCTGAATGTTTAAATTTATCGCATAAACCAGATTATGTAAAAGAAAAAATAAAGATTTGGTGTTTGATCAGCAAACCAATAGTACATGGGTGATTCAAACAAATAAAACCTGTAGTGTAACGCAGGTGATAGACTGCATTAAGTCATATTGATTTTTTGCCAATAGTTTGACATAAATGATTTTTGGATTCTTTTTAACTTGTCCCCAAAATCAATCATACCAGCGAACAGGCCGGTGGAAGGAAGAAGTAGAGCTGAAGAACCTTAATAGGGGTGTCACCATCTGGTTATTTAGTGTGTCAGGAGTATGGAGAGGTGGTGAGTGAGTCAGGAGAGAGTTACAAGAATAGCTGAACTGATTCAAAATCTTGTTGATGTTCTGTGTATATGGATTTTGGCTTTGTAGCCTGGAATTCCACTTGAAGATAGGTCATCACAACACTTTCCCAGAAGATCATAGTACAATGCACCCCATCATCATCATATTATTTTTATTTTATTTGATTATCCTTCATCCTTCAACAACTCTGCTTAAAAAAGTTACTTTTAGAAGCAAACATTATAAAGGATACACTTCATTAAAAAGAACAAGTGAGTGCCGAGTGCCAACATTATATCTTGACAGGTTCCACCACTTGCTGGCACATCAATATGCTCAGTGCTTTTTTAAACCAGCTATAGTGACGAATTTATGGCACAGTTTGCAGAACATTTTGTGTTGTTCCCGTTGTACCCTTCACCGAACATCTGGGCCTCACTTGGTCCGAAGTTTCCCAGTGAGGACTAGGCCCCTGTGTTCTGCTGACACATTACCTTGTGTTGTGTTGTGCAGCCACCACAACGATCCTGCACTGTAATTTGAGCGAGTGGAAATTGTGTCCCCTCTGCCAGCTGCTTAGGTCAGGCATTTTAACAAGGCCACAAGAACGAAGTGGTGAAGATACAGGGGCTCATATATCATCTATCTTATCCAGAGTAGTTCCAGACACAATTAAAGGGTAATTCACCCAGCCTGAGTACTAAACAAGTCCTGAATTTATTTGTAGTGGGTCAGGTATTTGATACTTATGTTTTCTGTGATTTGTGTATTCTTACTTCCTGTGAAGAGTTGTAGAAAAATATACATTGTATATAGTAACAAAAAGAAAACTAAACATTGAAGATAAAATCTAAAAGCATTTCATGTATGGTGGTTTTCTTACCACTTCCTCATGCCAGTAAACCAACATGTAGTATCAACCCATGGCAGCCAAATAATGAATAAGGGTGGCAGGGAGCTGTCTAAAGCAACCTGCTCTCAAATGTGCAAGCTGCAGTGTGAGTGGCTGAGCTGCTGGCAAGGTGAGCTGCATGGGATTGTTTGGATCCCACTGAAGGTCTAAATCTGTACTAAGGCTATGATCAGACATGTTGTGGTGTGGTGGGGTGTAGTTACTGGTTTCCTTACACCTTTGATCTAAAAATCTCAACTGCGACAGCCTATGGAGAATGAATGGGAGTGGCATGGAGTGGTTAAGTACCACCCGCTGAAAAATGTGCAAACTTATTAAAGAATATTAAAGAACAAATGTGGCAGTGCAGGGGGTCGAGCAGTTGCTCTGAGAACTTGCAGCTAAGAACTGCATAGGAACTCTTGTTCACACTGACCATAACATTGTGGTGCAATTATTACTTCCTCATGCCAGTCAACTGCTGACTTGGGGGGCAACAAGTCCAAGTAGCTTTCCTTGCAGCAGCTCCATAGAGAATGAGTGAGTGAGTTGTACAGTGACACTCATTACCACCAGCTGTCAAATGCGCAGTCACTGTTTTTTTTAAGAATCAACGCTGCAAGGTACCAGCTGCTAGGAGCCATATGAGATTGCTTGATCCCGAGACAGACCTGCAACTGCAATACATTTTGGAATTTGACTCCTGAGCCTGATCTGGGAGAAGGAGTGGCTGCACTAGGAGCCAATCTATTGTGCTGCATACACATGTGCTGACAAGCAATTGCAGTGTTCTTCCCAGCCTCTTTTAGCTGGGTGCAGCACCTGACACTTTTCAGTAACCTTACAGCTGTTTTTGGGTGGTTACTGATGAGTTGGACCATAATACAGGGGCTGCCATCCGCCTACAATTTCATCCCACCCAGCTTAAAAAAAATCTGGGTTCAACACTGAATTGATAGTATATCCAACATTTACTTAATTAAATATGTTGAAATACAACTACATTAGGTGCCTGAATTTGACTGTTCATCAGCCTCTTGTAATCTTCAGCACAGCAGAGCTCATGCACATGTGCAGACAGAGACTAAGAGCAGAGTGACCATTTTGTCTGATGCTGCTCCTTCACTATCCAATCACAGACTGGAAAGGGGGAGTGATTTTATGTACATATGATGGAGATTTTGAAAGCCATTTCAGTATGTAGTGGGGAATGGGGGGGGAGGTGTACATACAAATATGGTTTGGGGCTGAATAGGTCACATGAGCACCCATCACAAAGCAATTGGCACTGTTTGAGACGATTTTTTGATTTGGTGCTGGTGCTCATGTGACTTACCAGCAACTGCTGAAACTAGGAATAATAGTCCTTTAGAGTTTAGATCTCTGTTTTTCTGATCATTGTCTCTAAGACAGAAAGCAATGGGAAATCCCACAATTTACAGGAGTCACCAGAGCAAGCTAAATCCTGAATGAGAACACATTCTTGGTCTTGGTCTAGGGAATTTCCTCTATTTTCAGATATTTCCTCTCACTTTCTGTTGTGTCTATAGGACGGGACATAAAGTGAAATCTCTCCATATGGGCACAGACAAAATACACTGATGTGGTTGTATTATTTGCTTTGATTTATTCAATGCTAAAACATTTCAGGTTGATTTTAGGATAGCAAGTGTTAACATGAAGGACCAAATACTTTTTGAGTAATAACAATATTCAGATTGGTCCAGGACGACCCACGGGAATGCAGCTTGAGCCTCCACCAGCAGAGCCTTCCACGTTGGAATAGTGCTGGTCCATGGAATACATTCCAGCAGGGCTGTGCAGTAAAATTCTTCCTCTGTGAAATGCATGGAAGATGACTTTGTTCTGGCTTGGTCAATGTGTTATGTAAGAGAATTGCTTGTGAACGTGAGGTCATCTTGTGTTCTCGACCAAAGTATTCTCGCACAGCTCCCTCCAACACACTGCAAGCACATTCTGCACATTATTCCGCTTCTGGCTTCTTGTAACCTTTAGTGAGATTGCCTAGCAGGTAATCCCAAAATTACCTCTCTGACAGTGCAGTTTTATTTGTTGATTTACCATGAAGAAATGTTTGCACAAACAGGGTTAATTTTCACCATTTCACAAATGTATCTTGTTGACTTTATAAGTTTATTGCACAGTTAATATTATTATTATTATTAATAATTAAACAAGATTTACATAGCACCAACATATTACACAACGATGTACATTAAATAGGGGTTGCAAAAAGACAGAGGAATACAGACAGTGACACAGGACGAGAGAACCCTGCCCCGAAGAAATTACAATCTAGTGGTTAGAAAAGAAAGTAAAAATATTTAACTTTGATTAGGCCATAACTTTGATTTATAAAAAAACTGTACTTTTAAATTATTTTTTACATGGGATACTATTTTGAATGTATGCACCAGAACTACTGTACTCCAAAACACACAGATGTTAATGCACTTCTTGCATATGTGTTTCTTTTGTACGTTGAGCTGCATTGTTTGCCCTTTCGAGATTAAATTCATCCTATCTATAAAAATCAGGCTGCAGTGCATGCAGTGAGCTCCTCGAAGTTCAATTTACTAATTAGGAGTACTTATGGTTTAATTCCATGTGTTTTTGTGTGCTTTCTTATGCAACTTTGGTACTTCACATAAACCTATTAGGAGGTGTCAAGGAAAAATGTATCTATTTCTTAAAGAAACGTCAGCTGTTAATATTACGATCGTAAAAGAACAGACACAGATACCAGTTCAAATAGAATTGCTGTTCTGATTTATTCAAAGAAACATAGTGATATTTATACAGTATAAAAGTAAAAGTAAAAGTATAGTAAGTAAAATTGGTGGTACATAAAAGTAACCAAATTTTTGAAGTGATAAATAACTATTCAGGAATCCTGAGTAATTGATGGCCCTAAACCTTTACAGCCCTGATATCCTGGGAATCTCTTCACACCTCCCCAGGTGCCCATTCCCTGTTGTTCTTGTTATCACCTTAGACAAAGAACAGAAACTAGTTGTTCAGGATAATTCTGCTTACAAAATGGTGGTTCTAAACAACCTTCTCATTCCCCCTTTTGGTCATTCTACTGACCATACAGACACCTACTTTTGGTATGGCGCCCTGCCCAGGGCAAAACTATTTAGCATCTGGAGGTCAGAGAACTAAGTGGATATCTTGTACATAACTGGAGCCTCTTTCTGTGATGTATATTTTCCAATGCCAAAAAAAAAAACATAAATATGTGACCTAACCAGAGTGAAAAAATAAAATTTTTTGGATTGGTTTGAGCTAGGCACAAAATATTCCCCTAAACCAGGTATTAGGATTTAACCAGGATATCCATGATTTGTCACAATCATACTGTTTGGTTATCTGGACCAACAACACATAAACAACACATATACATATATACATGTTTCATGCTTGATCCTCGACAGTCACTTTCTTGCAGTGAGAAACGTGTATCCAGGCGTGTCTGCTGTTGAGTTTGACAGATGTAGGTGTAGTCAGTTGAACTTGGTAGGGACCTTTAAACCTGGGTTCGTCTGGTGTCTCTTTTTAATATTACTCAATCTCCTGATTTGGACTTTTGGAATCCAGTAATTGCATTTGGATCTGGAATAAAGTTAAACACAAATTTATGCACCTTATTTAGACATATCAGAATAGAGTGCTTGTAGCTGTTGGGGAAAGTATAGTCTTGTTCTAGGGGGCCATTCCAAATAATATTTTATAAGATGTGAGCCTATAATTCATTTTAGCTGTTGTTTAAATTGAATACAATACAATAGGCAGACATTCAACCCTAAGTTTCATAACTTTAGCAGCAATTTTGTCAGTCCTATTTTTGATGGTACCATTGAGTCTCACCACCTTTCCACTATTTTGAGGATAATATGGTGTGTGGAGGACTTGTGTAATATTTAAGGCATTCATTATTTCTGATAGGATATCCTTATTGAAATGGGATCCTTTTTCTGACTCAGGGCCCCAAATCTGCAGACAAAATCAAGTAATTTCCTTGCTGCTGTTTAGCTAACTTAAGCTACCAGCCAGGCCTCAGACCATCTAGAAAACACAAACTCAAATGTTCCTATTTTTGGAAGCTGTATAACCTCTATTCGAAGTAGATTGGTGGAAGGGGTACTCTGGTCTAGGTGAGTGTCTACTAGGGGTCTTTACTACTTGGCCAGAGTTACGGCATAAACAGGTTTTTGATTGAATAAATTGCTTTATTAATCACATACTTCTGAAACAATACAATCAGTGTTCATACATACATGGAATTGCGACGCAGCGCATAAAACTACATTACAATCCCCCACAACACACTACCAAATAAATACATACATCCCTCCATACTGCGGCTTTGTGCCAAACCACCCCAACAGATTGTCAATACACATCTTAAACTGGTCTGAAACCATCCCTAAGAGCTCTCCCAGGCCCAAAGCTTTATTGAGCTCTTATAAAACAAATTTCACACTTTTCACACATTTAAACATTTCTGAAGAGAACTTGGGGGGGGGGAAGGGGGGCCTTTTCAGACGCCCTCTTCCTCTCCCGGAAAGTCCATGAGGGTTTAGTCTCTGATCAGACTCAGGGACAGTCTGCGGCAGTCCTCGATGGACATTCTCTCCCTCCGGAGGATAAGGCGCTTCCTAGCACACCAGATAGCGTCCTTAATACAGTTCAAAACCCTCCAAGCTCCTTTGACTTCCTCTTCCGTGAATTCGCCGTGGAACAGGCCATACAGAGTAGCGAAGTACGTGATGGCTGTTCTTGGGACGAATTGGCTCAGTTCCTGTTCCATGGTCTTCAACACGGCTTGGGCGTAGGGGCACTGCCAGAAGACGTGCATAGCCGTCTCCTCTTCGATGACGCAGAAGGGGCAGTGTCTGTACCTACATAAGTTCCTGGCATGCATGAAAGTTCTCAAGGGCAGTCCTCCTTGGACCGCCATCCACGCCAAATCCTGGTGCCGGTTGGTAAGTCTTTTGGACCCGATGTTGATCCAGATTTCTTCGCAGGTGACTGTGTTTCTACCCGGAACAGGTTCCATTGAGTCCTTTCCATGGATTTGCTTGTAGATGGTCTTCGGCTTCCACAGGTCGGGCTTGACGCCCTGCAGCTCATTCTCCTTGATGAACTTGAAGTTGTCCAAGTAGAACCAAGGTGTGTCCCAGTTGTATGGCACGGAGCTGTCCCACCTGTCCCATCCTAGACTCCTCCAGAGTGGGAGGAGGAAGAATCTTGACATGGCGTTCCCTGCAGAGGTCGAAGATCGATCCACCAATGTCCTTCTTACCGCGTTGCAGGCGAAGAAGATCCTCAGCATCGTTGCGATTTCCGGAACTCCTTTGCCGCCCTTCCGATGTTCTTTGAACATGGTCGTTCTCTTTACTCGGTCCATCTTCGAGCCCCAGATGAAGTGGAAGGTCACCCTCGTGATGGCCTTGCAGGTGTTGGTGCGTGGAGGCCAGGCCTGGGCGAGGTACTGCAACACAGGGAGGATCTCGCTGCGGAGTACTAGTGTCTTCCCTTCGATGGTGAGGTCTCTGAGGCTCCAGAGGCCGAACTTTTGCTTCATTTTTGACAGCCTCTCTTCCCAAGACTTCAGGGCTGCTCCTTCCTTCCCGATCCAGACGCCAAGGATCTTGATGAAGTCCGGTAGGATGTTGAAGGGGATGGGCGCAGAGGAAGGCAGGTACCAATTCCCAAAGAGCATGGCTTCCGACTTCCCGCAGTTGACTTTTGCCCCTGAAGTTCAGCCGAAGTCTTTGCAGATCTGGACGAGCACGTCGATGAAACGCTTGTCCGCGCAGAACACCGTCATGTCCTCCATGTAGAGCGAGCACTTTGCTTCCCTTCTGTCTGGACCTGGTGCGGTGATCCCTCTTATCTCTGGGTTCCGTCTGATGCATTCGGCGAAGAGCTCTATACAACAGACAAAAAGAAGAGGTGACAGAGGGCAGCCTTGTCTGACCCCGGAGAGGACTGGGAAGGGGTCAGTCTTCCAGCCGTTCACCAGCACTGTGCTATGGATGTCAAGGTACATGAGGTGAACATATGAACAGAACATGTCGCCGAGACCATACTTACGGAGGGCTCTAAGCATGAGCCCGTGGGAGACACGGTCGAAGGCCTTCTCCTGGTCAAGACTGACCAGGGCGGCGTGGATGTTGCGGTCCTGGATGTAGTGGACCGTGTCTCTAATCAGTGCGAGGCTGTCCGCAATCTGTCGCCCTGGGATTCCGCAGGTCTGATCCGGGTGGATGATCTGTCCGATACCCTTCTTTAGCCGGTTGGCCAGTACCTTGGCAAGGATCTTGTAGTCCACGTTGAGGAGGGAGATGGGTCGCCAGTTTTTGAGGTCGTATCTCTCTCCCTTCCGCTTATACAAGATCGTGATCATGCCCTCCCTCAGCGATGGCGGCATTCTGCCCTCCGCCTCCAACTCCTCGTACAGCTCGAGCAGGTCCGGGCCCACGAGATCCCACAGCGCTACGTAGAGCTCCGCTGGGAGACCATCGCAACCCGGGGTCCTACCCCGCCTAAAGGATTTGACGGCAGAGGTAAGCTCCTCCATAGTGAGGGGAGCGTCCGTGGACGCTGCATCTGCAGGATCAAGGGTGTTGGTGATACCTGACAGGAACCGGTTCGCAGCGTCGTCATCTGTTTCCTTGAGTGAGTAGAGGGTCCAGTAGAAGTCGCTGACCACTTCCATCACCTCTGACTCACCTTTCCGGAATGTGCCGGTCGAGTCCCGCAGCTCGGCGAGGGGGGTGTGTCCAGAGTGGAGCTTCCTGAAAAAGAAAGAGTTACACTTCTCACCTTTCTCGAGGTGCTCCACCTTGGAACAGAAGATGATGCGCCTGGCGTCCTCCTCGAAGTGCTGTTTCAAGCGCTTCTTGGTCTCTTCCAGGTCTCGCCTAATGTCCCAGCCGCATTGGTAGAGGTCCTGCAAGGACTGCAACTCGCGTTGCAGTCTCTTGAGTTCTCTCTTCCTTGCGCACACCTGCTGACGTCCCCTTGCTTGAAAGAAGCTGCGGAGCTTGACTTTCACAAACTCCCACCAATCACTCACCTTTTCAAAATGTTTCTTGTCCTCCCTCCAGTTGACATACTCAGCCCTGATCAGAATGGCTACACCTGCTGACACCTCCAGACCAGTAAGAGGGACCCTGGGTGACTGTATCTCCTAGAGGGGGGAAGAGCGCATTCTTGCAACATGACAATGTCTCCTGGTTGAGTGTCAATGAAACGGAGTACAGTCTGCCTTCTGACAGGATCTCTTATGCTCCTAACATTGATGGAAAAGATTTATATCTTAGCCATAATGATTTGGAGAAAAGTGACGCTTCAGTCGGAGACTGTACAACTTACACCAAGAGGGGGGCAGCTCCCTCCTCCTCGATCATTTCCCATAGCGCACTGTCCTCCTCTGTGGGGGGGGGGGGGGTAATAGGCTGGGGTCGTGGGGTATGGTATCCAGATACTCGACGACCTCGGCGAGGTCCTCGGTGATCTGGGAGGGGTGGAGAAGGGGAGTTTCCTCCTCCTTAGCCTGCCTCTTTAGGGACATGTCTTTGTCCGGGACAGGGCTCTAGGGGAGTTTCCTCTTCCCCCTCGTGAGGGCACCTGAGGTGTCCATCTCGGTGGGTGGAGGGAGGGAGGGGAATGCCTCTTCTGAGGAGAGGTCAGGGGGAGGGGGGGTGGAGGTGGTTGGTATGGTTGGTTGTGGCATAAACAGGTAAGGCAAGAAATCCTATATCTTGCAGCAAAAGCTGTAAATCCAGGAGCTATCCAGTACTTCCTTACTGTGATATTGCATTTTTACCTTAGTGAGCGATTTTATGCAAAAGTTGAGCCATCATGGGGTACAATGATTGGGGCAAGCAATGGATATGACCAGGTCAGCAGACATTTTCATTGTCTTTTTTTCGCCCCTAGCTCCATCCATTTTTTCTTTTCCTGCTCTGAGGCCTGTTCCTATAATTTTGCTAGGACTTCTAACTTCCCAGGCCTTTTATTATCTATGATGTCAGATAACATGGGTCTTATAGGTGCTATTGACAGAAGAGCAGCTTCTTTAGCTCTCTCATCTGCCTTTGCATTACCCTGTATTTCTGGAGTCTGAAGCTTTGTATGGGTCTGCACTTTTACAATGGTTACCTCAGGAAGTTATAGGGCTGCAAGAAGCTCTCCAATTAATTAGGCATTTCTAATTGGCTTACCTGTAAATGTCATGTAGGGATCGTAGTCTTATGCTATGCCAATTGCATAGTCTCTATCTGTCCAGACAGTATCTCTCCTACCAGGGACAGAGTACATGCTTTACTCAGGACTTGCAATTCAGCTTCCTAAACTAACACATTAGAAGGTAAACTTTGTTGGTTTAAAATGCCATTAGTTACCACTCCATATCCAGTACATGACTACCCATCATCAGTATAGAATCGGGAACTCTCGAAACATGTTAAAGTCAGGATTAGTTACATATATGATTAGATGATACATTAGCTAATACCTGTGACTCGGTTTGTATAAATTCATAGTAATCATGTACATTGTTTTTTTCTTGAGGCACCCTTAACACCTGGAAAGAGTGTAGCAAGATTTAATATATTACATCTTCTTATTGGTAAATTGGTAGGTGTAGGTAAAACAACCCCATATTTAGTCAACTCAGCTGCTGACAAATGCTTTGTATCATGCCTAATATTTCACATATAAAGTAAGTGTGTGATCCAAGACCAAATTTGCTTCTTTTTACAGCAACAATGCACATGCTGGCACTGCTCTAACACAACCTGGTGATCCCTTTATTACATGATCTCGCTGACGGGAGAAATATGCCAATGGTCCCTCTCTATTTTCATACTCCAGTAGCATGGCCAGCTAAAATGGTTTCTGGTAGTCTGGAAGGGGAAGTGGAAGCTGACAATATAGGTGTTTTCAGATCTTCTATACCCTGGACAAGATATTTTAGGAAATTGGAAGTGTTTTAATTACGTTAATATATCATTATTAAAGAGGCATTTGGGATCCACTCTCAGCGGTATCCTACTATACCCATTCATCAAATGTTTGCTAAAAATACATCTTTTACTGCCTACTTTAGTTTGGTTTATTACCTGTCTTAGCTAGGAAACAGTTTCTTTCCTTAATGTTTCCCCATCATCACAGCACAGAAGCAAATCATCCACATACTGTAATAATGCTGTACTACCTTTTTCTGGAATCCATCCATTCAGTACCTCATGAAATATTTGGATGTACAGGGGGAATTAACTCCTCCATGTGTAAAGCTACGTACACACGTCAGATTTTTATCGCCCAATAATTGGCCGATGCCGATTATCGGGCGATAAAAATCTGCCGTGTGTACAGTCGTTGTCGTCCATCGTCCGAAAGACCGTCCTGCCGGATCCACGGACGATGGACGACAACCGATCCTAATGAAAGGGAAGGGGAAAGCGCGCAGCAGGGTGCCGCTCCGTCGCTCTCCCCCTCCCCTCCCCATAGAGCATGAATGGTGCTGTATGTACAGCACCGTTCATGCATCGTGCACTCCCTTGTCGTTGGAAAGGATCGTGAAAGATCCTTTCCAACGACAAAAGCTGCAGGTGTGTACGCAGCTTTAGATGCGTCCAACATCTTTGTGTGTTCTCAAAGGCAAAAAAAGATAATATCTGGGTGCAACAGCACAGAAAAAAAGCATTAGTTATTCATAGAGAAACAAGCACCAGTTTTAGCTATCTGACCCAACCTAATGTACCGCTGGAGTGTTTTCCTCTACTATCTTTTTTACTGTTGCCAGCTTCACCCTGGTTTGTGTTTGAATCACTCCTTAGTAAGTTGTAAACAACACTCTTTCCCAGATTCTACAGATTGTCTTCATACTTTGTTATTAACAATGAAGTACAATGAAATTACAAACAATACAAACAACAAATTATTTACAAACAATCCAAGCAACTAATTACTCACAACAAATTATAAACAGCACAAGAAACCAATTATGTACCAGATCAAAAATCAGCATTGCCAAATATAACATCTCATCAACAATATTACTATTGACACAACATAAACGCCTGAGATCTCACAGATAATTACACTAGGACCATTCTCACAACTTGCTAGATTTAAATAAAACCATAGACAACAAAAATACCACTATTTGAATTTTCACATGTACGTGTCCTAATGTAAAATCAGTGCAGAAGACATATGCACCATATTCCTCATATTTCCATGCTATCAGCTGCAATCTCTAGCTTAGTTCCTGTAAACTCCACTGCTTGTGGTGTATTTTATCCAGTCTGGCGTGATATAATGTCTTTTGTCCTACTTTTATATCTTGGTGGGAGGAGGTGCATCAGCCACTTTTGTTCAAACTCTCACTTGGCCAGATATTAGCATATTTCTCAAATGTATCCTGTTCAATCCCTCTTCGTTGTTAGCTTTTATTTGTTCTTATACTGCTGTATCTAACCTGCCTCCCAGAGACAGCCTTTTCCACAGATTTGCTCACTAGGCACAGACCTAAATCAGTAATTCCTGGGAGTCCCTGACCCCCACGGAGTCCCAGACTAAAGCAATATTTCCTGGACATACCAGTTTTGATCAGCCGATCAGTTGGCTCCCTGAGCCAACAACACAGAACCCTGTCTGTGACCACACAGAACCCAGTCTATGTGTGAAATTACCCAGGGCTTTTACAGCAAATTCTCTCTCTCTCTCTCTGAAAGCATATGCTAACCACACAATTACACCCTACACACTCTTATACACAGATACACAACACACACAATCAATTCACCACCAATGTGCTCACAATTGAATAGATCAGATGTAATCCTTCTTATTATACGATTGTACAGAATATCACCCAACGCATTATCATCTTCATATAGGCTAAAGGTGCGTACACACTTCCAATTTTTATCGTTCCAATCGAACGACGAACGATCGATTGGGCAAAAAATCGTTCGTAAAAAAGTAACCAACGACGCCGACGAACGAGGAAAATCGCTGGAAACGAACGACCGGACCGACGGATCGGATTGGACGACGATCGTTGAACATCGTTCGTGTGTACGGTCGTTCGTTGATCGTCCATGTTCAGAGCATGCGTGATGAACGAACGTCCGTTCACTTTCCTGTCGTGCACATAGTTCCTCTATCGCTCAAACGATCGTATCTATTGTGTGTACAATATCTACGAACGATCGTGTCGTTAACTCTATGTGCAGGATCGGTGCTATACGATCGTTCGTATATATCGTGCATGAACGTTCGTCGTTCGTTTTCCAACGATAATAATTGGAAGTGTGTATGTAGCTTTACGGTCTAAGCAGACAATGAATCTAAAGGAATTTGTGTATAACAAGTTACAAAGCTCATATTAGTCTACCATTTTTGGCTGCAGTGCTCACTGCATCCTGCGAGACAGGACCAATTACCAAAATGCAGCCAAAGGTCACAATACTGCTTGTCCAAGACAACCACAGTTGTGAGGATTGACCCAACCTCATTCTTGACAATCAGGTTAGTTAAGAAGAAAACATTAGGGACGTTTAGACTGATTGCCCACACAGGTACAAATTACACACACATAAACATTTCACACACATGTGTACACATCTTCTAACTGCTGAGGTTCAAGTGATGGAGCTTGTGACTCACCACACCAGACAATGTACCTCAGCAATGCGTAGCAAGGGAAGAACCCCGGTAAGCTAAATAAGTTTTATCTGCGGGCTGGGCATGTTTCGATTGCTCCAATGCGCTGGTCCAATCGTCATCTGTCTATCCCAAATTTCGGCACCAAATGTCAAGGAAAATCTATGTATCTATTAAACTTCAGCTGTTTAATATTAGGTTAATATTACAATCGTAAGAGTACAGACACAGACACCAGTTCAAATAAAGTTGCTGTTCTGATTTAATAGGAAAACATAGTGTTATTTATACAATGTAAAATAGGTGGTACAGAAAAGAAATTAAATGTTTGAACTGATAAGTGACACTAAAATAGGTGGTACAGGAAAGTATTCCTATGCAACTTTGGTACTTCACAAAAACCTATTAGGAGGTGTCAAGGAACGTCAGCTGTTAGGTTAATATTACAATCCTAAGAGAACAGACACAGACACCAGTTCATATAGAATTGTTCTGATTTATTCAAAGAAACATAGTGTTATTTATACAAAGTAAAGGTGGTACAGAAAAAAAAATCAAATGTTTGAAGTGATAAGTAACCTTTCAGGAATCCTGAGTGGTTGATGGCCCTAAACCTTTACAGCCCTGATATCCTGAAAATCTCTTCACACCTCCCCATAGGTGCCCATTCCCCTTGTTCTTATTATCACCTTAGACAAAGAACAGAAACTAGTTGTTTAGGATGTTCACCCTCCACAATAAAGCATATTTCTTGAAATATTTCTCATGGATAATTCTGCTTTCAAAATGGTGGTTATAAACAACCTTCTCAGAGGTAAGTCCTGGAACTGGACTGGCCATGCTGTGTGTAATTGTATTTTATGTGCAGTTAGATAGATCTGCATTCTGTAAATGACAGCAGTACTGTACAAGCAGGGGTGTGGAGTCGACTCCGACTCCTCAGTTTCTGGTACCCCCGACTCCGACTCTCCAACTCTGACTCCTCTGTATTTACAGGGTTTCTCATTTTATCTTCACACTTTTGCATTCAAACTTCACAAAAAAAGTGAACCCCCTAATTATTCATAAATCAATACATTTATTATAAAATTAAAAATAACACAATATTTTTACCATAAGTTTTTCTCAAGAAATTTATAAAAAATATATGAAAATAAATTGATGATTTTTCAATATTATGTTTTTTACTTTATATAATTTTAAAATTAAATATCTTTGTTTTAGGGATGTATACTAGATTTTAAGATAACAATATTCTTCATCTTTTTATCTTCAAGTTTATTAGCTTTATATTTAGTATTGCACTTACCCTTATGGCCAGAGAGTTAAGTAATGCAAACTCCAAAGAATAGTAGACAGTTATCATCAGAGACCTATGAATCTTCCGGTAGAGTAGAAAAATTACCAAGAGGAGATCTGAGAAATTTAAAGTTGGATGAAGCCTTTAAGGAGGAGTTACGCAAGTTAATGTCCGAAGATTGCGGAATAAGCCTCAGGGAAATAAAGGATCAATTATTTGCCACATTTTGAATTAATGTATCGTTATCAACAATAGATAGATGCATTGAAAAAATCCAATGGTCAATAAAAAGAACTTTTTTAATTCCTGCAAGGCGCAATGATTCCCACTCTCTTCAAGAAACGTCTAGCTATGTTAACAAAATCCTTGATCTCATTGTTAATGAAGATGGAAAAAATCTACTTTCTTGATGAAGTAGGTTTTAACATCTTAATGAGAACCAAAAGAGGAAGATCTCCTATTGGGAGATGAAGTTTTGAATGTTTTTAGTGAAAACAGTGTTCAGCATGCCATCCTAATTATGGATAATGTCCCCTTTCAAAAAACTAGCCAGGTAAAGAGCTTGGTTGAAAGTAAGGGGCACCAACTCCTATTTTTATCACCATACTCTCCATTTCTTAATCCTGTTGGGAACATGTTCACTAAATGGAAAGAACTAGTAAGAAGAAATAGGCTAATTAACTTGGTTGCTTTATTAGAAAGCATCAATAGTGTATTTTTAACAATAAGCGAGCAGGATTGCTCAAATTATTATACACAAATGTTTAGCTTTTTGCCTAAATACCTAAGAGGAGAAAGCATTAATGATTAATAAATCATTTAAATAATTATTACATATTTTTATTTAATGTTTCTTGAGAAAAACTTTTATGGTAAAAATATTGTGTTATATTTAATTTTATAATAAATGTATTGATTTATGAATAATTAGAGGGTCTAAATTTTTTTGTGAAGTTTGGTTGCAAAAGTGTGTAGATAAAAGGAGAAACCCTGTAATATGCTAATGTATTTTCCACATTGATTGAAGGAAGGCAACATACACGCCATTTAACCACAGAACTACTGGCTAGGAAGCTGACACTCCACAGTATTGGCCAATTTAAACAAATGACAAAACAATGCAAACAATAAGGTTTTATTTATTGTTTTTATCAAGTGGCTATAAATTAGTAGCATAGCATGCAAAAAATCAGGAACAGGAACTTTACCTGTTCAAAAATATGAACCACATTCTTTTGTAGTTTTAAAACAAAAACAAAGCTTAACTACATGAACAAAAACAAAAGCTGGAAAACCTAAATGGTTTATAAAATAAACTTGGAATATAGTTGTATAGTAGAATAGCTGTTAAATGCAGTCCAAAACCAACACAATGTAGTGTTGTTCTAAGAAACAGAATTGCTTCTGCCAGATCCTCTTTTATAGAAGCTCCTAAATCTGACTTGATTATTTTTAGAGCTAAAAATAGTCTTTCAACACTGACTTGGGTGGGTGGCATTGCTGTTACGGTTCCAGCCACATCACTAATAATCATGGGATAAACAAGAATGGTTTCTTCTACAGTTAATTTCGATGAGCGATCAACTCCTGCTGGAATCCCTTTATTTGGACATTTTCTGGTTGTTTATCTTTCATGCTAATGCAACGTTGCTTTACTGTTGAAAGTTCCATTTTGTCCAAGTAGGAATCAAAGTCTAGTTCTTCATATGATCCTGAGTTACCAGTGGTAACTTCATCCAGTGGTGATGTTTCAGGTGGTAATCCCTTCATGCGAACTGCTACATCATAGAGGGCCTTTTTTTGCAGTATCAGTCTGGTCATCGCTCAAAAAAATTCGGCTCAACATAAATAGCAGCTTACAAGATTTGATTATCCAGTAAGAGATTCTATCTTTTATTCATTGAAGATACAATGCCATCAGCTATTAACCCTCCACTTTTGTTCAGGCAATATATCAAGCTCTTCGAGTTCAAGAAGAATATACCAGGTGTTAAATCTTCAGATTGCAAACTCTTGGTGACAGTAAAGGGGTTAGAAAGTAGATTTTCCTAGATTTTCCTTTTGCTTGTGTTCACTGGCTTCCAGTTAAAAAAACATTTTCATTGTCAAGTTCTTCAAGAAAGTCTTTTTGCCAGTTGCAGAGTATGAACAGCACACTGCATATGTTGAATAGTAGTACGCTTAGATGCTTCTTCAACAATGGTATTCAAAATGTCGCTGTTCTCTTACACTTTCTCCTATACTTGCAGAACTGTCTTTCTTTATAATATCTGTCTGTCACTTTCTTCATCTACTTTATTCATTTTCTCAATTGTGCTCAACATATTAGGAGCAATATCTGTCACAATACATAGAATCTGTTCCTTTTTCATTTCAAAATCTTCTAGAACATCCTCCACTAACTTGAAGAAGATAGTCACTGGTGTGATGTACCTGGATGTCCTTTACTGTCAAGGTTCACGTTATTGTTTTATTATTTTTTTATTATTTTCATCAGCAAATCTGACATAATTAGCAAAATAATTGACTCTGTGACATGTGCATGCATCCATATTTTTGAAGATAAAATGTCCCTTCAGACCTTTTCACAGTTCCTCCTTTTTTCATTTGGCCTCTTCAATTATAAGTTTCCTTATACTTTCTCTTTCCAGAGAAACACCAAGTGTTTTTGCCATTTCTCCATTTAGGCCTAAAAAGGCTGGCAGTGAAAAGAAGGATAGTGGTACACTATTCTTTACTACCATCATCAGCACCAACATCAGGCCATAGTACTCACTTACACCCATATCATTACACTTGTTTACACTCAAATGAACTTGTTAAACACAATATATCTGAAAATACAATGAAAACATCTTGTAATGTATATAATCCAGATTACAATAATGTGAATTTCAGGCTGTATATTAGCTCAGCTGAATTTCACACTAGTAGAAATACAACCATGTACTGGGCTTTATTCTTACATCAGAGAAGTACTTAATTATGACTATTGTTTGTGAAATAGGACATTTGAACTTGCTGTATTTTTTATTATAATTTAAATTTTGTTGGAGTCAGCACATTTTTTATTGACTCCCACGCCAGGTACCCAAAAATGTCTACGACTCCTTGACTCCGACTCAAACTCCACAGCTGTTGGGGGCTGTTGTGTAGGGGGAGGGAGGAGGTGATTGAAGACACATGTCAGTTTATGAGATGGTTCAATGAGAGCTGAGGAATGATGGAAGCCACAACACATGCTTTACCTTACGATGAAATTGTTCTGACTGCTGGGTTGAAATGATAAATATATAACTACACCCTATGCTGTGTTTGAGTACATTAATTCTGTATAATGCTGACCTGTTTACCAATTTTACATTTTATAATCATGGCTAAAAAACAGCTGAACATTTCAGAGCGACCCCATGGTGTCCATAAACAAATTTAACAGTGCTGTTATTTCCTAATGACATGATATATCAATGCACCTTTTGCAACATATGGCAAATAAATGGTTGTCCAATGCAATGCACAGTGCTGCACATACTGTAAGTCTGAATGAGCCCTCAAGTTGCCTTGAGACTTAGCTCTGATGAGGTCATTGGCCACTTTAGTAAGGACTGTTTCAGTGGAATGAGCAGCTCGAAAACCAGACTAAAGAGGGTCAAGGAGAGAGTTGGTGCTCAGGTAATTGGTGAGTCTTTTTGTAGACAAGGCGTTCAGGAAGTTAGGAGACATATGGGAGAAGGGAGATAGGAGGGTAGCTAGAAGGTATGGAGGGGTCCAGTGAGGGTTTCTTCAGGATAGGGAGAATTTTGGCATGTTTAAAAGCAGAGGGGTATATACCAGTAGAAAGGAGAGGATGAATAGTTCAGTTAGGGCAGGGGCCAGGGTGGAGAAATGGGCACAGAGTAGATCAGAGGGAATTTGATCAAGCAGACAGGTAGTAGATGGAGATGATGAGAGAAGAGACTTCATCAACAGTAACAGGGCTGAGGGAGTGCTGTATGTACAGTACTCGTTCATACATCGTGAAAGATCCTTTTCAACAACAAGAATTGCACGTGTGTATGCAGTATTACAGTGTAATTACTGAGTGGGGGAAACTAAGGTTTCGTCTGGTTCCAGCATTGACCTGGGCAAAGTCACTGGACTGTTACATCCACCATGAGGATAGACCTTTTTCTATAGTCTGCCCTGTAGTAGAAAAATAGATGGAGGGGGTACATGGCTAGGAGGAGTAGCAGTCTCAGAAAGAGGGTAAAGTGGAACCAAAATACCAAATATATTTACCTGCCTGTATGCAATGGTTTATGAAAGCTGGAAATTCTAGTATACCCCCTGTTGCTGGGAATAAAGGAATTCTCATGCCCATGAGAGCTATATGCCATGGCTAGTAGCTTTCAGACCTACAAGATGGGGCCCATCTGTTGGTTGCTGTTGGTTTTAACAGGAATTTATTCTTTTTGTGGACTAAGTCTGTCTATAACCAGTTGTTGAGTTGTCCTTGAGTTGGTGGGGGTGAAGCCGGGGACAAAGGTGGTGCTTAGATATTTTCTTGCATAATGGACACTCAAAGACCCTCCTGCAGCAATACTTGTCTGTTTATGACTGATGCCAATGTAAATCTATGCTGAGGCAGTCTGAGTTATTGTTTTGGATACATTAATGGGATGACGTTGGCAAATACATCAGTCAAGAAAGTAATGCTGTTGCTGTAGGCAAAGGGACACCTGTTTTTCTCTGATATCTTGCAATTATCTGCAGATAAGTGATTGGCTGAATCAGCACATTTCTAATGAATCTCTGAAGTCCACTTTGAAAAAAGAAACAAAGATCAACAACAGAGTGACCTGGGAAATTATTGGAAAATGACAGCAGCCATGTTTTTTTTGAGTGTGTTTTGGTGTGGATGCCTGGCAAGCAGGATGGATTCCTGTGGTTAGGAGTCATGTGGGGAACCGGCTTATCCGCCTTGTCCTTGTAAATGCCTCTCTAGCCCAGTACACAGAACAAATGCCAATATCCAGATGTTTGCAAATTCCTTGGTCCCGGGGTCGAGCCTTACAGCTGCCTGTTGAGGATTTAGTTTTGTCAAGCACCCCCCCCCGGGCAGGGATATAGACTATATTAGGAAATTATTTCCAATGGTATGGTAATTCATGATCCTGTAACATTAGAGTTTAGATGTTTCTATACAAGTCTTAATCTACGTACACATGTCCAACGGTTCTCGACCGATAATTGGCTCAGTACCGATATCAGATGAGAATCTGGTGTGTGTGTTGCGTGTACAACGCTAGTGGTCCATCGTCCGAACGACTGTCCTGGTGGATCCACAGATGATGGACGACTAATGATCTTAATGCAAGAAAAGGGGGAGAGTGCGCAGCAGGTGCTCCTCTGTCGTTTTCTCCCTCCCCTCCACATAGAGCAGAACAGTGTTGTATGTACAGCACTCGTTCATGCATCGTGCAGTGCTAGTCGTTGGAAAGGATCGTGAAAGATACGTGTGTATGCGGCTTAAAGCTCCAAATCACTAGAATGTAAATATAGCAATTCATTTTGCAAAACTTTCACTTGATTAGATGGCCATCTTGACTGGCCAGGTCAGGATGCAGTCAAATAGGAGGCATTCTTTTTCATGGCATCCCCATTAATGTTTACTGAGGTGGAAGTGTCAAATTTGTTGTTTATTTCTGAATGTACAACAGGGGCACAATGATTAATACTTTGAGCAAGTCAATTTAATCAAAGTGTAAGCACCACTTCCTAGTTACTACACTGAAATGCCTGCAATCATTTCCAGCTTTATTTTTATACTAATGCTGTTGTGGATAGGGCAGGGAGGATTAGAGCATCAGGGGTTCATTTTCCCCTACTGGAAAGATTTCCCCCTCACTTCCTGTTACACCAGCTACATACAATGCAGTGTTCTCCCCAGAAATTTTTTTCAGCCGGGTGGTAGGAAGCTGTAGCCGGTGGTAAAAAAGGGGGTGTGGCAAAACACGGCAAATTTAGTGCTCCCAGTTTTTTATGCCATGGGTATTCAGTAACCTCTTATTGTTTCAGTGTTCTACCTTCTCCCAATTATTTGTTACAACTTTGTAATGCCTGCTCCTTTAGTATATCCAATTTTTCAATTCTATGTATTTTGCCACAACTGTCCTATGCCGTGTATTGTGACCCAACTTACTAGTGTTCTAAGTTTTAAGAGTAGAAGTTTTTTAAGCAGCAGTGGTTCCTGGCATGAGGAATGGACAAATGTAACCTTACTGCCGGTGTGAATTCAGCCTATCTTCAGATGTGCTCCAGTGTCTATATTTAGGTAAAGTGAACTTTTGTGAAAACATTTTTTTTTTCACTTTATTCTTTTACAAAATTAGCCCAGCAGGCCCATGCTGGCTCAGCTTCCTCTCTGATCCTCACTTGTACATCCAGTGCTGCCTTGCACTGCGCATGCATTAGATTGAGCACTTTTTACATTATAAGAAAGCCTCTGAAGGTGCATGTACACAAGCAGTGCAGAGCCTCTTGGGATATGTGACACAAATATCCCAGGAGGCTGCGAATTTCCCCTTTCGATCTTTACCGAAATGGAAGTGAAGACTGAAGGGGAGAGATCCTCTCCACAAAAGTGTAAAAACAAAAAAAACAAAAAACAAACATTTTTCCATTATATAACAGAGAAAGTCACTCTTAAATATAATGTTAAAAATGTGGCAATGCTTTAATAGCATCATGCATGTGATATCAGATATAGATTTGTGACAGGTAGGTATATATTTAGGGGCCCCACCCCAATGCTCCTTGCTATGTTAGTGGCTCCGGGGTCCCCAATTTGCACTTTCAATTTAGGACTCCTAGTTGCACTTTCCTCTGAAACAGCAACCCCAAAGTTCAATTTTCCTAACTTTTTACATTTGTGACCCCATATCTTAAAGTTCTTTAAAGCTGGGGGGCTGAAATTGTAATAACTAGTATCTATGAGGGTCCCCTGTACACCCCGAAAATATCAGGTCATTGTGACATACATATTAGGAGATATGGAGGTTTGTACACACAGAGCTGTGAGGATGCAGAATTCATATGCAGAGCTAGAGGTGGATACATGTCACAGGCAGAAATCCGAGCTCGTGCTATGAGATGGGGGCGGGGCTGCCTGTATCCCCTTCACATGAAGGCTGAACTGTGTGTGCTCACCTCACATCGGCAGCAATCCTCTGAACGGATGACACAGAGCAGCCTCACTGAGATCCGTGCATCCGAGGACGAGACCTGCCGAGAGCTGGGCGGGGTATTCAAAGCAGCCGGGCAGAGCAACCGGCTAAAAACCTCTGGGGAGAACTATGCAATAGTAAAACACATATAAAGAAGCTATATTACCTGGCAAATAATTTGTAATATTGATATTCAGTCTTGAGTTTTATTGGCAGAACACAGCTACGCTGGTGACCGGACTTTTACCACACTAGCTATATGCAAGCTAGTGATTGTCTCACCTCAAATCTGTCATTAGTTAGTAAAGGAGTAGCAGCTAACTGATACGTTTATATCTCTGCTCTCTTAGATCATATGTATGTGAACACTTCATAAATTAGATAAAGGGGCAATTTTAGCCAACTTATCTGTCATTGCTCCATCATCTCCTCTTCTTTCTTTCTTGTCTTGAAATAAAATTTAAAGAAACAAAAGGCTGACCACATTACATTTCAATTACAAGCTGACTACATTTACCATTCTTGAATGTCTTCCAAGTCTGTCTGACCCCACACACAGTGTTTTGTGATCACACAACTTAACTGCACTCTGGACAAAGAAATATGCACTTTATTTCCAAATAATAGAGATTTCTTTTTAGATACAAAAGTTAAGAAATAGCAGTAATAAGCACATTGTTTATACATTGGGTAGTTGGGGGGGGGGGGGGTGCAGGGCTTGTGTTTGCATGAGTGAGATCTTAAGTTAAAGGACCAGTTAACAAAATAGACAAAAGTATTTTACATAGAAGATCCATAGAAGATATAAAAACAACATAAAGTGTGCAAGTGCTGGATCCAAGGATTGAGTCTTGGCCAGGACACTACATGCATGAAGTTTGCAGGTTCACCCCATGTTTGCTTGGCCTTGGTCTGAAATAATGAAATATGACTGTGGTAGGTACATTAGATTGTGAGCCTCTTTAGGGACAGTGAGTTATTTGACTATGGACTATGTACTGCGCTGCATAATATGTTGGTGCTATATAAGTACAAGTGAATAATAATAGTAATATTAAATGCAGTGCTCAACCCAGAAATCTTTTTGATCTGGGTGGGAAGAAATTGTAGGCAGGTGGCACCCCCTGTATTGTGACCCAACTTTTCAGTAACTATCCAAAAGCAGCTGGGTGGCTACTGAAAATGGCCGGGTGGTGCACCCAGTTATAAGGGGCTGGGGAGAACACTAAAATGCCACTTTAAAAAAAAAAACAAGTTTACAGTCCTATCATTTAGGGTTTGTTCAGCCAACCCCTCAACCAATCCCACCATTGAACATTTTAGAGTGAGCAGTACTGAACCGCTCACTGCTCCATCACTGCACCATCATTCATTCCATATGGGCAGCCACAGGTGATAAGGTACATGTAGTGTGTTGCCTTCAGGCACTTCAGGGGCGAGAGAGAAAGGTAATTGCACTGCAACCTCACTTCCAGTCTGAACTGACTTCAACTGTCCCTTAGAGGAGTTCACAGTTTAGTGTCCCTTCTATAGGTATAACCCAATGTCACTAACATTGTCTAAGGTTAATTTGGGGGAAGCCAATGAACCTATCATCATGCTTTTAGGATGGATGAGGTGCCTAAAGTGCATGTAGGAAACCGTCACAAACACAGGGGAACATACAATTGTCCATGTTTTCCAGAGTGAGCGGCTTAGCAATGTCCTTCCCTTGGACCACAGAAATTCGGGTGAAATCTGATTGGCCAGCAGGAGTAACAATGCTCCAACAACCTTTGTAATTTCTCTTCAGATCTGAGAAATTTAGGAAATTAGGAAAGTGGATAAGATAGTCTGAGCCTGATTCCTGTGGCTTATTAATACATGACTTCATAGCTATGCGGGATCTCTTACAGCCAGACATGTCTGCTCTATAGCACAAGCTGGGGAGACGCAGGTGAGAAAGATTTCAGACAGAAGCAACAGACAATAAGTGAGTGTCAGTCAGTGGAAGCTCCACATTCATATAATTTTACATCTGTTTTGAGCAATTTTTTGCAGCCTTATTGGAAGGATTTTCCAGTAACGCCTGGATGGGCTGTGTGGTCACACATCTACCTTGTGCAACCTGCTTCTATGAGAACTAAAGAAGACGATGGGCAAAAGTGGTCCACTGAGTCTTCCCTTATGTTTCTATTTGCCTGTTTTTTATTCATGACAGGTCTGGGGCTAGAGTTCATTGTCGTGTCAGAGAGTTTCCCAGCCTTCCCAGTAAGAGATCCTATGCATGTATATAACAAGCAACCTATACAATTATAACAATGTACGATTAAACATTCAGATCATTGCATCTTAGACTGCTTTTTATTAGTGTGGGTGGACCAACTCTTTTATCTTACTAATTTTTTTTTTTTTTAAAGGGCACAGCAGCCTATATGAACTGTAAAAATCCATACCCTTTTCAGTAATACAATAGCTCCTTTCAGACAACTGTTTGTCCCCAGTGAGCAAACCCAAAATGAAGTTTGCATTTCATGTCCTCTGTCTAATTAATCAGCATGAAACAATGCAATCACCCCCAACATCCTTCCTGTGCCAGGCTGGCTGGCTTACACAGTTTTGGCTTTCTGAGGGATCCAGTAAATGTCCTGCTTTTAAATAGGCTGTTCTAGCATGATAACTGCTCACAAACGTTCAGGGTTGTCCAGATATGTGATAACACAGACATGTGAGTAACATCCTGTGTGGTAAGATATTTAGCTACAGAATATGTTTCCACTGTTTGCCTTTTTTGGGTAATATCGCAGATGAAAAGTGGCCAGAACACAGCAAAAATATTGTAGAATTACTAAATTTAAATGCTATACACACTGTCTTTTAACCAAATTTTCTTCTCATCAGCTGAATAAATATTTGTGGGATTCTTGCAAGAGAATGAAGCTGTGGCTACATTCTTGTACTAGGAATCTATGGAGCCCCATTGTTACCACCTCTACATGCTTGGTGCTCGATACTCTAGATGAACTGGGGTTCCTAGACAATTTAGCAGCTTTCCATTTTTTGACTGACATTGAAATGACTTCACACTTTCTTGTGAAGTGACAGACTGGTGCATAGATCTGGTCAATTGTACCCAATCCCTTGTTTCTTTTGGGAAGGTTGTAGTTGGGCCCCAGGACATCCACTGGGCCCCAGGACCCTGCCGAAAAGTTGACTTGCAGGTGGTTCAACTCCAGTGACTGCAGGTATATGTGAAGCCACAAGTGCATATTATTTGGGAATTAACTAAAACAGCATTCCACAAGCATGCCCAGTACACTTCACAATGTCTTTCTATAGTGTGCTTTAGTACACCGCAATTGATCTGTCCTAATAACATGAGAATGCTTGTACAATATGCTGCATTGGTTCTGCACCATTCCATTGCTGCACTTTCAACTACTCCCCACCTGACATTCATTTATATTGTGACACACAGAAATGGAAAGCGCTGTAATTTTAAGTTTGTCTTCCTTTCTGAATTATTGCTCTGTAACACAATCTAACTTGGCCTCCTCTTTGGTATTAATTTTTCAGTAATGCTTAATGCAGTTACATTGACCAGCCTTGAACTGCTGTCTAGCTGGAACTCATAGATAAAGTCTGCTGCTTCCCCTCTTTCTCCATTTCTTGTGTCACGGAGTTGGGATAAGTAGATTTTACAATGCAAACTGAAGACATTTACAGGGATAAACAAATCCCTGGACAAATAAGCAAATCCTAGCATCCTTTTATTATTATCATGTATTTGTTGATCACTGATATGTTACACAAAACTATAGAGTTCATAGTCAATTTACTAAAAATATAAAGTTGGCATGTTGGAGTTGAATATAAAACAATTTTATCTATAAAAAAAACACTACAGTATG
Organism: Pyxicephalus adspersus; assembly: GCF_032062135.1. Lineage (NCBI taxonomy): Eukaryota > Metazoa > Chordata > Amphibia > Anura > Pyxicephalidae > Pyxicephalus > Pyxicephalus adspersus. Next base: position 57,770,029 of record NC_092871.1, on the reverse strand, counting down.
TCCCCAAGGGGTGACAACTTTAGTCTTTCTATAAATACTTTTGCCTCCCCACCTACTCTAGACATTGGTGGAAACTCCTAAAAATACCTGGTACCCATCTTTAGAAATCAAGACCCACTGTCCCTCCATCCCTTTTATTTGTTTTTTTTTTCTGGTCTGATGTAGTGAACTTCATGCCATCAAAAATGTTGTTTTTTTATCTTAAAACCTACATCTGACTTTTAAATGAGTTTATTTGTTATTTAAAAAGAGCATTAAAATGGCATTTATGGATTTACACAAACATTTGTGACATATTAATTCTGTTACTGGTGGAGTTTCATTTGGCTTCATACTTTGTACTAAATGGTGTCCCTCTTTTTCATCTCAGAAAGTTGGGGTGCTTTTATGTATGGATGAACATTTGTCCCTTCCACAATGGAGTGTTTAGCACCAAAGTGGCTAGTTGCTAGGTACCCATGACCAAGTACTGTCATAGGTTGGTAAGAAGTCTTTTGTAAACTTTAGTGAAACCCAACCTAAAGATACCAGGACATACATTTTAGGCTCTAACAAACACAGGAACCGTAAGTATCAAATGTATTGATTTTTTTTTTTGTATTGATTTTTCAATATTTATATAGTCATGAGAAAAATACATTTTTCTCAGATACATAAAGTACATTTTTTATTCATATGTTTTACATATTAGAACATATTAAAAGCATGTTGAAAAGTATTTGAATCTAACTTTAGGTGTTAAATAACAAACAACATTTTCTATTGTGTCATTATTTATTTAACAAAAATGCCAAAATGGGGGAGCCATGTGTGAAAAATTATTTATACTCCTTAAATCAATAGGTGTAGAACCTCCTAAAGCGGTGGTCTCTACCCTTTTTTGGCCCCGCAGACCACTAAAGCTACCAGCTCCTGCCTGCGCATGCGCAGGGAGCCGGGTGTCACTCAAAAGGGGAGAAACCTGACAGAAGACATGATGTCATAACCCTGCCCACAGGGACACAGCCCGCCCACTTCCCTGAGCCAGAAATTTGTACGGGGAACATGGTCCGTGACTCTGGTTGGCGACTGCTGTCCTAGAGCAGCAATTAAGTGAAGTAGTCATTTCTGTTTGATTTATCAATCTTTTTCATCATTATGGTGGATCTGTACGTACTCTTTTTTGTACCATCACTTTAGTTCATTAAGCTTTGTGGTCATTTGTTTATTCACACCTCTCTCAAGGTCCTGATTCAGCATTTAGAACGGGTCAAGGTCTGAACTTTTGACTGGGCCATAAATGTCTTGATTATTTTCAGCCATTTTGTTGTAAGCTTGTTGGTGTGCTTGGGATCATTGTCATGTTGCATGACCCAGTTTTAGCCAGGCTTTAGGTATCACACAGATGGCCTCAAATTTGACTCTGGAACGCTTTGGTAAACCGAGGAGTTTATGATTGACTATTTGACTGCAAGGTGCCGAGGTCCTGTGGCTGCAAAACGAACCTAAATCATCTCCCCTCTACCACCATGTGTGACAGTTGGTATGAGGTGTTTGTGTTAATATGCTGTGTGTGGGTTGTGCCAAATATTGCACTGTGCATACTGGCCAAACATCTCAAGTTTCGTCTGGTCTGTCCAAAGGACATTATTTTAGAAGTCTTGTGGTTTGTTAAGATGCACCATTGCAAACCTAAGTGATGCAGCCATGTTCTTTTCAGTCTTTTTCTATTTGTACTGTCATAATCTTTACTATTTACACATTGAGCATTGCATGGCCTGACCCTGCAGTACATTTACTGGGATGTCCATCCCTGGTAGGAGTAAGTCTCTTAAATGTTTTCCACTTGTGGATAATGTTTCAGCTTATAGAATGATAGACCTCAGACTGTTTGGAATGGCCCTGTAACCCTTCCTAGATTGTTGGACAGCAACAACTGCTTCTCTAAGATCATTGCTGATGTCTTTCCTCTTTGGCATTGTGTTAACATACACCTGATGATCATTTGCATTTGACTAGCAGCACCTGGCTACTATTTACCCTGTAAATTCCTTTGGAAATGGTAAGGGTATTCTTATTTTTTTCACACACTGCTTCTGCATTCCTGCTTAGTCTTTGGTAAATAAATGCTGACACTATGTAATATGTTAATTGTTGTTTATCTGAGGTTGTATTTACCTATATTTAAGACCTGCTAAGGACCAGATGATTTTTTTTCTGTCCTGATGTCCTGATATACAAAACTTTTGTATTAAAAGAGGGTGTACTTTTTCATATGACTGTAGCTGAATTGAAATCTGGGGATTTATAGCAGGTGAGGTATTTGTACAAAAATATAAATGTATTTAGTAAGCAGTACATATTGCATATTTTTTTATATATGAAACCAAAAAGAGGGACAGTGATGAAGGCAAGGATCACTAAAGGATTTAGGCACAGAAAAGGGACAGTTGAAAGAATTGAAGTCTATTCCAGGACCTCACGTGTAAAATGGCAACAATCCAATATTGTGTACAAAATCACCTCCCTTTACACAGAATCCCCTCACACAACAATTCTAAAATCACTGCAAAGTTTATGTAAATGGAATAAACGTATTCATCTGTTGACAAAACTGACATCCCACAGCGGCGGCTCAAATGTTTAATGGCTTTTCTTCCTGTAAACAGACAAGCCATCCTCTTAGCCACATGAAACCCCAGCCTGTTTTGTAATGTGGAAATGTTTGAGATTGTCCTATCTCCATCACAGCCTGCAGCAATGTAAATTAACACAAGAATCACAGTGTACATCCATAGAAGGCAATGAAGTGGCTGAGTGTAACTCCAGCTGCCAAAACAGTTCTAATCAACAGAAATTGAGTCCCATGGCAACACTCAATAAAACCCAAAACCACTAATTGTGAGGGCTCAAATATGGACTTTATTGAAAACTTTGCATTCCTATGCAACTCCTAATCATGCATTCAAGAATGCAGGGCTGCATTTGGCCTGCTTTTGCTTGTAACACAAATAGGTCCTAATAAAACCAGTGGCATTGTCCATGAAAAACCAGCCATAATCAGTCTCCAAGCAGTCAGACACACATTGAGAAATGTAACTCACTTTAAAAATTAAAGTTAAAGAAAATGCCACTAATTCATAGTTGTTTAAGTCTCTTTTGTCAAAAAATGCCCATGTAGCATAGGAGCTAAGCATACTGCCCTGGCCCTTTCCTATCATCTGTAATTAGCCAAGAATAAAACTGGGTCCCAGTACAATTCCAATTGAAGAAGATGGAAAAGACATGGCAAAGGCCATGGATGGAGAGAAAGCTCAGACCTCAATTGGTACAGTGCAAACTAGAGAGTCAATATACCCAAATTCTCTATACACTCGTACATTATGGCTAGATTTTCAGTGACCCACAGCGGACTTAGTTCCACTTTACTATAAATCAGTTAATGGTCTTTCCAATAGTTGATATTTGTTTGGCATGATTTAATAATGGGTTAAGATGGAGGGTTGAGTTTAATGCCATGCTGGTAATGCACATTTTTTCCATATGATCAACAATTTATTATGAACATTCAAATTAACTCAATAAATCATTATATCTAAATCTAAAATCAATAATTTTATGCAACATAGATGCTAAATTTACCTGCATGAAATGTGCAGCAGAATGAAGTGGGTAGTATGTAAAGACAAAATGAGAAAGTTATCCTTGGTTAATCCATCAGGTTAATTACTAAAGAAATAGACATAAGGAAAAGCCTGGAGACAGTCATGCAGCTTCCCTTAGGCAACCTTGTACAGGTAGTCCCCGGTAGGTAGGTAGTTAAGGACATACATATGGACAACAGATACGAATGGGGCTTCCCTGCTTGCTTCTGTGCAGGACAGAGGCTCCAGCCAGCCCTAAGTACAAGCAGTTACCCAGTCCAACTGATTTTTTTTTCTATTACTGAGCTCCTGCATTCTTTTCATTAATTTAATCACACTACGCTTCTCTCTTTCCCTTTTTACAACATCTTTTTCGTAACATGGTACCCAAAACTAAACAGCATGTTCAAGATAGAGAGAGAGAGGTCTTCATTTGCTTTCTATATGGGCAAGTCTTATTATCTGTGTCATTTATTAACTTATTGGACCACCAATCTAGCATCAAGTCACTCCGTGGTGCATGGCTGCCCACCATTCTGTATTTTACCAGATGTGCTAGACCCACAACTATTTATGAGGTGGCTATCCTAATTGACTATGGCATCCAAAGATGTAACAGCACAATGCTTATGATCCAGCAATTTGTTGCTACAATAGTGCTGAGCCTCCTGCTGCTTCTACTTTTGACCTTTGTGCCTTCTATGATCCCTGTGCAATCCTGTGTTCTTTATTTTGTTTGCATTTCTAGTTATTTATTTATAACTGTTCCTAACTACATCTGCTTGCTGCCCATCCTATGTTTTGTTTCTGACTTCAAGATTGTTTGTTTTTTTGGTACCCCAATTTATGGCTACCTATTCTGGTGTGCCTGAGATCTGCAACCTTGGAGTTTTCTGCAACTCTATTACTCCTTGTGGGGTGTTGTGCTGATCTTTGGTGGTTCCTTTGACTGCATCTCAGCTACACCATCTTTAGGGTACTGTTGAAGCATCTACAGCTTGGATAAGCCTGGTTTTAGGCTACGTACACACGATCAATAATTGTTGTTGGAAACCGACTGCATGATTTACATAACAGCACCTTTCTGCTCTATGGATAAGGGGAGGGGGAGAAGGATGGAGCTGCCCCCCTGCTCTTTCTCCCCTTTCACGTCTGTGGATCCGCCAGGACAGTCGTTCGGACAATGAGAGCTGTACACAAGCCAGATTCTCGTCTGATATCAGCCCTGAGCTGATTATCAGACGAAAACCATCTGACATGTGTATGTAGCCTTAGTGAATTCTGGCACCAGTATGTGACATAAGGAGGCAATGCCTATTTTATTAAAGAAAACATCCTTTTTCTCTGGCTATAGCTTTAGTTTGCCAAATTCCTAGCTCTCATTAGTTCGGGGGTGAGAGCTTATTTCTAGGGTAAGTTTGGTTTGGGAAAGCAACTGTAGCTAAAGCTAGCTAATGTTAAGGCACACATCTGGCTGAACTTAAACACAATTCTGTCTTAATGTAGGTAATCACTTAAAAATCATTCCATATTTTTTGTGAAGCATTTTAAAAAGACACTGAACCAGCTTCTTTGATAGGCTGTTTCATATGTTTACTGCTCTTACTGTTAAATAACCCTCTTCATATACCACATATAAACCTTTTTTCCTCCAGAAACAAACAGAGCCCTGATGACTTAAAAATGTTTCTGTTGAAGTCAGTTTATGGACCATGCTCTTATTCAAGCTAATTATATCACTCTTTCTCAAGAATTTAAACATTAGTTTCAGCTAATCTATTCTCGTAGCGCAATTCCTCCATACCTGGTAATATTTTAGAAGCCGTTCTCTGCACTCTCTCCAGTTCTACAACATTCTTTTTTTTTTACTTGATGCTAAAATTGAACTGAATAATAAAGTTGAATTCATCCTAATATTTTTGTTATTAGATAAGATCTATGTTTCTGTTACTCCAGGAGTCCATTACTCTTTTAATACAAGAAAGTATCCTACTCACTCTAGTAGCTTCAGATTGTCATTACTTACTGTTGTTAGTAAGTCTGAACTTTCTCCATCATGAGACATCCAGGCACAATTTAGGGTTGTCAGATGCTGGTACCCGATTCCTCACCAACAGTTAACAAGGAGCAAAGATCTCCTCGAAACCTGCCATCAATGGCTCAGGGTAATGTCTAATTTAAAGACATTGGACTGGGCTAGAATTACTTTCAGGGTTAAAAGGCAGATTTGCAGCGTGCAAATCCAGAGGCCTGACTATTTTATGCACTATGTTAACATAAATATTACAGGTAAAAAAGACTTGCCTTCCACTTAGGCTAAAGAAGAATTCTACACAACATGCATGTCCAATACAATCACATATTATAAGTCTAGTAAAACTATGATATTCAATTCTCATACAGTTACAGTAATCGAGAGATGATAAGAGCGCATACAAGGAGTTTGGTGGTCTCAGGGGACAGGTAGGGGCGGATTTTGGAGATGTTGCGTAGATGAAAGTGACAGGATCTGGAAATGTTCTGAATATGGGGGGTAAATGAGAGGGCCGAGTCAAAGGTGACACCAAGACAATGTGCTGAGGGGAGGGCCGAATAACAGTGTTGTTAACAGTTAGATATATGTCAGGGGCAGATTTGGAATTAGAGGGGGGATGATGATGAGTTCTGTTTTATCCAGGTTGAGTTTCAGGAATTGGTCAGACATCCATGATGAGATGGCTGACAGGCAGCATGAGACCTTATCCAGGACTGAGGGAGACAGGTCAGGGTTGGACAGATAGATTTGAGTGTCATCAGCATACAGATGACACTGTAAGCCCAAGGAGGATATGAGACTACCAAGAGAGGAGGTGTACAGAGAATAGAGAACTGGTCCAAGGACTGACCCTTGGGGAACACCCACAGGGAGGAGAGTGGGAAAGGAGGAATTACCATTGAAAGAAACGTGAAAGGAGCAGTCAGACAGATAGGAAGCAAACCAAGAGAGAGCAGTGTCACAGATACCAATGGAGCGCATGATTTGTATTAGAAGGGGGTGATCAACAGTGTCAAAAGTGGAAGAAAGATCAAGGAAAAGAAGGACGGAAAAGTTCCCTTGAGACTTAGCTCTGATGAGGTCATTGGCCACTTTAGTAAGGGCTGTTTCAGTGGAATGGGCAGCTTGAAAACCAGACTGGTGAGGGAGTTTTGTAGACAAGGCGTTCAAGTCTTTTGTAGACAAGGCGTTCAAGAAGTTTGGAGACATATGGGGAGAAGGGAGATAGGATGGTAGTTAGAGGGTAGGGAGGGGTCCAGTGAGGGTTTATTCAGGATAGGGAGAATTATGGCATTTTTGAAAGCAGAGGGGTATTTACCAGTAGAAAGGAAGAAGTTGAATAGTTCAGTTAGGGGAATTGGGAATTGAATGAAAGGATCTGCAGGTTTCTTAGCTCTATTCCTCTGTCCTCTCAATCCATCCCAAAGTCTCTCATGCATCAGAACAGGCGCGCCTGGGAAGAATCACTTAACGATGCATACACTCGTATGGTATCAAGCAATTTCCAACTTTATTATAACAAACATCTAGTTTATATATCATAACAATATGCCATAGCGCATGCTCATTTATTAGAATGGAATTGAAAATACTAATATATGTATTCTAAAAGGAAACTGTTTAGCGACAAAATTTCAGACACATAAAAAACATCATGTTATTCATAAACAGTCGACATTATCTGAGTTTAGCAGAATTAACAAGGACACTCATCTTGGCAGAACATCAGGTTTATACACATATAGTATACACATATATAACAACCAAGGAATACATCTAGTTCTCATAACTAAGCTCTCATAACTAAAAACTACAATAAGAAACAAAATGGAGTGTCTCAGGCCCTTTCAATCCCCTCTTAAGTCATGAATATGACTTTACCTCTTATGATTCATCTGTAGGTACTCAATGTACTCATGTCCAATGTCCCTTGGTCTAGGACAGAACACCTGAAATGCTTGCAATAAGGAGGGAATACACTGAATACAGCAACACAGCAAGATTAGACAGACGATTATAATAATTCCATACATAAAGAGCGTTTTCAACCAGGTAATATCAGGTAACCAACTCAGAAACCAATCCCACCATGAGGATGATCCCACATCTTGTTTAATACCTTGTACAATTTCTTGTAATGCCTGTATTTCTTCCTCTATGGAATTTGAATGATCTGGTTGAAACAACACATACCCTTCAAACTCTGGCATCCTAAATTATGCTTAAGTAATAGATAATCTACAGAAAATCTATTCTCTGACACTGCTCCTCTCAAACCTTGTAGATCTAACAGTATATCGGCTAGAGCAGTGGAGGTATGATTCAGAGATTTAGCTAAATCACATGCAATAGAATTTATAGTACGAGTATTATATATGGCCAATCCTGGGACTACAATAGATGCTCCCAGGCTAATGTACTCAGAAGCACTTAATAGGGGCAACCCAGAGGTACAATCAGGAGACAATTGTTTGGCAATTGATCTTTTCCATCTCCGATTATCCCTTGTAGGTTTCTCTCTTGGGAGTGCTACTGTAAGTCTAGAAAAGGCACAAGGACCTCAGGTAACATTACCAGGGATATAATTGAAAGTAACATTACCACAGGATAGGAACCACCCAGTGGGTGATCCAATATCCTCATTTACGCCAGGCACCGGATGGGTGGCATTACAGCTCATATTTTTTGTAACATTACGTAGTGGTACCTTCATACCTATACCATTATACTTTCCAGTACTATTATATGTATATTGCAAGTATGCTTTGACATTAGCGTATCCAACATTATTTCCTGGAGAGCCATTCATCCAATGGAGGTTGGGGCACATCCGACCAAAACTAAAACAATTGTGGCCTGCTGTGACATTAACAGTGCTTACCATAATCTTATCCTTTGGCTTCCGGATATGACATTCCCCACAATAGTAGTATATGGGGGAGGGTAATGTGAATTTGGGATACTGTTGTCTGCTATACCACAACTGTGCTATTATGCTCTGTGGAGTGGACACTGCTATTAAACATGTGTGTGTAATATGTTTTGGGTTAAGAGGGTTCTGCAAACACATAGAACTAACATTCAGAGCTCTCATTAGTTTCACAATACTATTATCTCCCAAATGGACTGATACTTCAGCCTTCAGCCTTGACCTGTTCCTTTGTGTGCCACACAGAAAAGGTATCTCTTCAGGGTGATTGATGCATGTAGTTGTAAGCCATATAGGCAGGAATATACACAAGTTACAAATCATCAATAGGCAAAGCACTCTCCCAGAATCCTGTGAGTTCAACATCTTCAGCCTGTGATAGGGCACTCTTCAGGGATTTGACACCTGCTTCACCCTCTTTGTCTCTGCTTGATGCCGGAGAAGGAACCTCCGGAACCCTTTTTACTCTGCTAGCGTGAATCCAAATTGGAGCCTCCTCCGTGAGGATCGCTGTCCTGGTGACTGCTACCACTTGAGTGGGTGGTCCAAACGGGAACTCAGTCTGTTTCCGTCCTTTTGCCAGGCGCTGGACTATCACCATGTCTCCTGGCTGGATATTCTGCCTGTACCTTCTAGATACCCTTTTTCTATCACAGGGGCTTTTGGACCCCAAGGAGTAGGGAAGGGTCTTCCCATTAGGACCTCAAATGGTGAGTAACCAGTATTCTTATTAGGCTGCATCCTAATTTCTGCTAAGGTTACAGGCAAAAACTTTTTCCAATTAGTTAACGTACCTCCAGTAATTTTCCTTAATTTTTCCTTAATTGTTCTATTCATCCTTTCTACTACCCCAGAACTCTGAGGGTGGTATGGGAGGTGGAACTTACATACCCTGGACACAAAAGCTGGTCCATTGTCTGAGTTGATTTGGACCGGACATCCCCATCTGGGGATGATTTCTTGCAACAAAATCTTTACCACAATTTGTGTGGTTTCATTGGTAGTAGGAAAAAACCTCTGGCCATCTAGAGAACATATCCACAATTACAAGAGCATACTCCTGTTTATTTCCTGTCTTTGGAATATGGGTAAAGTCAATTTGTAAATGAGTGAATGGTGAAATCGGGTAACTCAGATGCTGGTGTTGGGCTTTCTTTGAGTTATTTGGGTTGTTTCTGAGACATATAATACATAGTGAAACAAAGGACTGTACCTTTGATCTAAGGCTTGGTATGAAAAAATCTCTCCTAATGAGGTCAGTGGTTGCCTGTGCTCCCCTGAGGCCAAGGCCATGATATTGTGCAATTAAAATTGGGGCGCTTGCAACTGGAATACATGGTTTCCCCTCTTTGCAGATAAGACCCGTATCAGGATTTTGTACTGCACCTACCGACTGCCGTTCTAACTTGTCACTACTTGTTGCCAATTCCTGGAGACTTTGCAATAAATTGTTGGTAAGGGTAATTTCTGGGACTAGGGAGGGCATTTGAACTGTTGCTGCTTCCCTAAAGCTGCGTACACACTTCCAATTTTTATCGTTCAAAATGAACGACGAACGATCGATTGGGCAAAAATCGTTCGTAAAAAAAGTAACCAACGACGCCGACGAACGAGGAAAGTCGTTGGAAATGA